>NC_045436.1:23117053-23197085 GCF_002776525.5 Piliocolobus tephrosceles | reverse complement strand
TTCCTTCCTTCCTTCCTTCCTTCCTTCCTTCCTTCCTTCCTTCCTTCCTTCCTTCCTTCCTTTCTTTCTTTCTTTCTTTCTTTCTTTCTTTCTTTCTTTCTTTCTTTCTTTCCTTCTTTCTTTCTTTCTTTCTTTCCTCTTTCTTTCATAAAGCTAAGAGGTTTCATTGGCTCATGGTTCTAGGCCATACAAGCATGGCACCAACATCTGCTCAGCTTCTAGTGAGGGCCTCAGGAAGCTTACAATCATGGTGGAAGGTTAGGAAGAAGCAGACATATCACATGGTAAGAGAGGGAATAAGAAGGAGAGGGCCGTCCTAGAGTTTTAAACAACCAGATCTCATGTGAACTAAATGAGCAAAAACTCACTTATCACCAAGAGGATGATGCTAAACCATGCGTGAGGGATCCATCCCCATGATCCAATCACCTTCCACTAGTACCCATCTCCAATATTGGTAGTCATATATCAACATGAGATTTGGCAGGGACACACACCCAAACCATATTACCATTTCTCATGTGACAATGAATGGGAGCCATTGTTCATAGATGTGGACATAGAACCTTTTGGCAACATTAAAACATAGCCCCTAAATTCCTCACCAGCATTCCTATTGAGAGGTAGAATTTCTGTCTCCTCCCCTTAAATCTGGTCACTGATTTCTTGACTACTAGAATATGGCAGAATTGACAATTATGTTAGAAGAAAATTCCAGATCCCACTTCATATCTCTTGGGATACTTGCTTTGGAAACACAACCATGCTGTGAGGCAGCCCAAGCAGGCTCATGAAGAGACCCACAAGGAGAGGAATCCAGGTCTCTGGTCCTCAGTTCCAGCTGAGCCACCACCTGATAACTAACATCAACTTGCCAGCCATGTAGGGGAACCATCTTGGAAGTGAATCCTCCAGCCACCTCATAAGATGAATAAATTGTTGTTAATTTAAGCCACTAAGTGGGTTTATAAAGCAACAAAACTAGAACACAGATACTTGATTCTTTATATGTGAACTTTTGTTTTTTCTCTTGAGAATAATTTACAATCTTTTTTTAATGACTCATAAAATTTAACGTTAACTATTTTTCTTTTCTTTCATTTTGTATTCATTTTTTACTTTCTTTCTTTTTTTCTCTGCAATGTGGTGATCTTTTAAAATAACAATAGAAAAGAATATCCTTCAATTCTGGGGTATGTCTTTGACAATCTTCCTCTGGTAATTTTCTTACCTTTATTTTCTCTGTTCTTTATATCTGGAACTGCATATGAGACAGTTGGATCTCCTGATTGATTTTCTAATTATCTTTCCTTTTCTTCGTATTTTTTTCTCTATTTCTCTTCCAACCCTGATATTAAATGTTTAAGAAAAGTTATCAGATATTTAACTTCCAAGAGTTCTATCTTGTTCTTTGATACTACCTTTTAAATAGGATTATTTTTCAATGGATCAAATATATCTCTTTTCTCTCTGGGGGTATTAATCTTCAGGATTTTTTATTTTATATATTTTTATTTCCAGCTTATATTTTAAGTTTAGGGGTACATGTGCAGGATGTACATGTTTGTTACATAGGTAAATGTGTGCCATGGTGGTTTGCTGCACAGATCATCCCATCACCCAGGTATTAAGCCCAGCATCTATTAGCTATTCTTCCTGATGCTCTCCCTCCTCCCACTCCCCATCCTCTGATAGGCCCTAGTGTGCGTTTTTCTCATCATGTGCCTATGTATTCTCATCATTCAGCTCCCACTGATAAGTGAGCGCATGCGGTATTTGGTTTTCTGTTCCTGCATTAGTTTGCTAAAGATGATGGCCTCCAGCTCTATCTGTGTCCTGAAAAAGGAAATTATCTTGTTTCTTTTTACAGCTCCATAGTATTCCATGGTGTATATGTACCACATTTTCTTTATCCAGTCTATCATTGATGGACATTCAGGTTGATCCCATGTCTTTGCTATTGTGAATAGTGCTGCAATGAACATAAACACGCATGTGTCTTTATAATAGAACAATTTATATTCCTTTGGGTATATACTCAGTGATGGGATCGCTGGGTTGAATAGTATTTCTGCTTTTAGGTCTATGAGGAATCTCCACATTGTCTTCCACAATGGTTGAACTAATTTATACTCCCACCAACAACGTAAAAGCATTACCTTCTCTTCACAACCTTGCCAGCATCTGATATTTTTGACTTTTTAATAACAACCATTCCGACTGGTGTGAGATGGTATCTCATTGTGGTTTTGATTTGCATTTTCCTAATGATCAGCGATGTTGAGCTTTTTTCATATACTTGTTGTCCACATATCTATCTTCTTTTGAGAAGTGTCAGTTTGTGTCCTTTGACCACTTTTGAACAGGGTTGTTTTTTTTCTTGTAAATTTGTTTAAGTTCCTTATAGATGTTGGATATTAGACCATTGTCAGGTGAATAGTTTGCAAAAATTTTTGCTATTCTGTAGGTTGTCTGTTTACTCTGATGATAGTTTATTTTGCTGTGCAGAAGCTCTTTAGTTAGCTCCCATTGTTCAGCGTTTGCTTTCATTGCAATTGCTTTTGGCATCTTCATTATGAAATCTTTGCTGGTGCCTGTGTCCTGAATGTTATCACCTAGGTTTTCTTCCAGAATTTCTGTAGTTTTAGACATGTAAGTCTTTAATCCATCTTGAGTTAATTTTTGTCTATGGTGTAATGTATGGTGAGTTGATTTTTGTTCTATGGTCCACTTTAAAATTTCTGCATATGACTTGGCTGGCCAGTTCTCCCAGCACCATTTATTAAATAGGGAGTCTTTCCCCATTGCTTGTTTTTGTCAGGTTTGTTGAAGGTCAGATGGTTATAGGTATGTGGTTTTATTTCTGGGCTCTCTATTATATTGTATCAGTTCATGTGTCTGTTATTGTACCAGTATCATGCTGTTTTGATTACTACAGCCTTATAGCATAGTTTGAAGGCAGGTAGCATTGATGCCTCCAGGTTTGTCCTTTTTGCTTAGGATTGCCTTGGCTATTTGGGCTTTTTGGTTCTACATGAATTTTAAAATAGTTTCTTTTTCTAATTCTGTGAAGAATATCAATGGTTATTTAATGGGAATATATTGAATACATCAATTGCTTTGGGCAGTATGGCCATTTTCATATTGATTCTTCCTACACATGAGCATAGAATGTTTTCTCATGTGTTTGTGTCATCTCTGACTTCTTAACAGTGATTTATAGATCTCCTTGACAATGTCCTTCACTTCCTTTAATAGTTGTACTCCTAGGTATTTTATTCTTTTTGTGGCTAATATGAATGGAAGTTCATTTGTAATTTGGCTCTCGACTTGCCTGTTGTTGGTGTATAGGAAAGTTGGCAAATTTTGCACATTGATTTTGTATCCTGAGACTTTGCTGAAATTGCTTATCAGCTTAAGAAGCTTTTGGGCTGAGATAATGGGGTTTTCTAGATATAGGATCACATCATCTGCAAACAAAGATAGTTTGACTTCCACTCTTTCTATTCAAATACCTTTATTTCTTCCTCTTCCCTGATTTCCCTGGCCAGAATTCCAATACTATTTTGAATAGCAGTGAGAGGGAGCAACCTCAATCCTTGCCTGCATTTCTCATTTCAGAGAGGGAGTCTTCAAGCTCTGAGGTTCTTTCCTTCACTTGGTCTATTCTTCTATTAATGCTTATCATTGCATTGTGAAGTTCTTGTAGTGTTTTTCACGTCTATCAGGTTGGTTATGTTCCTCTCTGAACCAGCTAATTTTGCTGTCAGCTCCTGCATTGTTTTATTATGATTCTTAGCTTCTTTGCATTTGGTCACATGCTCCTTCACCTCAGCAATGTTAATTTTTATCTACATTCCTAGGCCTGCTTCTGTCATTTCAGCTATCTCAGCCTCAGCCCAGGTCTGGGCCCTTGCTGGAGAGGTGTTGCCATTATTTGGAGGAAAAAGAGCAATCTGAGTTTTTGAGATTTCAACATTTTTGCATTAATTCTTTCTCATTTTTGCGGGCTTATCGACCTTCGCTCTTTGAGGTTATTGACCTATGGATGTGTTTTTTTGGGGTTTTGTTGTTGTTGTTTTCAGTGTGTTCTTCTTTTACCAGTCAGTACACTCTTCCATAGGGCTTCTGAGGTTTTCTGGGAGTCTGCTTCAAATCCTAGTCATCTCAGTTTTTCCCGTACCTATAGGTATCACCAGTGAAGTTTGTGAAACAGCAAAGATGACAAGCTCTGGAGCTCCCTTTCTCTGCAAGCTCCGTCCCAGGGGGGTACTGATCTGTTACCAGTTCCAACTACCTGCAGAACGTGGTTAGAGACCCTGGTTGGGAGGTCTCACCCAGTCAGGAGAAATCGGATTAGGGATCCTCTTAACAAAACAGTCTGGCTGCTTTTTGGTAGAGCAGCTGTGCTGTGTTGCAAATCCCTTTAGCCCTCAATTTGTTTGGGGTCTCCAAAGTCTACAGGCTGGACTAGCTGAGACACCTGAACTGCAAAGAAGGCGATCTGCCCCACCTTCCAGGCACTTCCTCCCTGGCAGTAATTGGAACTCTGTTGGCTGTAGAACACAGGTGGGTGTGGCTGGAGGCTCCAGCTGGGAGGATCTGCCTCATGAGGAGGAGTGGATCAGGGTTCTGCTTAAACAAGCAGTCTAGCTACCCATGGGCTTAAACTCTCCAAAGCCCCAGGATGAACACCTCAGTCATTCAAACAACCAAGGTGGTGGTCTGCCCCTCACCTTGCAGGGGCACTCCGTCCCAGGGAGAGATCAGAGTTTGCCTGTATAACACTGTTGGGGGTCACTAAAGTCCGTGGCAGGGAGGTCCTGCCCAGTCAAGAGGAGTGGATCAGGGTCATGCTTAAAGAAGCAGTCTGGACACTTTTTGCCAGAGCAGCTGTGCTGAGGGGACTCTTTCTCCTATGGAGCGATTGAATTCTCCAGAGTCTACAAGCTGAAACAGCTGAGTTGATCAAACAGCAGAGATGGCGGCCCACCCCTGCCCGCAAGGCCTCCATCTCATCTCAGGGAGGTTCCACCTTGTTGCTAGTGGCTGACTGGAATTCCAAGCCAGTGGATCCTATCTTGTGAATTGACGTGGAAATGGTGCCCACAGACTGATGCTGCTCAGCTTCCTGGATTCAGACCCTTTCCTAGGGTTATGTATGGACCTCCCACCTTGCCCATCTTGTCCCACCAGACACCCTTGTTGGGGATCCTGGGGCCAGAGCATGTAAAACTCCTGTGTCTCTCTGCATTCCTGAGCAGCTGCTCTGCTGACACTCCACATAGCTATGTGTGTTGGACCCAAGGCCCTGGTGGTCTGGGCTCACAAGGGGATCTCCTGATCCACGGGTTGAAAAGATACGTGAGAGAAGTATGGTTTCCCAGATTCTCACACTCACTCACTGCTTCCCTTGGCTGAGGGTGCGGATTCCCTTGGCTGTGTGTCACTCCCAGGTGGGCCATCGCCCTACCGTGCCTTCCTTTATTCTCTGTGGGTTGAGCTGTTTACCTGATCAGTTCCAAGACCCACCGGGTCCCTCCTACAACACAAGGGAATTATCGGAGTACATTTCAAGATGAGATTTGAGAGGAGCCATAGAGCCAAATAATATCACCTTCTTTCTATTTTTCAGAAGAATAATTTGAGTAGAATTGGCATTAGTTCTTTTTTAAATATTTGATAAAATTCAGCAATGAAGTCATCAGGTCCCAGGTTTTTCTTTACAGGGAGATGTTCATTACAATTCTGATCTCATTATTTGTTATTGGCCAGTTCTGGTGTGAAAGTTCTTCATATTTCACACTTGATAAGTTGTATGTGTCTAGAAATGTGTCCATTTATTCTAGGCTTTCCAGTTTATTGATATATAGTTGTTCATAGTAGCCTCTAGGGATCCTTTGAATTTCTGTTGTACTGATTGTAATATCTCCTTTTTCATCTCTGATGTAAGTTTTGGGGTCTTTTCTCTTTTTTTCTTCATTAGTCTGGCCAAAGTTTTTTGATGTTTTAAATTGTTTATTTAAAAACACTTTATATTTCAGTGAACTTTATATTGTTTTCTTCATCTCAATTTCATTTATTTCTGCTCCGATCTTTATTACGTCTTTCTTCTACTAATTTGAGGTTTGGCTTGCTCTTGCTTTTTTAAAAGGTATCATTAGGTTGTTTACCTGACATTTTTGTACTTTTTCAGTGTAGGTGTTTATAGCTATAAACTGTCCTCTTAGTACTGCTTTCACTGTATCCTGTAGGTTTTTGTATGTTGTTTTTATTATCATTTGATTCAAGGAATTTTTAAATCTTTTTCTTAATTTCTTCTTTGACCCAGTGTTCCTTCAGGAGCATATTGTTTAACTTCCATGTGTTTGTATAATTCCCAAAATTCCTGTTGTTATTCATTTTTAATTGTATTCCCTTATGATTGAGGATATGACTGATATTATTTCAAAGTTTTTTGAGTATTTCAGGACTTGTTTTGTTGCCTAACATATCATTTATCATTGAGAATAACTTATGTACTGAAGAGAAGAATGTATATTCTGCAGCTGTTGAATGAAACTTTTTATAAAATCTATTATGTCCATTTAGTCTATAGTGAATATTATGCCTGATTTTTGTTGTTGTTGTTGATTTTCTGTCTGGATGATCTGCCAGTGCTGAAAATGGGATTTTGAAGTCTTCAGATATTACTGTATTGGAATCTGTCTCCCAAACTCTAATAATATTTGCCTTATATATCTGGGAGCTCCAGTGTTGGGTTCATATGTATTTATAATTGTTATAAATTCTTGTTGAATAGACCCCTTTATCACTATATGATGACATTCTTTGTCTCTTTTTATACTTTTTGCTTTGAAATTTATTTTGCCTGATATGAACATATCTACCCCTGCTCTTTGGTTTCCACGTTTTGGAAATACCTTTTCATCCCTTTTGTTAAGTCCATGTGTATCTTTATAGATGAAGTTGATATAGGAGTTAAGAAGTCACTTACACATATAGTAACGGTATGGGGTCCTCAGTAAGACTTTTCTTTTTAATGAAAATCAGCCCCAAAGAATTTTCTAACAAAGAGCATCCTGTAAAGTCAAGCTGCAGACATAGACAAGCAAGCTGGGAGTTTGCACAGGTGAATGTCAGCAGGAACTAGGTACTAGACATGTTCAAGATGGCGGCTTTATCTTCCTTTCTCTGCAGACCACGTGTAAAGTAAGGAGCACAAAAGATGGTGCCAGTCAAGGGGATAATTCATTTGCATAAGAAGATTAGGGTGGGGTGACCAGACTTCCTTGCACGCTATGTAAATGTCACACCTGATTGAATCAATCTGTGAGCCCTGCATAAATCAGACACCACCTCTTCAAGCTGGACTGTAAAATCAAGTGCACCCACCACCAGCCTGTCTTTCCCCTCAGAAATATTTTCTCTCACAATAGAGAGAAAGATGTTTTTCTTTCTCTTTATTCTGTCTATTAAACCTCTGCTCCTAAATTCTTCATGTGTGTCCATGTCCTAAATTTCTCTGGTGCGAGATGATGAATCCCAGGTATATACCCCAGAGAATGTAGCCACTTCATATATAGGACATTGTCCAGGATGCCAAGGTAGAACATTTATCAGTGAGTAGAGGAGCAGACTCCAACTCTCTCCTTTTGTTTAAGGGCTCTCGGCCTCCATTTTAGGACCACATCAAACCAATTATGGACATCCGCCAGCCAGTTAAAAACACAGTTAGTGTGGTTGCCATTCTCAAACTCTCAAATGTGAGGCTTACTGGGGAGAACTTGGGGAATCCTCCAGCACCCGTGGGTTGCTGGGCATGTTGGCCATGTTTGAACCAGCTCCCTTTCATGGAGGACTGAGCCATTTCATGGGGCTGAAGGAAGTCCTAGAGCAGCTGAGGATTTCTGGCTGGGGCTACCCCCTGGTGTTATCCAAAGGCTACTGGACAGACTCCAACTTCCGACTGCCCAATGAGGTGTTGGCAACTGTATCTCCAACTTTTCTATCATAATTTCCTCCTTTCCTGTCCATGACTGCCATATCTCCTGTCCTCTCTGTGTATGCAATGTGCAGGAAGTTTTACACTTCAGGGAAGTAATCCTGTTTGACAAGATCAGGTAATGCTGTAGTAACAAGGGATGTACTTTAAGGGAATGCATCTTTGTGATTTTCTAGGAACAGAGTCCTCCCATTCCCCCCAGTGAGTTTCACCCTCTGCCCTTGGTGTGGAGAGCACATGGCACTTTTCCAGGTCACTCTCACTCCTTGGTATGGAGAATACATGGCATTTTAGGTCTCTCTCTGCCTTTGGTCTGGAGAGTAAATGGCATGTCAAGGTCATCAGTGCCAGCTGGTGGACTAGGGATGCTCTCCATGAGTCACACTTCTGGTCCTTTAATGAAACACCCTAGCTTCCTTATTCTCTTCCCTTTTTGCACCTCTGTACTAGAGACCAGGCTTTATGCTGCCTCTGTAAATGGGAAAATTCTGCCTTCTGCCTTCAAAAACTAGAAGTAAAATATCTTACAAAGTCAAATTTTAGTCTTGATACTGTCCCATTAGCAGGAAAATGGCCATTTGGTTCCTACATACTTTTAAGGCACCTATTCTGCCTCCAAGTAGAATGTTACTTAATTAGTAAGGGGATTTTAAGTTCCTAAGTTAATCAGAACCATTGAAAAAGAAGATTGGGGAGTACATGCACATGGAAATTCCATCATAGAAGAAACATGAATGGAAAATTCTAGAACCAGAGACCTCTTCTGGTATTCCTCTCCTTGAAAGGTTAGTACTTAATATTTCCATTATGATGCAGCAAAATGGAAGAGAGTAGTAGGAGCCACAGAAGCACAAAATCAATCCATAGCCTCTTTAGCCTCAGTAGCAACACAAAATAGATGGGCCTTGGATGTCCTTACAACCAATGTAGGAAGGTACCAGCGTAGTTTTAAATGAAGCATGCTGCTTCTGGGTCAACACTTGTAGTCAAGTGGAAGAAAACCTACAGGTGCTTAAAGATGAAGTTAAAATCATCGACCATTAAGAGAAAACGCAGGGTCCAGCCCTGGATGGCTAAAATCCCTCTTTAAGGAATTACAGTCTTCACTGTGGAAGTAGCTAGGTCCATTATTAAGCCCCTTCTTGCTCATGTTTTATATTAATGTTTGAATATTGTCTACTCATTACTATAATTCAAATTGTTCCCTCTCACTCAGAGGTAACTAACCTCCAAATGGTGCTGCAGGTTGAAACACACAGGCACATGCCTTTCTTCCGAGGATTCTTAGATTGACCCTAGGAGAAGCCCTAGCTGCTGTTCCCCACATGACGCCCCTTTTCAGCAGAAAGTCACCAGAAAGAGTTGTCACCCAACATTCCCTAACAGCAGTTAGGGTTGACACTCCTGAGGGGGGAATGATACAGGAGTTAAGAAGAAATCAGTCAGTCATATAGTGAGGGTATGGAAGTGCTCAGTAAGGCTTTTATTTTTAATAAAAAGCAGCCCCTAATCATTTCTAAAAAAGAGCACCTTGTAAAGACAAACTTCATACATAGACAAGGAAGCTGGGAGCTTGCATAGGTGAATGGCGGCAGGAACTAGGAACTAGACATGTTCCAGATGGTGGCTCCATCTTCCTTTCTCCACCAGTCACCTGTACGATAAGGAGCAGACAACATGGTGCCAGCCAAGTAGAGAATTCAAAGATTAGGGTGGAGCAACCAGCCTTCCCTGCGTACTATGGAAACATCACACCTGATTGAACAAATCTTTGAGCCCTAAGTAAATCGGACACTGCCTCCTCAAGCCAGACTACAAAATCCAGTGCATCCACTGCCAGCCCGTCTTTTCTCTTGGAAGTAACCTCTCTCTATCAAGAGAGAGAGCTGTTTGCCTTTCTCTTGCTTCTGCCTATTAAACCTCTGCTCCCAAACTCCTTGTATGGGTTCATGTCCTAAATTTTCCTGGCACGAGAAGATGAACACCGGGTCTATACCCCAGACAATATAGCTGTTTCAAAGTGTGTTTATTGTAGGCAACTGGTCATTGGTTCTTGTTCTTTGTTTATTTATTCAGTCATTCTACCTCTTTTGATCAAAGAGTTTACTCTATTTACCTTCAGTTTCATTATTGATAAGTAACAACTTACTCCTGACATGATATTACTTGTTTTCTGGCTGTTTTGTGGTCTTCTCTTCCTTATTTCCTGCCTTCCTGTCTTTGTTTTAGTGAAGCTGATTTACTCTGGTGGTATCTTTTGATTTTTTTGCTTTTCTTGTGTATGTGTATTTGTCGTGAGGACTAAACTCTGATTTTTCTTATCTTGCCCAAATTCCTATCTAAGGGATCTAAGGAGTCGTGCCCTAGAAATCGTAAATTCTCATCAGATGTGTTTTATTTAACTTTATATATCATGACTTACTTTTTAACCTGACTCTGGCATAACATTATAAGAAAAGAAAGAAAACCAACATATTTTACTTCAAAGCATGTTTCTTTGCCATATCTTGAAACAGCCCTGCAAAGCTGTTCTTTGTGGAGGAAGCTTGCCTCTGTAAAGAATCTCTATTAACATAGATAGATCTTTTTCTTCCAGACCCTCCCAATCCTAAAGAGATTAACTAAAAGTCTAGTACCTTTTAAAGATGTGAATAGGAAACATTTGTCCTCTATTGTCTATAAGTGCAGTCACAATAAGACTACAAAAGAAACGTGGTCTCCATAATCTTTCATCTTATCCTGAACATTTCCTTTCTGTCATCCCAGGTCTTTAGATTAACTCAACCAATTGTCAGTCAGGAAATGTTTAAATACACCTGTAGCCTGGATGCCCCCACTTTGAGTCATCCCACCTTTCTGGACTAAACCAATGTATTTCTTAAATGTATTTGATTGATATCTCATGCCTACTTAAAATGTATAAAACTAAGCTGTGCCCTGACCACCTTGGGCACATGTTCTTGGGACCTCTTAAGGTCTGTATCATGGGCCATGGGCACTCATATTTGGCTCAGAATAGATCTTTTCAAATATTTTAAAGAGTTTGACTCCTTTCATTGACATCTGTATGTTTATTGATTTGATGTTACCATGGAGCTTGCAAATAAGATTTTTTTTTTTTTTTTATGGAGTCTTACTCTGTCATCAGACTGGAATGCAGTGACATGATCTCCGCTCACTGCAACCTCTGCCTCCTGGGTTCAAGTGATTCTCCTGCTTCAGCCTCCCAAGTAGCTGGGACTACAGCCATGCACCACCATGCCCAGCTAATTTTTGTATGTTTAGTAGACACAGGGTTTCACCATGTTGGCCAGGATGATCTTGATCTCTTGACCTCGTAATCTGCCTGCCTTCGCCTCTCAAAGTGCTGGGATTACAGGTGTGAGCCACCGTGCCCAGCCACAAATAACATTTTATATCCTATTATTTTAAACTTATGAAAATGTAAATTGCAAAAACGAACAAATAAGCAATGAGAAAACTAATAATAATTCTACATTTTTAACTTCATCTCCCTACCTTTTAACTTTTTATTGTAGTTATTATTTTTGATCAGTTCAACTTTTAGTCATTATACTGAATATATGAGTAGTTTACATGCCACAACTATAGAGTTATGATATTTTGTGTTTTTCTGTGTATTTACTCTTGCCAGTGAGTTTTGTGACATCAGGTGATTTATTTTTGTTTTTCAGGTGGTTTCTTTTTTTCTTTTTCTTTTTTTTTTGGGACAGAGTCTCACTGCGTCTCCTAGGCTGGAGTGCAGTGGCACGATCTTGGCTCACTGCAAGCTCTGCCTCCTGGGTTCACGCCATTCTCCTGCCTCAGCCTCCCGAGTAGCTGGGACTACAGGTGCCTGTCGCCACACTTGGCTAATTTTTTTTTTTTTTTTTTTTTTTTTTGTATTTTTAGTAGAGACGGGGTTTCACTCTGTTAGCCATGATGGTTTCGATCTCCTGACCTCATGATCCGCCCACCTCGGCCTCCTAAAGTGCTGGGATTACAGGTGTGAGACACCATGCCCGACCTTCTGGTGGTTTCTTATAGCTCATTAGTTTTCATTAATTTCCTTTTCTTTCAGTTTGAAGATCCCCCTTTAGCATTTCTTGCAGGACAAGTCTGGTATTAATGAAATCCTTTAGCTTTTGTTTGTCTGAGAAGTAACCTCTCTCTATCAAGATCTTTATCCTCTCTCTATCTTTATCTTTATTTTCCCTTCATGTTTAAAGGATATTTTCATTTGATGTGCCATTTTAAGATAAACGTATTTTTCCTTTGGCACTTTAAATATTTCATGCCACTCTCTCTCGGCTTGTAAGGTTTCCACTGAAAAGTCTGCTGCCACACATATGGAGTGCCATCGTATGTTATTTGTTTGTTTGTTTTTTAAAATCTTGCTGCTTTTGGGATCTTTTCTTTATCCTTGACTTTTGGTTATTGATGATTAAATGTCTTGACATAGTCTTCCTTGAGTTAAATATGCTTGGTGTTCTGTAATCTTATTGTACTTGAATATTGATATATTTCACTAGATTTTGGAGTTTCTCTGTTATTATCCCTTCTAATAAATTTTCTACCCCTATTTGTCTCTCTGCCTCCTCTTTAAAGCCAGTAACTCTTATATTTGCTCTTTTGAGGATATTTTCTGGATTGTGTAGGCATGATTCATTCTTTTTTTGCTTTTTTGTGTTTTCTGACTGTGTATTTTCAAATAGCCTGTCTTCAAGCTCACTATTTCTTCTGCTTGATAAATTCTTCTACTTAGAGACTGAATTCTTCAGTGTGTCAGTTCCATTTCTCAACTCCAAAATTTATGCTTGATTCTTTTTAACTATTTCAATCTCTTTATTAAATTCACGTGATAGGATTCTGAATTTTTTCTCTATGTCATTTTGAATTTCATTAAGTTTTCTTAAAAGTTACTTTGAATTCTGTCTGAAGGAACACATATCTCTGTCTCTCCAAGACTGGTTTTTGGTGCTTCTTTAGTTTCTTTGGAAATACCATTCCCAGTAAGGAGGGAAGCAGTTTCTTTTGACAACCCTAATTGGAACCCCAATGATGCTACAGATGAGTAGAAAAGGAAACATTTTTTTTTTTTTTTTTAATGTCCATATTGGAGGCCTATGGAGAAGGCCCTGTTTTCATTTTTTTTTTTTTTTTTTTTTTTTAAGACACAGTCTCACTCTGTTGCCCAGACTGGAGTGCAGTGGCACAATCCTGGCTCATGGCAACCTCTACCTCTCAGGTTCTAGCAAGGTCTCCAGAGGCACAAGAATTAGGCACATATCACCATGCCTGACTAATTTTTGATGTTTTTAGTAGAGGTTGGGTTTTGCCATGTTGGCCAGGCTGGTCTCAGAATCCTGATCTCAAGTGATCCCCCGACCTCAGTCTCCCAAAATGCTGGTATTACAGGCATGAGCCACTGCACCCAGCCTCTGAATGGTCTTGTTGCTTGTGAGTGTTTGTTACTGTCTGGGCATTGAAGAGTTAAGTATTTATTGTAGTCATCATAGTCTGGGCCTATTTAAACCAGTATTTCTTGAGAAAACTTTCCAAGTATTAGAAGGCAGGGACTTGGGTGTTGTTTGGGTGTTTTTCCAAGTATTAGAAGGCAGGGACTTGGCCTACGTTTTTAGTGTCTGTCCTGTATCTGCATTAGGAGGCACCTCAAACCCAAGCAATTCTGTGCTTCTTGGAGACTCATAGAGGTACTGCCATGGTGGCCTTGGATAATGTCCAGAAGCATTCTGTATTACAAGGTAGAAACTCTTTTTCATTTCCCTTACTTTCTCCCAAATAAATGAATTCTGTCTCTGTGTTGAGATGTCTAGAACTGAGGGAGGGGTGACACAAGCACCTCTGTGGCCACCAGTAATGGACTGCACTGAGTCAGACCTGAGGCCAGCACAGACCTGGGTCTTGCTCATGGCCCACGATACCCACTGCCTGGCTATGGCCTATGCTTGTTCAAGCCCCTAAGGCTCTATAATCATCAGGTATTAAAGCCAGCTAGGCATGTGAGTTCCCTTCAGAGCAGTGAGTGTCCACTGGCTCTAGGCAGGTCCAGAGATGCTGTCCAAAAACCAGGGACTGGTGTCTGAAACATTAAGAATATACCTGATGCTCTATGCTACAGTAGTTCAACTGGCACTCAAGCTACAAGACAAAGTTCTCCCACTCTTCCCTCCCCTTTCCACTAGCAGAGGGGTCGCTTCCATGGCTACCACTGTCCCAGACCTTCAGCAAGCACCGCCAAGGTACCTTCAATATTCACTCAAGGCTGAAAGGCTCTCCTGTCAGCTTGTGGTAAATGCTGCCAGGTATGGGATTCACCATTCAGGGCAGTGTGCTCTGCTCTGGTTCATGGTGGGTCCAAAAATGTTATCTAAAAGCCCAGAGCTAAAATTAGGGACTCCCCGAGTCCATTTGGTGCTATGCCCCACTTTGGCCAAACTGGTCTCAAGAAGGAGTCTCTCCCCAGAGCCACTGCAGCTGAGAATGTGCTGGACCACACCTGAAGCCAGCACATCTCTAAGTTTTACCCAAGGCAGCCAGTAAGTACTACCTGGTTATTCTGGTTGAATACCCAGGTATTCAGGGTCCAAGACCCCCTTTGTCAGCAGGTGATAAATCCTGCCTGGACTGAGTTCTTCCCTTCAAAGCAGCTGGTTCCTTTTTGGCTCAGGGTGTGTGTAGAAATGCCTTCTGGGAGCTAGAGTCTAGCATGCGGGTCTCAGGACTATGCCTAGTGCCCTATCATACTGTGGCTGAGCTGGTATCTGAGATGCATGACAAAGTCACGCTTACTCATCCCTCTTCTTTTCTAAAGCAGAAAGAAGCCTCTTTTGGAGCTGCAAGCCAGACTGCCTGGGGTTTGGGGAGAGGTGATGCAAGCACTCCCTTAGCTGCCTGGCTGGTTTCTCACTAAGTTATGTGCCCCCTAAGCCCACTGGCTTCAAGCCCAGCAGAGCACCAGGTCTTGCCCAAAAATTGCATCCTTTAAAACCTAGACTGCCTTTTAAGTCTATTTTGGACCCTAGAACCCTTTAACCTGTGGTGGCAGCAAGGATTGCCAGAACTCTGGTTCCAACCACTGGGATGGATGATTCCCCTCCAGCTAGGGCTCTTCTAAATGCTCCCTCCATGGGTACCCACTGATTTCTGCCTGGTATTGCTTTTCATTGTGACAGGGCAGCACTGAGTTCCAATGCAAAGCCCCACAATCACTGTGCTCTCCCTCCCCTAAGTACACAGATTCTCTGCCATATGGTCACTGCCAGGGGAGTGGGGAGGGGTGGTGTCAGCAATTCAAGACTGCCGTCTTACTCTTTTCAGTGATTCTTTCTGTGATATAAAGTTAAAACCAGGTATTTTGATCACTCACCTTTTTCTTGGTTCCTATGAAGGTGTTCTTTTAGTGTATATAGTTTTGCTCAATTTGGTGTTATTGTGGCGAGAATGATCAGGGGAGGCTTCTGTTTGGATAACTTGCTCTGCTCTCTTCCCCAGGGTAGTCACTCTTATTTAAAAGTTTCCCATTTATTTATTTAATTCATTGATATGCAATTTGTAAATAAAGTTAACTAAACTGTATGAAAAGCAACTAAATGTTGCGATCAAAATTTTTTAGTTCAAAGTTGATAAAATCATGTGTGTAGTTTGCCACCCTTCCACAAATACACACGCACAATTATGTAATCAATTAAATTATACTTAATTTTACCTGGGATGCTAAAAATTTCTCCAGTATTAATGCTAAAAATTTTTCCAATATGGCTGAACTTATTTCACCTGAGTAGTTCCCTCTCTGTGAACCCATGAGACTAAAGGATGGGAAATTCTTGCGGAAATGGTTAGTCAGTAACTAACTATAGAAATCAAAACAGTTGGTCAGACTTTTCTAAACCATGACATTAACGAGTCATTTTGTTTGACCTTATCTGACAGCTGTTAACTGTTAATGGCCCATATGTAACTGAATAAAGTTTGAATCTGTAAGTTACTTAAAAATAGAACAAAAATTGTTTTTAGAAATCTGTTACTGATGCAGTCAGCAACAGATTTATACATATATATAATTTATTATATAAAAATTATTTTTATAATCTTGTATTACTTACAAGATAGAGTTCTGTTTCAGATAAACAAAACTACAAATTGAACATTGTGAATAATCTGTTGTTAATAATGGACCCATTATTTAGGCATATGTGCATTAGTATCAGCTGAATATGCTCAGTTCCTATCTTATACTTTGCAGAGTAACAAATAAAGGCAAATTGAGAAAAAATAAAGACGTTATATTCAGTAGAATTTTTTTGTAATCTAAATTCAACTTGAGGTAGAGGCTACAGCAAGAACAGGAGTTTACAAACTTTTCCTGTCAAGGGTCAAAGGCAATTATTTTAGGTTTTGTATACCTAAAATATTCTATCAAAACTACTGATTTGTGCTTTTGATAAAAAAGCCATGGAAAACGCAAAAAGGAATGAGCATAGAAGAATTACAATTAAACTTTATTTCCACAACAGGTGGTCATTTAGATTTAAACTGATACCTTAGTTTGCTGATTCCTCTTCTGGAGAAACAGAAAGGTTGAACTTAGAGGATGTGTTTAGGGCCAAGGGGCTAGAGATTTGCGATAAGACAAATCTGTAAAAACACAGTAGGCCATTGTTAAAGAGCAAGAATGAGTTTAATCCAGCATAATGTCTGCCATTCCAAAGGATTCAAAGACTGGAGAAATAAAATACAGATTCTTCAAAACTGTTCTATACACTGACCATGTTCTTTGGAAATTGCCAGATAGGAGAGAAAAGACATCCATATGCAACTATTTATATAAAAGGCAGCTGTAATCCCTATACTAAAGTACAGAAGAATCTTTAGAGGTGTGGATTTCCTGAGAGATTCTGGATGTTCTGTTTAAAATCCCACATGGAAGAGAGTGTTGAATGAAATTATACACTGGACGTGCTCACCAGAGCAGCCATTTTTGACCTTTCCCTTGGCTTTTGAACTCCTTGAATTCTGGCCTTAGACCATCCCCTATGCTCACACTTGATTCTCTCACAGGTTTGTTCATTTGCTCATAGACCTGATTTCTACTCTTTATATATGTGCATTAACTTGATTCATCCTTGCAAAACCATATCCTCCTCAGAATCCCAAAACCCAGGGTTGTAATTTATACCTGAGAGAAGGAAGTGACCATCTTGAAATTAACCACCCAGAACCAGAAACTGAAGAATCAAAAGAATGCAGTTTCCTCATAGTACTATGCCAAATGATTCACCAAGATGAACTACTCAAGAGAAACTGACAATTCCTAGCAGTTTATATGTTTACAACAATATGCAAATTTATTTTCTAAATATATTGTTATATATCTATAAACAAATGACAATGTATTTTAAAATATATATTGTTAGCTGTGTAGATTGCTCATCTAATGTTCAGAATTAGTTTCAATATATATTTTGGTTGTCTTTGTAAAATATCAAGGAAAAGATATGGCTGGGGAAAAAGAAATGTTGAACCAAGGAGATATCATCTAAAAAAATAACTAGCTGTTATTTCCAAAAAGAATATTGCCTCTTTCTGAAAGTTTCCTTAGGCATAAATTTGTAAGTTTCTACACCATATACATACTTTCCTGACAAATAAGCAACAGGAGTACAAAAAGAACATATGTGTTTCTTAGTCCATTTGTGCTGTTGTAACATATTACGCACTGAATAATTTATAAAGAAAGAGAAAATTATTTCTTATAGTTATGGAGGCTGGGGAAGTTCAAGAACAAGGTGCTAGCAGGTTTAGTAAGCACCAAATGTTCAAGGCACCATCTTAGAAGTAGCCACTGATTCTAAGATGGTGCCTTGAACATTGCTTCTTCTGAAAGACAGACATGCTATTCCTCACATAGCAGAACAACAAAAAAGAGCAAATCCACTCCCACAAGCCCTTTAATAGCAGCATTAATTCATTTGTGAGGGTGGAACCCTCATTACCTAAATATCTGTCATCAGGTCCCATCACCCAACACTGTTGCATTGGAGGTTAAATATCCAGCAGAAGAATCTGAGATTCGTTTGTACCATAGCAGTGTATTTCTTTTAGCTGCCTAGCCAGCATCATGCATTGTCTGTTTATATGTAAATCCAATAACACTTAGAGCAGGTAATATGCCTCAATCACATACTTGGAGCTGGGAATACAACATGTTGTGGGTGAGGCAAACAATTATTAATAAATAAGGCAGTATAATATAGCAAAGATAACATAAACTCTTCTAACCTACATAATTCATTTATTCCATTTCCTTAAACAAACACAGATCATTATAAATCCCTTCAAGTGATCTCTTCAACAAAAATTGAGTATCATAATACCAGGTTGAGTGCTTCATTCATGTTGAGTATCCTAAGTGTCTAGGAGTTAACTTGAGTTTGTAGTTTGGTAGGTGCTATAGACAGAGAAACAGGAAAGTGTAAGTCAGTATGATATTTACTGGGGGATGTGGGAACATAAATTAAGTATGTAACCCAATTTTGAAGTCCAGGAAGGCTGCAAGAGAAGGAAGTAACATCTAAGCTGAGATTTGAATCCCAATATATCTGTTCAGGAGAGCAGGGAAAAGGATGGTGAGAAAGAGTAAGTACTAATCAAGGAACTGAATAAACCTTAATATGTATTCTCTCTGGTTCCTAATTCAGGCTGTGCTAATGTGCTTGATGAGCCAACATTAAAACACTAGGTCTCACGGAGACTGTGCAGAGCTGCATTGCTTACAACAGATTTAACTGGATTTCTTGAGGCTGGAGAGTTATTTTTACCATCACAGGCATACTGTTACTCAATTCTCTTCTAGAACAAACAATAACAACAACAAAGCAACAAAAAGGAAACTTCTAAAGGTCACTATTATGGACTATGTTTACTCTTTGGCAAAAAAAAAAAAATCATTTAAGTAAAAGAAACTCATTCACTTATTAGAGAGTTGCTCATAATTATGTGGTGCATCTTTATTTTCTATAAAAAATATAAGAGCAACATTATTCTATCTTCGTCATCCAACCCCATCCCCCCCACCCCCCCTAAAAAATGGGAACATCCAGAAAAATAATCTACTTTAAAATTGAAATATCTGTGCATGCAATAGAGATTTTAAGGGCAAGTTCTCAAAAGAACATATGCTCCACAGTTCATTCTGAGGCAGTTTTTGCTATTTACAAGTAGGTGCTGCTCAGTTACTTATGCAAAGAACTATTCTCAGACAAAATCTAAAACATCCTGGGGTTTAATAGATTGCAAATACTGTATGGAAATAAACAATTTTGGTGGTCCCCAAATGTTTCTAGAATGCATTGCCTTATTTCTGCAATTCTCCAGACTAAAACTAAACTTTAATTCTTCTTACTCTAAATTTTATTATTTGTTCTTATTTAACAGTGAATAGTTAATACTTATTTGCTGTGAAAACACCCATGGATGTTTCTGAAGCTTTTCCCCAAAGGAGAGTTAGCTTAAAGTTCTTGCATCAGAGTATTTTGTCCTTTATAATGGTTCTGAAACATTGCTTTTACACTGACCTATGGTATTAATTTTAACTGACTTCAATTCTTTAGGGCATTTCTAAACAATGTTGCCTTTTGAAAGGAAAAGTTGTGTTCTTGAAATTATTTTTTCCACCGGGCCACTGCATATGCATTGGGGATATAATAAAGCCATAAACTCATTTATTATTGCAAATTGCACATTGAATATGTCAGCTATGGTTCTAAACAATTGATTTGTTAAATGGAACAAATCTATCTACACTTTAATAGTTGCTAATTTGTTACATTTTAGACATTTGGAGAATTAATGGAAGCTTTATAATCCACTGACAAATTATCACCAGAGTAGTCATATGCCATAAATAATGTTTCTTTAATATGTGACATAAAATGGACTCAGAAGAAAGAACTGCATGTAGGTGTGATATATGACTTCTTTTAGAACCAATTCAAGGAATTGTTTATTGAATATAAATTTTATTGATTTTAGTTATTTATTATAAATATATAGGACATCATACTTTCATGAAATGCCATTTGTGAAAATAGTAATGAAAAGTTAAGAGTGTAAGTTCTGTAAATTATTAATTACCATCATTTAGGCTGAAAAATTTGATTATTTTTAAGGGTACTTTGAAAATGGCCTGTTTGCTTATTATATGTAAATTCTTACTTTTAGAGAAGGAAGTATTTTTCTCAAATTTTCTATTTCTTAGCATATAAAAAGAATTATTTTGTTATACAGGCTGTAGGTTTCATGCTTAATCTGATACATCTAACTATTTTGGGGTTTCAATCTAGCTTTCCCCATCAAATTTTGGTTTCGCTTGAAATGGTTTACAAGTATGAAGCTATTTTACGAAAAAGATAACCTAAGGAAATATGTGAAGTGTTAAGGTAAGGTTTACCTCAATCAAATAAACATATTTTTTTCCCTTTATTTCTCCAAACCCAGCAGCAAGTAGGATACTTTAATTCTCACTGAACATTATATACTTTACATAACTTAAATGTGAAGAGCCTCCTGTGGGCAGCCTCTGGTAGCAAATGTAAAATTCAGGCTGCGCCCTAAAGCAGGATTCTATCTTTTCCTTATTACCAGAAGCAAATCTATACCAAAAGAGCATGAAAGAAAAATGTACTGAATATTCTTTAGGATAGACTGGGGGATGATTTACCCACAAAACATACTACATTTTAAATTTTAAATATGAATCTTTAGATGTGTCTTTCCAAGCTTCTCTCAACTGAGGGATTGCTTTTCTCTCCTAACCAGATTTTCTTTTGAGAAGACATTGCCCCTAAAGAAAAATCTTTCTGCAGCTTGGATTGATTCATTTCTCTCAGAACAAGGATACCCACTCAGGAGACCAAAACTCTGAGTGTGACTAGCCCTGTGTTCTCCAGAATTTAGTTTAGAAATTACATCATTTTACTTGAAAGCATGCCTCCTAGAGAATCTCACCTGCCAGCCTATGAGCCTTTTGAAAATATTTACCCCCAAAAGTGGAGAAAAAGTTTTTAAGAATAATTTATTTAGTAAATAAGTAATAAAAATGTTGAGTGAAGAATGGAGAGAAAAAAAAACTGTTGTAATTAGTAATTTTTCCATATTTTGATAAAAGATATATGTAGTGGTTTTTTTTTTTTATTCATTCAGTTTGCAAATGCCATACTTTATCTGATACTATTTCCTTCAGTGTCTGTGTGGGACTTGATATATTGTATCTAAATAATTCTTCCATTGAACTATCAGCTTATTTCTTTGTATTTCAAGATTTTTTTTCAGGGCAGTGTTGAAGAGTGCAAATTTTCAGATAATCAAAAATGTAAAATTGTCAAGTATCTGTTACATTGCCCTGCTGAAAATGGTAGGAACAAGATAGTCTGAGTTTATTTTGCTCAATCTGTGGAGAAGGCCATATTCCGTCTTCCTTGTCAATTATTCCAGATAATGTAGACCAAAAAAGGAGAGAAGGTTGTGTCATGAGACCAAATAATAACAACAACAAAAAAAGACTTCTGACCAAGTAGGCTCAATTATCCAAAAAATTTTTCAACATACATACAACCATTTTACTAGCAGCTTTTGTTAGGTATTTTAACATTTAGTTAAATCCCATGTTTCACAAGCAGAGTTTCTAGTCAGATGTATGGTAGTTTTTTCCCAACTTTTAGGTTTGGGGGTACATGTGCAAGTTTGTTACGAGGGTAAGTTTTGTGTCACTGAAGTTTTAATATGAATGATCCCATCCCCCAGGTAGCAAGTACAGTACCTAATAGATGGCTTTACCTTCCCCGCTCTCCCTCTTCCCCTACTCCACCTTCCAGCAATATGGTCATTTTCTTTCCCTTCTCTATGGCATATAGCATTTGTATACCCTCATTAAGCAGTCATTATTCTACTATATTTATTTCCTTTTTTTGCAATTTCTGCACAAAATGCAATTGCATGAATGAACTTCTTGCAGTCTGGGGCCATTATTTTATACTTCTTATTCCAACCATGGTGTGCTATTTAAATGTAAAGAGTGTTGATTGACAAAATCATCTCATAAATCACTTCCACTATAATTCAGTATCACCTGATATCTTTGCATTAAGATAGAAAGTTACTGTCAACAACAAAAAGAAAAGTTGAGAGCTTTCCTGGGTGTCACCCTGGATCCGTTCATTATGCAGAACATAGAATGCTTTAGCTATGTCATACATAAAGGCAAATAATTAGTGTTCTATCTATAAACTGTAACTAAAAGGTACACGATGCCCATGACTCTGGAATAGAACTGTCCCAACCCACACATTATACACTTCCCAAATCCCAAGGGAATTATAGGAATGGGGAATGTTAGAGCACAGTTGAGTTATAGTGACAGGCTTTTAAAGAAGAAAAGATAAGTATAAGAAAAGATGGCAAGAGAAGCTATCCCTATCTATTGAAGCCAGATTACTGCTTTTTTTTTTATGATATATAGTTTATAACTGGAGTAATTTGTCTTTGTGCCTATATCTAACATAGAGCTTTTTACACCATACAAATTTTTTAAAAGTATAATGGTTTTCCACTAAATTGTACATAGTACTCACACTGAGACAGTTCTTTCAGTGCATGAATGATTCTCCCTGAAACGTCTTACTCTACCCGGAAGAACTGCTCAAATTGATAAATAATTTTAGAAAAAGCAAAGCAACATGCAGTAACAATGTACAAATGAACAGGAAATTTTATGCAAGCAGTGGAGATTGGTAAAATGATAGAGCATATCTAGCTTTTAAGGTAAGTAACTACTCTTCTGGAATTGGAAAAAATAAAGAAGGTGGGCTATATGACAAACAACCAAAGTGGGAGGGCAAGTATATGGCTGCATTCTCTTTGTTCAAGCCCAGATGTGACACCAGCTAGCTCTGGTCTCAAGGCTCCAGCTTTGTCGTTAGTATTTGTAAGACCCTGTAAAAGTTTGTGAAAGGTAAATAATAACTATAACTCTCATTAGATTATTGCAAAAATTGCATTTTAAAATGTATATTAAACTCTTTGTACAGAACTAAATGTGTAACAAACGCTAATTAGTATTAGTTATGGTTGCATGAAATACAATAACTTTATTTCCTATACTGTATTTTACATGTTCTTCTCAGTAGTTTCACCTCTTGTGAGAATTGTAAATCTAGTTATCTTTGTGTGCAAACAAAAAAAAATAAAAAAGTTAAATACCTGATATCTTACCCATATTATCAGAACAATAACACTAAGAGCAATAAGAGGCCCTTAATTGGGCATTATGATAGAACCTGATTAATATTTGAATTCTTCAACCCATCCAGTAATATAAGTTCCATAATTACTAAGTGTATGTTTTCCCTGTCTCTACTGTAAAGTTTTCCTCTGTTCTATAGTAAATACCAGTAAGTAAATTATTAATATAATTTATTTTAAAAATAAACTTTAGACACAAATTTAATTCATCACACAGAAAGCCAAGACTGTCAAATGGAACACTACATAATACATAGCAATAATTTTAGACTAGATGTACAATTTTGCAAAATAATTAGCTTATGTAGATGCCTGAACATTTCTATTCCTTCTTTCTTTCATAAGTTGCTAAAATTTTATGGGATTTTCTATAATAGCCTAATCAATAATAAGTGATATAACTAGTGTAGTCCAATATACTTTCATATAAATGTATGGAGGCAAGATAATTTGTTTACATGAAATAAAATATAGCACATATATCAATACAACAGTATGCCAATTTTGAATAAGGGTTTCACAAATGCCATAGGAAAAAATTAATTACAACACTTTCAACTTATCTGGTGTTCAAACTCTTCCCGGTTCATGACTGAAGTTATTTTCTTCACCTTATAACTTTTATTGTTATGGTTCCTCTCTAATTTGGTCTTAAAATCTCTCTCTTGAGAATGGCCATTAAGCCAACATAGCCATACTCTAGGAGAGCCCTGAAGAGGGGAAAGTCAGGTTTGGGTGTGTGTGTCAGGTGAAACACAATTGAAACTAAAATGCATGAAATAGAAGACACTTATTAAGTACAAGTCCCAGAGAGGTTAGGGATGCTGATGGGTGCAGCATCCCTACCAGCTGGAAGGGAAAGAGAGAGGGAGTGAGAGCGTGAGAGCAAAAGAGAGAGAAAGAGCGACAGTGTGGGATAACGCCTTTAAGTTCCATGGGAGTTACCCCTTAGGCTTTCCCAAGGGAGACTGTGGATGGGCTATTTTAAAGAAAACACATGAGAAGATGGAACTTATTTGCAAGATTCTATCATAGTTAGCAGCTCTGAGATGTGTTAGGTTTGGGGTTAGTAGATAAACAGGTGGGCTATATCACAAACAACCAAACTGGGAGGGCAAGTTTTAACTCAGCCAAAGGTGATGGAGTGCTACTGGGTCTCAGACCACTTACATCAGGCCTAAAAAGAGATCCCAAGGCAGTAGCAACTATATTCTACAAATTTTGGACACCTTCTTAATCCTCACATAAGCTCTGCAATTTGGCTATTGTTACGGTATTGCTATGAGACTACCGAGACTCAAAGAGTTAAGTAGTTTCCCAAATTCATACAGCAAGTAAAAGCCAAAGTTCAAATTTAAATAAGTGTCTGTCCGAATCCAAATCCCATGTACCTTTTACTATGTAGGAACTTACTCTGTTTCAAGAGAAATGAACACTTCATGCTTTTTCCTTGATTACTTTAAAGGAAAACTCTATACTTCTGTGCTTCCTAATTCCACAGAAGTATGGGTAAGAATATGGATAGTACTGATGCATTTATCTTTAATTAAAACTGACTTTTGATTCTCTGGATCTGTTTGATCACTTCACTTTTGTTTCACATTAAGTGAAAGCCTTAGAGTGTCGGCTACAGGGGCTTTACCATGACAAAAAGACAAGACTGCTTCATATGTTTAAAAATAGAAATTAAACGTTGAGGGAGAATTAAGGAAATTAACAAGTGGTGGGTACTAAACAAAAGAAGTCAGGCATTCCTTAGACAAAATAGAGATACCTGCTCTGTTTTGTTTTGATTTAATACAGTTTTCATAAAGGCTTTAAATGGTTAAAACAAAAGGGACACGAAGCCTGTATCAATATTGCCAGAAATCTTTACTCCCCACTCCAAAGCCAAAGTCGCCTTTAGGCAAAACCCTAGGCTCCTCATCCATCTCTTAAGCATGGAATAAGGCGGCAATAGTTTCACTTCACCACTGTGTAGCCTTAACTCTATAAAATAATGGACTATGAGCTAAACTTACCCACATTTTGCTGATTATGTTCTGTTTCTGTTACTTCTCGTTACTTCACATCTTTTCACTTGCACTTCTTACTGTTGGCAATCTTATTAAAACAAATGGGGGTAGTGATAATATAAAAAGCGGAAAACTCTAATCTCATAAGGGAACTCAATAACTGCCAGTTTTCCCCTACTCATTTTGAAATTTCTGTTTCCAAATGCCATGACTATATATAGAAAAATTATTGACTTTTTTTGTAGGATGATATCATATCCTATAACTTTGATAAGCTCATTTATTAGAGTTTTTTAATTATTGTTTTCTGTTTGTTTTGTGGTTTTTTGGTCAATTTCTTGGGATTTTCTTTCTTTTTTTTTTTTTTGAGATGGAGTCTCGCTCTGTTGCCCAGGCTGGAGTGCAGTGGCCGGACCTCAGCTCACTGCAAGCTCTGCCTCCCGGGTTTACGCCATTCTCCTGCCTCAGCCTCCCGAGTGTCTGGGACTACAGGCGCCCGCCACCTCGCCCGGCTAGTTTTTTGTATTTTTTTAGTAGAGACGGGGTTTCACCGTGTTAGCCAGGATGGTCTCGATCTCCTGACCTCGTGATCCGCCCGTCTCGGCCTCCCAAAGTGCTGGGATTACAGGCTTGAGCCACCGCACCCAGCCTTTCTTGGGATTTTCTACACAAACAATTATGTTGGCCACAGATAGGGGTAATTTTACTTCTTCCTTTCAAATCTTTTCAGAGATAAATGCCTTTTATTTTTTTAATTTAATGTATTTTATTTTATTTAAGTTAAATATATTTCATTTCTTTTTAAATTGTATTGTATTTTAACTTATTACACAGACTAGGACTCAGTAAGATTTCCAGTTGCAATGATGATAGTGGACATACTTGCTTTGCTCCTAATCCTATGTAGAACTATTCAGTCTTTCTTAAGTATGATGTTAATTGTAGCATTTTGTAGATGCCCTTTATCAAGTTGAGCAATTTCTTTCTCTATCTAGTATGCTTGGGATTTTTATCACAAGTGAGTATTGGATTTTGTCAAATACTTTTGTGCCTAAATTGAACAATAATGTGGTTTACTTCTTTAGATCAAGGGTTAGCAAACTTTTCTAGTAAAGAACCAAGTATTTTAGATTTTGTGGGCCATATGGTTTCTGTTGCATCTGACTTTTTTCTTTTAGACAATGTTTAAAAGGTAAACATTATTTTCAGAATGTGATCCACATCAAAATAGTTCACTGGCTACATTTTACCCTGAGACCAGACTTGGCCAACTTCTGCTTTAGAGTAGTTGATAGAGGCATTACATTGATTTTTGAATATTGAGTCAGCTTTGCCATCCTGTGACTAACCTCATTTGGTTGTAGTAGAGTTTTATTTGTAAATATCCACACATTTTATTTGCTAATATTTTGTTGAAATTTACTTTTTCACTTCTTTCCATGAAGGATATCAGTTTGCAGTCTTTTTGTTTTACTCTGTTAATTTCAGGGTAATTCTGACTCATGAAATGAGTTTGAATATATTATCTCCTTTATTTTATGGAGGAGATTCTGAATAATTGGTGTTATGGCTTCTTTAAATGTTTCATAGATTTTCTCAGAGATTTCTTTTACAGTATATTTTGACCTATGACATAAATTTCTTTAATAGATATAAAAAAGTTTAGCTATTTATTTTACCATGTGTAAGTTTTGGTAGTTTGCCGTTTTCAAGAAAACGGCACGTTTCATGTAGGCTTTCATAGTTGTGTGTTTATAATTTTTCATTACGTTACTTTACTATCCTTTTCATATCTGCAGGGGATAAAATGATATCCTCATTTGTCCCCAGTGCTGGTAATATGTATTTTCTTTCCATCTTTGTAACTATTGCTTGAGGTATGTCAATTTTATCATCCTTTTCAAGATTACTTTTGGTTTCCTTGATTGTTCTCTATTGTTTTCCTGTTTTCAATGTCACTGATTTTTTTATTTTACTTTATTGTTTCTTTCTTATTCTTGGTTTGAGTTTATATTGTACTTTCTAGTTTGACTAAGATAAATTTGTATCATTCATGTGTGGCTTTTTTTTCCCCCTACTTTTTATTTCTTTTAAGTACTGCTTTAGCTGTATTCCACAAATTTTGTTATACTTCCCTTTTTGTTTAATTCCTAATGTTTCCTAACTTATCTTGAGACTTCTGGTTTGACAATGAATTATTCAAAAGTATGTAGTTTAATTTTCATATTTTGGAGATTTTCTTATCTTTCTTTCATTGGTTACTAGTTTTATTCCATTATGATCAGAGAATACATTTTTGTAAGATTTAATTATTTTATAGTTGTTAAGATTTGTTTTATGAAGGACAAGTTGTTGTAAGTATTTTCTCCTGCAACCATAAAAGAGGCACACTATCCTAGTGGGCCTCTTTGGGTTGTGGAGGTATCATATTCTTTATTTGTATGTTACTCTCACCTATTTATTAAGTGATCCAAAAGCCACTTGCTTTGAGTCAGGGCACAGAACAAGTTCAGGCTGGTACACTGGTCTGCAACTTGGGGAAAATGATCCAGCAGATCCAGTATTTACTGACATGTCAACAGCAGATAGGGATGTTGTTTAAAGCCTTTGGCAGTCTCCTGTAAACGAATGCAGTGTAGGCCTTTAGGATTTTGAAGCAAAGCCCTGCCATTCTTTGCAGATAACTTCTCTCATTTTGAGAAACAAGAATGGCTTCCTACTGTGGCTTACAGACCATGATCCACTAAGTTACTATGTGACCTGAACAGCCTAGCATGCTGGGCTTTATCTGACCCACAAAGCCATAAAATTGTACATGCACAGCAAGACGTCATCATCAAATGAACATGGAAAATATGTAATCTGTCCTGAGTAAGTCCTAAATAAATTACATGAAGCAGTCCAAATATCCATAGTCCCCACTCTTGCTACACAGCCCTCTCTCCTCCATCCTGCACCTCATGGGAGTTTTCTATGGTCATTTGCCAGAGCAAGAGAAGACAAACATGGATTACAGATGGTTCTGTGCTATATGCAGAGATGACCTGCCAGACTATGTGACAACTTTCTGGGATATTTCTACTGCCCCTTTCTGGGATGTTTCTATAGGGCAGTGGTGAAGGAAATTCTCCCAAGTAGGCAGAATTTAGAACAGGTTTTATTTGCTTGGAAGAATAAATGGTCAGATATGTGATTATATACTGATTCGTGGACTGTGGCCAATGATTTAACTATATGGGCAAATACTTGGAAAGAACATAATTGGAAAATGTATGACAAGGAAATCTTGGGAAGAGATATATAGATAAACCTCTATGAATGGACCAAAAAAACCTATGAGGATATTTGTGTCCCATGTGAATGTTCACCTCTAACCGGAGGAGGATTTTACTAATCAAATGTATACGTTGACCCATTCTATGGATATCCATTGGTCTCTTTCCTCAGCCACTCCTATTAACACTCAGTTGGACTGTGAAAAAGGTGACCATAGTCACTAGGATGAAGTTATATGTTGAATAAGCAAGTAGATTTCCACTCGCCAAGACTAACCTAGCTATGACCACCTCTGAATGTCCAATCTGCCAGCATCAGAAACCAATTCTGAGTTTCCAATCTGGGACCATTTCCTGAAGTTATCAGATAGCTACCTGGTTGAAGGTTGATTACAATCAACCACCTCTATCTTATATGAATAGGATGTTACTCTTACTGAAAAAGGCACTAACTCCAGATATGGATTCGCCTTCCCTGTATGCCATGCTTCTGCCAAGACTACTATCTGTGGACTGACAGAATGCCTCTTCTAATGTCAGGACATTCCACACATAGCATCTGTTCAAGTAGCTCACTTCATAGCAAAAGAAGTGCAGTAATCAGCCCATGCTCATTGAATTTACTGGTCTTATCATGTTCCCCACATCCTAAAGAGGAAATAAGTCATTATTTACAGTGCCAGCTAGGGAATAATACCTTATAGGACTGGTACAAAATTTCCCAGAAGGCTATATATGCTCTGAATCAGCATGCAATGCACAGTGCTGTTCCTCCCATAACCAGGATTCATGAGTCTAGAAACTAAGGATTGGATATGGGAGGAGGACCACTCATTGTTATGCCCAGTGTCTTACTGGCAACATTTTTGCTTTTTGTTCCCAAAACTTTTATGTTCTGCCGACCTAGAAGTCACATTTCCAAAGAGAGAAATCTATCTACCGAGAGACACAACAGCAATTGCATTAAATTTGAAATTAAAACTCTTGTTTAGCCACTTTGAACTCTTTATGTCTCTTACTCAACAGGCAAACAAAGAGTTACTATGGTGACTGGGGTGATTGTTCCTGATTACTGAGTGGAAATTGGGCAACTACTTCACAAGGGAGGTAAAGAAGAGTGTGTTTGGAATATGGGATCTCCCTTAGAGAGTTTCTTTGCGCTACCAATGTCCTGTTATTAGGATCATTGGAAAATGACAACAACCCAATACAGCAGGACCATGCATGGCTCAGATCCTTTAGGAATAAACTTTTGCATCACCCCACTTGGTAGACACCATGATCAGCTCAGATACCTGCTGAAGGTAAAGAGAATACAGAATGGATAGTGAAAAAAGATAATTATAAATGCCAATTACAGGATGTAACCAGTTGCAGAAATGAAGAATGTAACTGACATGAGTGTTCCTCCTTATTTTGTTATGAATATGTTTGTGTGTTTGCATATATATCAAATATCTTTGTATCTCCTATTTCTTATTCCCTTATCATGTAACATAGAATGTATATGGACTTTATATAATAGTATATATAAAAAATATATAATATTAAGTATTGCTTATTTTATATTATAGTATCTAAGTTACAGCATATCAAGTAGAATAGTAAACATCACTCAAGGTCCTTGTGTTTTGAGGAAGGTGTTAGTGCATTTTCATCTCTATACAAGATGTTTGCATCACGTTAGGTGGTATTATAACCTTGTTAATGTTTTTCATTTGGAGAGGGCAATGAATATGGATCTTAAGTTGGAGGATGGGCTTCTGATGCTTAATGCTAATTATGACAGTAAAAGCCCTGTTTCTGTGATACACACAGGAAATTTATATATTTTCTCGGTCAGCTCAGAATGTCTTTTTGAGTAATGAAAAGTCTATTATACGTATCCATGGGTAGTGCCACAGTATGTAAACACTTTTGTTTAAGAGTTCTGGAATGTGACGAATATGTCCTCTCTGGAAAAATGATGGACGTTTTCCCCAAATAATAAATATTGGCTTAATTTTACCAAGTTATTTTGTTTTATTATACTGTGCACATGGGGAGAAAAAACAGTTTTATGTTTAAATCAGGCTTCCAGACAACTTAAGATAATGAGTAAAAAAGACACCCAGAAGCCATTTTGACTCTTAAATGAATCCTATATTGAATTTCTAGTCTCAGAATATCAGTGCTTATTCAACTAGCAACAATTACCTTGGTGGATGTTTATGAACTTTTGGCAAAATCATTTCATAATCAGAGTGGAGTAATGTATTTTTAATGCTTTCTTACGAAAGTAGAAAAAAGGTGATAGCAATAAAATGAGATGGATAGATAATGAGAAATAAGCGGAAAGACAACTGACAAAGAATAAAAGAAGCAGGTGATGTGAAATATAGAGACTTAATGATTATTGCTTATTCACCAATCTTTGTAGCCACTCTTTGCCATGGTTCAGAGCTCTTTCCATGAGCCTATAACTCCCCACTTGCCCTTTTGTTTAGCTCAATACCAGAGATTCCCAATCTTTTCTCTCTACCCTCAGAATCCCAGTTCACCTTCCTTCACTCCAGGACTTGGTACATCAGTTACACATCAGGTGTTAATGATGGATTATTGAATTTACTCTCCCCTGTAGGACTATTTACATTTCAAATGTGAACATGTCCCACATAAATTTTCTTTTTCTGTAGCTTTTCTAAGGTATAACTGGCCAATAAACTTGTACATATTTGTAGCATATAATGTGATGTTTTGATACATTGTGATGTGATTAAATCACGATAATTCAAATATCATCACTTCACATATTTATCTATTTTGTGGGTTTATTGAGAACATTTAAGATTACTCTCTTAATTTTCATATATACAACACATTCTTATTAACTATAGTCACCATGCCATACATTACGTCTCCAAAATTTATCCTGCCTGTCTAACTGAAATTTGACAATCATCTCTGCATCCTCCAAAAGCCCCAGGCTCTGACAATCATGGCTGTGACAATCATCATTTTACTTTCTGGTTCTATGAATTTAAATTTTAGGTTCCACATACAATTGAGGTCACATAATATTTGTCTTTCTGTTTGTGGCATATTTCACTTAGCATAATGTCCTCCAGGTTCATCTACATAGCTGCAAATGATAAAATTTACTTATTTCTTTAGGGCTGAATAGTATTCCATTGAGACATATATATAATCTCACATTCTATCCATTCATCTGTTGATGAGTGTGTGTTGATTCCACAGGTTGGCTATCGTGAATAATGTGGCTATTGTGAATAATGCTCAAAAGAACGTGAGAGTGCACATATATCTTTGCCATACTGACTTCTTTCTTTTTTCTTATAATTTGAACTTTTATTTTAGATTCAAGTGTACATGTGTGGGCTTGTTACCTGGGTATCTTGTGTAATGCTGAGGTTTGGAGTATGATTGATCCTGTCACCCAGGTACAGAGCATAATACCCAATAGTTAATTTTTCAACTCTTCCTCCCTTCTTCTTTCCTCTCCTCTAGTAGTTTCCAGTGTCTATTGTTGTTACCTTTATGTCCATTTGTATCCAGTGTTTAGCTCTCACTTATAAGTGAGAACATGTGGTATTTGGTTTCCTGTTCCTGTGTTAAATCACTTAGGATAATGTCCTTCAGCTGCATTCATGTTGCTGCAAAGGACATGATTTCAGTCCTATTTATGGCTGCACAGTATTTCATGGTGTCTATGTACCACATTTTCTTTATACAATCCACCATTGATGAGTTCTTTAGCTGAGTTCATGTTTATGCTATTGTGAATACTGCTGTGATGAACACACTGAACACACAAGTAAAAGTGTCTTTTTGGCAAAATAACTTTTTTTTTTTTTTTTTTTTTTTGCTATATACCCAGTAATGGGATTGGGATTGCTGGCTCAAATGGTAGCGCTGTTTTAAGTTCTTTGAAAAATCTCCAAACTGGTTTTGCAGTGGCTTAACTAGTTTACATTCCCTCAGGTAAAAGAGAACACAGTGTATGAGTGTTCTCTTTTATCCCCGACCTCGGCAACTGGTGTTTTTTTACCTTTTAACAATAGTCGTTCTGACTGGTGCAAGATGGTATCCCATTGTGGTTTTGATTTGCATCTCTCTGATGATTAGTGATGTTGATAATTTTTTAATGTTTATTGGCCGGTTGTATGTCTTCCTTTGCAGAATGTCTGTTCATGTTGTTTGTTCATTTTGAATGGAGTTATTTGCTTTTTACTTGTTGAAAAGTTTAAATTCCTTTTAGATTCTGGATATTAGACTTTTGTTGGTTGCACAGTTTGCAAATATTTTCTACCAATCTGTAGGTTGTGTGTTTACTCTGTGTAGAGTTTATTTGCTGTGCAGAGCTCTTTAGTTTAGTTAGGTCCTACTTCTTAATTTTTGTTTTTGTTGCAATTGTTTTTGAGGGCTTAGTCATAAATTCTTTGCCAAGGCTGATGTCCAGAATGTTGTTTCCTAGGTTTTCTTCAAGGACTGTTACAGTTCGAGGTCTTATATTCAAGGCTTTAATTCATCTTGAGTTCATTTTTGTATATAAGTGAAGGTAGGGGTCCAGTTTCATTCTTCTGAATATGGATAGCCAGCTATTCCAGAAACATTTATTGAAAAGGGAGTTCTTTCCACATTGCTTCCTTTTGTTGACTTTGTCAAAGATCAGATGGATGTAGGTGTGCAGCTTTATTTCCTGGGTATTCTGTTCTGTTCCATTGGTCTATATGCCTGTTTTGTACCAGTATCATACTGTCTTGGTTACTGTAGCCTTATAGTATAGTTTGAGGTCAAGTAATGCAATGCATCTAGCTTTGTTCTTTTTGTTTAGGGATCACTTTGGCTATTCAGGCTCTTTGTGGTTTCAATATGAATATTAGAGTATATTTTTCTAACTCTGTGAAAAATGACATTGGCCGGGCGCGGTGGCTCAAGCCTGTAATCCCAGCACTTTGGGAGGCCGAGACAGGCGGATCATGAGGTCAGGAGATCGAGACCATCCTGGCTAACACGGTGAAACCCCGTCTCTACTAAAATACAAAAAACTAGCCGGGTGAGATGGCGGGCGCCTGTAGTCCCAGCTACTCGGGAGGCTGAGCCAGGAGAATGGCGTGAACCTGGGAGGCGGAGCTTGCAGTGAGCTGAGATCCGGCCACTGCACTCCAGCCTGGGTGACAGAGCAAGACTCTGTCTCCAAAAAAAAAAAAAAAAAAGAAAAGAAAAATGACATTGGTAGCTTGATAGGAATAACACTGAATATGTAGCTTGTTTGGGACAGTAGGGCCATTTTAATGATATTGATTCTTCCAATCCATGAGCATAGAATGTTTTCCCATTTGTTTGTGTCATCTCTGATTTCTTTCAATATCTGATTTCTCAAGATAATTTAAAATATCTTGAGACAAGCAGAAATGGAAACACAACATACTAAAACCTCTGAGATGCACCAAAAGCCAAAAGCAGTTCTAAGAGGAAATTTTATAGTGATAGATTCCTACATTTTAAAAAAGAAATATCTCAAATAAACAACCTGACATTATTTTTCAACAGTTTTGTAGCTCTTCTTCTAGAGATCTTTCACTTCCATGGTTAGAGGTAATCCTTAATATTTTATTTTGTTTTTAAAGCTACTGTAAATGGGGTTACTTTCTTGATTTAGGTCACAGCTTGAATATTACTGGTGTATAGAAAATGCTAATAATTTTTATGTATTGATTTTATATTCTGAAACTTTACTGAAATCATTCATCAGTTCTGGGAGCATTTTGGCAGAATCTTTAGGATTTTCTCTGTGTAGAATCATATTGTCAGCGAAGATAGATATTTTTTTCTACTTTTCCTATTTGGATGCCCTTTATTTCTTTATCTTGCCTGATTGCATTGGCAAGGACTTCTCAATAATGTTTTGAATAGGAGTGATGAGAGTCGACACCCGTGTCTTATTCCAGGTTTCAAGATAAATGCTTTCTGGTTTTTCCCATTCAGTATGATGTGGGCTGTGGCTTTGTCATAGATGGCTGTTATTATTTTGAGGTATGTTCTTTGGATGCCTAGTTTCTTGAGCATTATTATTATGAAGGATGTTGGACTTTATGAAAAGCTTTTTCTTTCACATACTGATTTTATTCTCTTTGAATATATACCCCTCAGTGGGATTGCTGAATCATATACTAGTTCTATTTTTAATTTTTGAGGAATCTCCATACTGTTTTCCATAATGGCTACACTAACTTACATTCCTACCAACAGTGTACAAGTGTTCACTTATCACCACATTCTCACCAACACTTGTTATCTTTTTCTTTTTGATGAAAAGTCACTATTACCGAGGTGAAATAACATCACGTTGTGGCTCTAGTTTGCATTTTCCTGATGGTTAGTGATGTTAAGCTCCTTTATGTACCTGTTAGCCTGTTGTATGTACTCTTCAGAAATACCTATTCAGGTTCTTTGCCCATGTGTTAGTTGGGTTGTTGTCTTGTTACTAAGTTGTTTGAGTTCCTTATATATTTTAGATATTAACCTTTTATTAGATGCATGGCTTACAAATATTTTCTTCCAATCTGAGGCACATTCTCCAAAAATGTAGTTCTTCACTCTGTTGATTGATTCCTTGGCTGTGCAGAAGTTTTTTAGTTTGATATAATCCCATTTGTCTATTTTTGTTGCCTGTCCTTTTGGAGCCATATCAAAAATATCATTGCCTAGACAAATGTCAAGAAGTTTTTAACTCTATATTTTTTTCTAGTACCTTTAAAGTTTCTTACTTATTTAAGTTTTTAATATATTTTGGGTTCATTTATCTCTGTGGTGCTAGTAAGGGTCTAATTTCATTCTTCTGCATGTGAATATCCAGTTTTCCGACCACCACTTATTGAAGAGACTGTACCTAAAAGAGATAACTAAAAATATCTTGACACAAACAAAAATGGAAATACAACATACTAAAACCTATGAGATGAACCAAAAGCCAAGAGTAGTTCTAAGAGGAAATTTTATAGTGATAGATTCCTACACTAAAAAAAGAAACATCTCAAATAAACAACAAGACATTATTTTTCGAAGAACAAGAAAAAGAAATGCAAAGCCCAAAATTAGCAGAATTAAGAAAATAACAAAAAGTAGAGTAGAAATAAATATAGAGACTAAATAAACAACAGTAAAAAATAAGAAGTTTCTTTGAAATTATAAGCAACACTGACAAATATTTGGTTACACTAAGAAAAAAAGAAGGCACAAATAATAAAAGAAGAACTGAAATAAGAAGCACTGCAACTGATACCAGAGAAGTAAAAGGATCGTAAGAGACTACTATGAGCAATTATATTCTAACAAATTGAATAACCTAAAATAAACGGGTAAATTCCTAGTAAGATACAACCTTCCAAGGCTGAATCACAAAGAAATTTTTAAAATCTGAACAACCCAGTAACAAGAAAGTAGATTAATTAAGTAAGAAAAATATTCCCATCAAAAGAAAAGTGCAAGTTCTGATGGCTTTATGCCTGAATTTCACTGTCACTGAAAGAACTAATATCAATTCTTCCCCAACTCATCCAAAAAATTGAACAGTAAGAACACTTCCAAACTCATTTATGAGACCAAAATTACCTTGATACCAAAGCTAGCCAAACATACTATCAGAAAAGAAAATTTGAAGCTAATATCCTTGTTGAACATAGCCACAAAAGCCTCAACAAAATACTAGCAAACCCAAATCCAACACACATTACAAAGATCATTCACCATGGTGAAGTAAGATTTATTCCTGGGATGCAAGGATGATTCAATTTAGGTAAATCAATGAATGAGATATATCACTTTAGCAAAGTAAAGAACAAAAGACCTATGATCATACTAATAGATACAGTAAAAGCATTTGACAAAATTCAAAATTCTTTCTTGATAAGACTCTCTGCAAATTAGGTATACAGGGAATTTGCCTCAACAATAATAACCATATATCTCAAGCCCACAGCTAATATCCATGACATTCAGTAGTAAAAATTTACAAACTTCTAAGATCAGGAACAAAAAGACAAAAGTCACTTGGATTCAATATAGTACTGAAAGTCTTAGTGAGTACAATTAAGCAAGAGAAAGAAATAAAAGACTTCTAAATAATAAAATAAGTTAAAGCAAGCTAACATGGCATGATCTTATAAATAGAAAATTCTAAATGCTCCACCAAAAGACTATTGGAATAAACAAATTTGCTAAAGTAACAGAAAAAAAAAATCAATATACAAAAATCAGTAACATTATTGTACACTAACAAAGAACTCTACAAAAAATCAAGAAAACAATCCTACTTATAATAGCATTAAAAACAAAATACTTAGGAATAAATTTAATGAATGAGGTAAAACATCTGTATACTAAAAAGTATAAAACATTGATGAAGCCAGGCACAGTGGCTCACGCCTGTAATCCCAGAAGTTTGGGAGACCAAGGCGGGCGGATCATTTGAGGTCAGGAGTTCCAGACTAGCCTGCCCAACATGGTGAAACCCCAACTCTACTAAAATAAACACAAAAATTATTGGGCATGGTGGCGCATGCCTGTAGCTCCAGCTACTCGGGAGGCTGAGGCAGGAGTATTGTTTGAACCTGGGAGGTTGAGGTTGCAGTGAGCCAAGCTTGTGCCACTCCACTCTGGCCTGGGTGACAGAGCAAGACTCAATCTCAAAAACAAACAAACAAACAAAACAAACATTGATGAAAGAAATTGGAAAAGAGCCAAATAAATGGAAAGACTTTCCATGTTCTTGGATTGGAAGAATTAATAATGTGAAAATGTCTCAAGGTAATCAGTAGATTCAGTGTAATCTCAATCAAATTCTGATAATTTTCACAGAAATAGAATAAGCAATCTGAAAATTCAACAGAAAAGACCCCAAATAACCAAAGCAATTTTGGGCAAAATGAAGAAAAAAAAGCTGGTGACATTATACTACCTGATTTCAAAATATATTACATACCTATAGTAATAAAACCTGCATGTTACCACCAAAAAAATAGACATATGGACCAATGGAACAGAACCAAGAGCCCATAAATTGATCCACTCATTTATGGTCAGTTTTCCACAATGGTGCCAAAAAACACAAAGTTTAATCTATGAGATCTACCTATGTAAATAACTGAGAATACTGCCCATATGCCGTATAACAGTCATTCACATATCGATGAAAATCTCACACCAAGCATTCACCTAGATTGCTTTTTTCCCTCACATAATTTAGTTATCAGCTCAGATAAACCTTCCATAAAGAGATCCCTCCTTCTAGTTCCTAAAGAGGCTTCAAATCTCTATCATAATATCCCTATGTGCTGTATCATGGCACTTTTGGCAGTCTGAAATTGTCTTATTAATTTACTTTTTGTTATTAGTTTCATGCTACAGTAATGTAAACTTCATAATACCCTAGATTGTTCTTTGGTGTGTGGTGTGTGTGTTTTATGAGTATGTGGTCACTTAGGAAAGTGGTTAGCACATAGCATTTGTTCTATAAACATATTGAATATAAATATAATTCAACAGCTAAGAAATTTGGCAAAGAACTTTGAGCATACTAATATCTGTCTCAATAATTTCTTTTCTATTTGTTTGTGTAAATAACCTAAAAATTTAGAAAAATGTTTTGCAATTATTTTTCCATTTTAATGTTCTTTCTGACTTGAAAATATGAAACCTAAATGCTTCAAAATAGCAAAATTATAACAAATTATTAGGGTGCATGACTTCACTAGAATATTATTCACTTAGTACATATTTTATTAACATGAAATTAGAACATATGCAGAATATGTTTATTTTTATTTTATTACATTTATTTATACTTCAATTTTTTTTTAATATCGAAAGCTTGTTTCTCATAAAGACCCAAAGATCAGACCCAAAGATCTTTGTCATGTAGTAATAAAACAGAAATAATTTTCCGCAGGTAAGTCTAAGAAATCATTCCATGGTCCTCACCATATGCTCTGCGTGATTAACTTGATGGAATTTGACAGGCCACCTGCTACACAGTCTCCATGAGAACAGAATATAACACTAATAGGACATATCCAAAATTGAATTTTGTATATTCATGACTGAAATATAAAGAAAACATAGTTTGTGCCCATATACTGTGAGGTAGTCAGTCCTACACTTGACAGTCCACTTTTGGGTGCATAGGGTTACATGGCCATTGCTTCATAATGAGTTGTAAATGGGTATGATAGTGATCTGAGAAGAGCATTTAGTTGAGAGTCCCCAGCATTTATTTCTCTTCTCTCTGACAGAGCAACAGGCAGTATTTAACATAGTGATTATTAAACTAGACTGGTGCTTCAAATTACCATAATATCCATTATGCTTGAGCAACTTGCACTGGACAAATTATGTGAGAAAAAAGAAAGAATATTTACTATTTGAAGGCACTTAGATTCAGGGATTTCTTGTTGCTGTGGCATAATCTGGTTTATCCTTATTAATATATTATGCCTCAAAAACTTGTAGCATCCTTTACTACATCCATAGTACTAATTTCTGGAATGGCAATACAATTGTGTGATATATATTATTTATATTAAACTTCTAAGGAGTCTAGATTAATGAGTATGGCTAGCATAATCATTATACACCATTGCGACAACTTTGCTTCTCACATGTGATCCATGCTTTGTGTCTATTTAATGCGTCCGCAGACTCAAGCTGTAAAATCTTTGACATCCTGCAGCAACCTCCTCCTGAGAAAAATCAAAGAACTTAGAATGATTAGATAATTAATATGTAGAGCGTGCTAGAAGCCATCAAGGATTCTAAAAAATCATTAGTATCTATTTATACCTGTGCTTTAGTGAAATACAAAAATTAGCCCATCCATCAAGAGAACCCCTACTTTTACAGCTATTCTGACCTGAAAAGATATAGGGCAGGTCCTCTGAAACCTTTAAATGTGATTCAGCTTTAAATGAGGACTTTTAAAATAGGTCAACATGTAATTTGTCAACATTGTCTGCTCAGAGTTTAAGAGAGGTACATGTCTTCTAACAAATTACAGGCTCTTTATTTTTTGGTCTGTAAAAAAGGCTGAAGTCAGTGACAGCTAAAGCATAGAGGTAGGACATTTCCTATAAATCTACCATGTAGGCACATTGTGTTGTAAAGGCTGATGGCAATCATTATTTCAGGATGATACTTCAAGAGCCTAAATTAATCTTTCATCCCTTCCCATAAAAAATGGGAATCTGGTAAGATGCATCCTGGCTGAGAAAGAATTGTTCACATTTTCCTTTAGATTCTATAAGTGACATCCATTCAAAAAGAAGCATGACTAAAGTCTCCAATGCATGATTTTCCTCCTAAGTTTCCAGTTATGAATTATTTTAAGTAGAAATGAATCGTGTGAACAAGTGTGATTGGGAAAGTCAACATAAAAGAAATATAGAAAAATAGTACATCTTATAAACATACTCAGAAGGAAAATATAATAAAAAAAATACCTTGGTCATATCATAGTTGTTTTTAAAAATGAAGAAAACTATCAGCTGCATAATAAATGTAAAAGCGAGATATATATGTCATACATTAAATGTATATGTACTAAAAAACTCCCATTAAAATGCAAAGCTTAATAACATTGCTAAGCAACAAAAACACTTAAAATGAAAAAAGATTGAAAAAATATTTAGTACAGAGATTATACACAGATATCAGCTAAAGTCAATAAACATAATACCAACAGATATTAGGTAATAATAAAAGGTAATGATAAAACAATAAGTAACCATTATAAATCTACATGTATAAAACACAGCAGCCAAGTGCATAAAGTAAAAAACTACTTGATCATAAAGAAATTTGATAAAACAATTCACATATAGAGGGAGACTTAATATGCCTCTTTAAGAACTGAACGTATAAAAATAAGCAAAAGATAAAAAAGACATGAGAAAAAGTAAATTCTAATCAAGCTGAATTAGTTATAGAACCAGCCTCATATATTTAAGTAGAACATATATATATGTACATATACACACATACATATATATGTATATATACACACATACATATATATGTATATATACACACATACATATATATGTATATATACACACATACTTGGGACATTAACCAAAAATATGTACCAGGCCATAATTTTTAAAATTAACTAATTCAAAAGTAGAGAGCAAGATAAATCATCAGATCAACATACGATAAAATGGAAATACGTAATAACAAATTCACAGAAAAAATAATCGCTTGACAAGAAATTCACACTAGATAAATCTTTGATCAAAGACTTAAAAAGACACTAAGTGCTACTGTCTAGATACTAGCTTCAAGGATGCCAATCTAGCTTCAAGGATAACTTGATTTTCTTGTTTCAAAATGTATACTAATTTATCTTTATCCATGGAGTTTAATTATCTTATCTAAATATGCATTAAGTTTGTATCATAACAATTCATTCTACAATTTATCTTTATTATTTACAGCACTATATGTTTTTTATGGAAATTCTCTGAACTCATTTTAAAACTTCTAATATTCATGTTTAAATATTCTGAATTTAGCAACAATGTCTTTCTAGGCTTATAATTTCTAAATCCATGTATTTTTATTCTAGTTTTTGTGATAATTCTGTTATTTTATCTTCCGGAATTAATCTATGTCTCCCTATTTAAGGCATACATTTCCTGAAGGTACTAATTTACATATCTTATTTTAGCATTTATGTGATTTTCTTAAATGTCCAAGCTTCTATGATTATCTTTTTCTGTCTGGGTTCTTTATTGATGATTCCCTGGCTCAGGTATCTTTGATTCACTTCTAGCAGTCTAATCCTTCCAACAAAGTATAACAGCTGGACAAACAACACACGGAAATCATTTGAAGGCATTTGAAAGTGACCACCTTTCATAGTTCTTTAAGAGTTATAATCCCTGAGAGATAAAAGGAATCAATAGAACGCATATTTATGGCAACATTTCTCCTTTAGGATATTTTCAGCTTACTGTGTGGAATAGATTCAGAGAAGAAAGCCAGAGTCTCCCTGGGCTTAGGAAACACTGGATTTAAGTACAGTCACAGCAGTTGTGATTTGAGGGGACAAAAATCTCAAGGAATGCATATAACTGAACCCCAAAATCTGTATTCCATTTTTATTTTAGACTTTTTCATCTCTCAAGGTGTACAGGAAAAGCTCTAAGAAGCCCAACCAAAAGCAGGAGTTGAGACTGTGTAAAAGCACTGAACAAGTATTTCAATAGTTAACCGAATTAGTAGGCTTGGTAAATATTCCATGCTCTCAGCTGATACCCCAGGACTATATCCTAGAAGTATGACACTTACCCTTGAAGTAACAGAAAAACTGAAAAAACAACAAGAACCAATTTGAATTGAAAATATTTCAGAAAAAATTGCATCTGTGCTTAACATGTACAGAGTATTTTTTGGGTCATTATTCCATAAACAATACAGTGCAACAACTATTACATAGAACACACATTTTATTAGGTATAATAGGTAATCTATAGACATATATGCCCTGGAATCTACTTTTTCTAATAGTAGTGTAGCCACTCAAGCTGCCTTAAGATTAGTTTTAGAATAGTACATTCTTTTTCATCCTTTGATTTTTTTAACATACAGTTGTCCCTCCAGTATCCATGGATTATTGGTTTCAGGGCATATGTATATGCAAATATAAATATGTATATGTAAATATAAAAATTTACATATGTATATGTAAATATAAAAATTTACATATGTATATGTAAATTATTGGTTTCAGGGCATAAATATACATATGCCCTGAAACCAATAATACTATATATGTAATAGTATATATATGTACTGTCAGGGATAATATGGGTCATTTCATAGTGATAAATCAATCCATCAATGTTTAATTGCCTGATAGAAGAACTCCAAAATAAATGAAGCAAAAACTAATAGAACTGCAAGAAGATATAGACAAATCAACAAGTATATTCAAAGAATTTAGCACCACTCTTAATAGTTGATAGAACAAGTAGACACAAATTAGTAATTATGCAGAAGACATGAACAATATAGTCTACCAACTTGATCTAAATAACATTCATCGAACACTCCACTGAGGGCAGAGAGTACAAATTCTTTTAAGGTACACACACAAAGAAATCAGCAAGATGAAACACATTCTGGGACAAACAAACAAGCAATAAAACTCATCCATTTTTTGAGAGTTTAAAACAGGAGATTTTCTTGAGGCCAGAGGTTTGAGATCAGCCTGGGCAACATTGCAAGACCTTGTCTCTACAAAAATATTAAAAGAAAAAAATTTTCCAGGTGTGGTGGTGTGTGCCTATAGTCCTAGCTACATGGGAAGCTGAATCAGCGGTGGTTTGAGCCCCGGAGTTAAAGATTGCAGTGAGCTATTATCATGCCACAGCATGATATGACGAGCAAGAACCTGTCTTTAAAAACTAAACAAAACAAAACAAAAATCAATGAATTTAAATGCATATCAGTCCCCCAATACTTTGTTAATCTTCTCTTATCACAATGAAACTAAATTAGAAATAAAAAAATAGAATGTTCTCTTGAAAAAAAAACTTAAAAAAAGAAGAAAAAATATTTTCTTCTTTTCTGATATTGAAGAGTTCTTTCAGCATTATAGAATTGAAAGTAATAAATTTAGGTTAAGTATGCCAATTTGATCACTTTTTACAGCATTGTATTTTGTACCTATCATTTTGTAACCAAGTTACTCAATAAAGAAATGAGCAAGGTAATTAAGTTCATCACAGTGTGTGAACTCCAAAAGTGTCCAATAAAAATGTCTTAATTTTTATTTGGAAATTTTTTTCTCCTGTAAGTACTGGAGACTATTTTACCTCCTCTTAAGTCTAAGCTGATTTAGTGATTTGTTTGCCCAATAGAAGGGGAAAGAATCAGCACAATGCCATTTCCAGATCAAGCTTAAAGAAGTCTGACAGTTACCTAATTATACTCTCAGAGCCCTGAGCCACCATGCTCTGATGAAGTCCAACCTAAAGCCATGTAGAGATGCTATGTAGAAGGCAATCAAGGCAACTTGGTCAAAAACCCCAGACAAACACTAGCTCAGTGCAGATGCAAGTGACCCAGGTGAGATGAGACCAGCTGAAGAACTGTCCAGTCAATCCACTGTACTATAAGAAACAAATTGTTAAGTCTTTAAATTTTGGACTTTTTTGATATACAACAACAGTAAATGATACATTATAATTTCAATTATAGTTTGGGGAAACAATCTATGGAAAATACATGATTGAGTGAGAAATTGTTTTATGGACATCTTACTTTAATATTACAACAAAATTCTAGAAAATAATAACATGCTCAATATATACAATACAGATATTAATATGGCATATGTATTGCTTATTATATGTAATATAGATTGAAGATTATATGTTTTATTGTTCTAATGAAGTCACTTATCTGTGAAATTGAAAACTCTATTCTTTTCATTATGTTATATTTGATAAATTTTATTTCTTTTAGAAAACTTGTAGTCTTCTTCGTTGATATTGTTTGGCTGTGTCCCCACCCAAATTTCATCCTGAATTCCCATGTGCTGTGGGAGGGACCTGGTGGGAGGTAATTGAATCATAGAGACGGGTCTTTCTTATGCTGTTCTTGTGATAGTGAATAAGTCTCATGAGATCTGATGGTTTTAAAAATGAGAGTTTCCTGCACAAGTCCACTCTCTTTACCTGCTGCCTTCCATGTAAGACATGAAGTGCTCCTCCTTGCCTACTGCCACGATTGTGAGGCCTCCCCAGCCACCTGGAACTGTAAGTCCATTAGATCTCTTTCTTTTGTAAGTTGCCCAGTCTTGGGTATGTCTTTATCAGCAGCATGAAAACAGACTAATACAGTAAATGGGTACCAGTAGAGTAGGGCACTGCTGAAGAGATATCTGAGAATGTGGAAGTGACTTTGAAACTAGGTAACAGGCAGGGGTTGGAACAGTTTGGAGGGCTCAGAAAAAGAAAGGAAAATGTGGGAAAGTTTGGAACTTCCTAGAGACTTGTTGAATGGCTTTGCTCAAAATGCTGATAGCGATATGGACAATGAAATCCACGTTGAGGTGGTCTCAGATGAAGATGAGGGTACTTGTTGGGAACTGGAGCAAAGATGACTCTTGTTATGTTTTAGCAAAGACCCTGGCAATATTTTACCCTGCCCTAGAGATTTGTAGAACTTTGAATTTGACAGAGAAGATTTAGGGTATGTGCTAGAAGAAATTTCTAAGCAGCAAAGCATTCAAGAGGTGACTTGGGTGCTGTTAAAAGCATTCAGTTTTATATGGGAAGCAGAGTACAAAAATTTGGAAAATTTGCAGCCTGACAGTGCGATAAAAAAGAAAATCCCATTTTCTGAGGAGAAACTCAAGCTGGCTGCAGAAATTTGCATAAGCAATGATGAGCCAAATGTTAATCCCCAAGAGAAAGGAGGGCAAAATGTCTCCAGGGCATGTCAGAGGTCTTCACAGCAGTCTCTCCCATCACAGGCCCAGAGGCCTAGGAGAAAATAGTGGTTTTGTGGGCTGTGTCCAGGGTCCACGTGCTATGTGCAGCCTAGAGACTTGGAGCCTTGCATCCTGGCCACTACAGCCATGGCTGAAATAGGCCAACATAGCACTTAAGCCATGGCTTCAGAGGGTGTAAGCCCCAACCCTTGGCAGCTTCTATGTGGTGGTGAACCTGTGAGTGCACAGAAGTCAAAAACTGAGGTTTGGGAACTTCTGCCTAGATTGCAGAAGATATATGGAAATGCCTGGATGCCCAGTCAGAAGTTTTCTATAGGGGCAGGGTCCTCATAGAGAATCTCTGCTAAGGAAGTGCAGAAGGGAAATGTGGGGTTGGAGCCCCCAAACAGAATCTGTATTGGGGCACTGCCTAGTGGAACTGTGAGAAGAGGACCACCATCCTCCAGACCCCAGAATGACAGATACACCAACAGCTTGCACCGTGCACCTGGAAAAGCCACAGACACTCAACACCTGCTCATGAAAGCAGCCAGGAGGGAGGCTGGACCCTGCAAAGTCACAGAGTTAGAGTGGCCCAAGACCATGGGAATCCACTTCTTGCATCAGCATAACCTGGATGTGAGACATGGAGTCAAAAAAGATTATTTTGGAACTTTAAGATTTGACTGTCCTACTAGATTTTAGACTTGCATGGGTCCTGTAGCCCCTTTGTTTTGGCCAGTTTCTCCCATTTGGAATGACTGTGTTTACCCAATGCCTGTACCCTCATAGCGTCTAGGAATAAACTAGCTTGCTTTTGATTTTACAGGTTCATAGGCATAAGGAACGTTCCTTGTCTCAGATGAGACTTTGGACTGTGGACTTTTGAGTTAATGCTGAAATGAGTTAAGACTTTAGGAGACTGTTGGAAAGGCATGATTGGTTTTGAAATGTAAGGACATGAGATTTGGGAGGGCCCAGGCAAGGAATGATATGGTTTGGCTGTCTCCCCACCTAAATCTCATCCTGAATTCCCTCATGTTGTGGGAGGGACATGGTGGGAGGTAATTGAATCATGGGGGTGGTTCTTTCCCATGCTGTTCTCATGATAGTGAATAAGTCTCATGAGATCTGAAGGTTTTAAAAACAAGAGTTTCCTGTACAAGCTGTCTCTCTTTACTTGCTGCCATCCATGTAAGACATGACCTGCTCCTCCTTGCTTTCTGCCATGATTGTGAGGCCTCCCCACCCACATGGAACTGTAAGTCCATTAAACTTTTTTCTTTTGTAAATGGCCCAGTCTCAGGTATGTCTTTATCAGCAGTGTGAAAATGGACTAATACACTTGTTAAATTTCATTTCCCATAAGCATAGATAATTTTAGAAACTTACTTGAGTATGGCATTTGTGTTAATAGTCAACAAAGATTAAACCTAAACCATCATTAGAAGCATGGATATCTAGGAGAGAAACTCTGCTGGACAAAGAAGATAAACAATAGACACACAAATATAGTCAATCATAATCTGATTCCAGCATACTTTTTCATGTTTATACAAACTATTTTTTTGGTTTACATTTATGCACATGAATTATTTCAAATATTTGAATAAATCATGCTGCCTCAACCTGTATATCTTAATACACGTACTGCTGCTTGCCTTTACAGGGCTTACTTTTACATGCATAGTCGAAATACCCCTCGTTCAAAAAAGCCTTCAACTCTCCCTTCTCAAAAACAGAATTGGTAATTTTCCCCATTTTGTCATAGTTGTAAATTTTACATATTTTAATCCCTTAACACATGTTATGAAAATATTTTGCATTTCACAATCTCTTATTAGACTATGTTTTTTGAGGATAGAATCCATGATATGTTTATTAATGCCTCTTACTGGGGCCAGAGTGTATTAAGTAACCAGTAGAAATATGATGAATGAATTAAATGATAGCAGAAAACCAACAGAGTTAAATAATTAACTACTGAAATGAAATACATTCAAGTAATACATGTAACTTTGGAAGAAGTTGGTAAAAATATTCAAACGTGAAAAGTAGTTGGTTTTTACCATATTTTTAGCAAAATAAGAAAACGGTTTCCAATATAGCACAAAGCGTTACTGTGTATGCAAAATCAGATGATATGCAAACGTAGCTTTTTAGCATATATGTCTAGTACAAACAATAGAGTAAGCTGTAGGGAAACCAATTTTGGGACATCCTAATATGTTCAGGTAAGCTTACATTACAAGTACCAAGCGCCATCAATGCACTGCTTACTTTTAAAAAATAATTTGAGGTAGATAAAATAATCTCCAGATAGTCCTAAATGTTACTGTAATGTAGAGAAAACTTTCTGAAATGAATATGTTGAGAAAAAACTTCATGAAACCACAATTTTTATATCATATAAAAGTCATATACACTTAAGCTTGATTTCCATTCTGAGAATGAGCAGGGTTACACTTTTCCTAAAATCAGTGTGGATGAGAAATTCTTTTGTGTCATTTTTAAAAAATCAGTTAATGCTAAAATAAACCCCCCTGGGAATTTCTTTAATAACAAATAACCTAAGTGAAAAAAGAATTCGAATAACCATTGGCTTTGGGCAACCATTCGTTATACCCACACTGTGGCATAAACTTCAAGTAGAGAAGACGTCTTTTGTCTAAATAATGCATTAGTCCTCTTTTCTTTGTTGTTTCCATTGAACATCCTTGATTGATTTTATTCCTTGCTGAAATAAAACTTATCAGACCCAATCATTTCAGCACCTGATTTCTTTGCTGTACTTAAGAAGAAAAGGGCATTTGGGGGCATTGCTCTATTTATATTGAAGCAGCAGAAGCATCATATTATATAAAACAGTGAGTTTTCCAATAATAAATATTCTGACCTGCAAAAATTGACCTCCTGTTTAAAGTCAAAGCAGCTATTACTGCCATTCATTGTGATTTATTTCCCTCACGACTGTGACTGCATTAATTCAGATAATTTGCTTGCTTTCTAGTCTTAAAGGATAAGAAAAGTGGGTTACGAAGTCTGTGGTTTTGAACAATCACTGTCAAAAGGGACATATAGGTAAAGATACTTCCTAGGTATGAATAGCCATAATTTTGGCATTCTGAATACAGAAATCAGAGTTACCATAACTATTCTTATTTCAAGTACTTTTTGCAGATCTTTCACATATCAAAGTTTTGCTGCATTTGACTTATATCAGGCCCACATTTCAGGCTATCTAGAGAAGCTATTATAATTGTTACATAAGAAAATTAGAATTTCACTAGTAATGGGTAAGACATGTATTAGAATCAAAACTGAATTTGTAGAAACATGGCAAAATTATACTAGTTAACGTTAATGTCAAAATTTTAATACAGATGTATAAATGCAGACATAAATCACTGCCATACTGACAAACCCTCATTCCAAGATGTCAAAAACTAAAATCTTAGAAAATAAATGTTAAATTTTAGATTTGTTATTTATGAAAAGATATAAGCAAGAAGTAATATTACTATACATAATTAATCCATTTTTTTATTTCATTAGATACAACTTTATCACTCATTTCCAGTGGTTACAACTTGGATGTTCTTAAGTCTTTCTCACCTTAAAGTTTAATTTATTTCCAAAACAGCTTCAGTTTATCTTAACTTAATTGAAGTATGTAGAAATTAGGGTATTGGAATTCAGAAGCCATAATCAAAAACACCCAAAATACGTATCTTATCATTTTAATACTGGCCAAGTGTGCTTTCACAGAGCCTATACATTTAGGGCCTCCATCACAACTCCAGAGGGCTTGGTATTTTTCTTCCTTCTATGCTCTACAGGTTCTTCAAGCTACTCTGTTTTATACCATCAATTATTTCCCTCTTATACCATGGCTTTAAGATTAAGAGCAAGGTTTGCACCAGAAGTGATTCCCATTGCTTTCTGAGAAAGAGAGCTGTTAAAAGCAAAATATGTAATGGTATGTGTAAAATGTAAAATCTCCATCCCTGAACCTATTTTTCTATTTTTTCTCAGAATATGAAATTTGTCATAAAAATAAACAAAATAAAGGAAATTGGTTCACTTCCCCACAATGTTTAGGTTAGCAAGGGCAACTTAGAGAAAACTGCAATGGAAGGATATTGCAGACAATGGAAATTGAGACTTTTCTCTCCTAGCTGTTTTGTGTTTGCTTTGTCTTTTGTTTTGAGATTTCTGATCTTTCCTTCATCCTGCCTCTCCCTACCATTTGTGGCCTTAGTTAATATATACAGCAGATTATGACTATCACTTTGGTAAAACACACAAAGGTTTTTGAGATTTAAAAAATGGAGGCTAACTCTTGAGGGAACTCAGAGTATGGAAAGGCTTGGTGAGTCAGAGTAAAGTTTCTCTCAGCCATGATCAGGTAGGTTCCCAGCACTAGAGCGATGACAGGGGAGATAGCACTGAGGTTTGGCTTAGATGGCTACTAGGTATCTACTAGGCATCTAATAGCATATCTGTTTGGCAGAACTAGATCAGAAAAATAGAAGTCATCTATTCCCCACCAGACTGGGGATTCACCCCTGGGACCTGCACCCCAGAGCCCAGTCAATGCCCAACCTGTTTGGTCTCTTTTCCTCTGTGCATCTGCTAAGTCCAGAAGCCATGTTAGCTGTCCTTGGTGTGACCCAATGACATCCTCCCTTTTAGAGCAGCCAGCACATCATTGCCTATTAACCATCCAACAAGAATGGCACCCACATAAGTTCCAAGAACCTGCTTGGTCTCCAAATATCTTACATTGTGAATGTCAATATGTCCTATAACATGAATAACTTGGTTTTAAACATCTAGGACACTTGAAAACCCAAAGAAAGTCATAATTCCTAGAAATGTGAGAATGCAGGAAAACAGACACGATACCTGTCCTTATGCATTTGTTTGTGTCAGACTGGGACCAGGTCAGCCTCTACCCCAAGTCAGTATTGTAGACACATACCCTTATAATCTTTACTTTCATTTATTTATGTTTTATCTTCAGAGAACATCCGTTTTAAATTGAATAGATACAACTAATTCTGGTTCACTTGCATTACATTCCTCTCTACGGCAAGAAATTGAAAACAAAAATCACGATGGAACTGCTTAATGTTGGTTTATTACCCATCTTGAGTACCATTTACATAACTGTCCACATGGTAAAGGGATAGTCTCTCTTTGCCAATGTTAGGCATCCCCCCATGGGGAGCTTAAATACCACATTCCTCTGAAACTGTCCACTGTACTTAGAAACCTGCTATCTCTCCTTCATTTTCTGAAATTCCACTGCACTTGGGCATCCTTGAGTTTACTATCAGGTGTATACATATGTGTCTCCCTAACTCCACTCTCAGTTTTTAATATCGCGTACGGTGGTGTTTGTGTTCATCTTGTATTTATTTTTGTGTTTCCTACACAACCGACAATAAAGTCTTAAATTAAATAAAGGAGTCATTGAAAGGACATGGTAGTAGACCAGGTATTTTAGTAAATTCCAACGGATTATTTATTACTGTATTCAACTTGCTTTAGATTGAAATTAATATTTTATGTAATATCATTATGCTCCCTACAGGCAGTTCATATGGTTAAAATTTTCAAAGTCCTAAGAAAAGTGTGAATATGATTATGAGTTATATCTTTTATATGGTACCTGTCTGGGCATAGAGTGTTTAGCAGAAATTTTCTATTCAATATCAACTTTAAAAAAAAAGAAGCAAAGCCCTTCTGCAGTGTTCCAAATGTGTATTTCATTGCCAGGCTTTTATGTCATGGAATTCATAACCCAAAATGATCTTCAATGAAAGTAAAACCAGAGGTTCTTCCATTTTATCTGTAATGCAGAGAAAATGATCATTGTTACAATCTGTATTAACTGAATATAAAAAGCAACTTCACAAAGGAATAGAAATCTAGCTCAGAGCTTACACATACAGACACATATATTTGTATTCTCCAAGAGATTCTAACATATTCCTTGTCATACCTCATGCTCCTTTCTTCACATCTGAACTGTATGGCTTTACTTACACCAGCAACGTGCAGTGGAAATACAGAGCATTTCATTCCTGGCAAATATGATCAAGTTAGGCACTGAGTCTGGATCATTGAGACTAAAATACACGGTATTTTTCTTCCCTTTGACATCAAAATATCTTGTTTTCCCTCTTCAGCTTTCCATTTAGTAATAATAGCATATTTGGATGGTGTTTTAGGGTTTTTAAAAGCAAACGCAAGTGGTGGTTAGAGCAATTGGCATGAAGTCTATTCAACAGGAATGAAGAATAAAGACTGTCTAGTGATTGCAAAAAAACAGAGCCAGTAAATAGCCAAAGAGACCCTAAGGGGCAGACATCCTGATTTCTAGTTCATTGCTTTTTTTTCCTTTGAATATAATGCCTCTCACAGGGTTATAAAGAAAGGAAGATAAATAACATTTATGTCTACTAAGGATTATGTTCTGGGTGTAAAATTATTTGAAATATTATAAATAATCTTTATGAAGTCTCGATTTTAGTGCAGTGACTTCATGTATGTTAAATGAAATTGCCTGACATCAGCAAGTTATAGTGCAGTCCACATATCCACTACTCACTAGCTTCCTTTGAAAGGGAATTATTAATGACCTTTTCTGTTCTGTTTTAAGTAACAATTTTCCAAAACTTTATTTGCTTGTTGTTCTCCAACTAGATTATGAGTCATTAAATTTATGAATCATATCTTCAACTTCTGTGGTTGCCTAAGATTCCCAGTGCCATGTTCTGCCAATGAGGCACATACTTACCTGACTATAAAGTTTTTACCAATAAGTGAAAATTTCTAAATTTTTTATTTCTATTTATTTTGTTTGAATTAAATCATATTAAATCATATTAAATAATGTTAAATCATACTAAATCATAAAAATAATAATCAATGTAATAATCATATTAAATAATCATATTAAAATGTGTGGCCTTGTCTATAGAACAGGTTTAACTCTCAAGTGCTTGTTAGCAGGAGAAGTGAATAGTATTCTACATTTTACTGATTCTCTTTGTAAGCCATTTCTAGGTATATATTTTTATTACATTGTTTCATAGGACAATAGACTTCAAGACCTTAGCTAAAATAATTTGAAGTTTAGAGATGCTTATAGGGTTTTATTCAGTCTCATTGATTTGAGCGTTTTAACACAGGATAAATCAAGTGAAATACCAATGGCTTCTTTTTAAACTCTAGAAATTAACAAAAGGACCATTTGGAAGCTCATAAAGGGAAGAGAAACCTTATCCATGAAGGTTTGTTATTGAGAAGAATAGCATAAAGAATGATTTTTTTGGTCATTTTTTTCTAACAGAAGCCTGCAGCACCAATAGGCTTCCTAAGTCACCACTATGTAGCAGCAGCCTCAAGTGCACCCAGGCCACAGTATGGTCTCTCACTTCACTGCATCTCAGAGATGACCTCAGGTTATACTTTGCCTCATACTTAAACAAACAAAGAAATGGTACAAGAACTAAATAAAAGCTACAGTATGCAGCAGGCTTTTATTTCTTCTACTATAAAGGTAGATTCTGTAATAGACTCAAGGTAAGGTTAAGAGACAGGCTTCCTCAGCTATATAATTGTTTATACCAATTCCCCAAATTACTACAGTTTCAGAAATTTAGCATCCTCCTCTGGAATCAGACTCTTAATTGTAAAAATGAGAACAACATGTCACTGTCAGGAATGTGTGGTTTATTTATTATAAAAACAAAACAAAACAAAAATCCTCTCCTTCTTCATTATAGCCTACATTTCAAGATTCACCATTCAAATGGTTTACCGAATTCAATACTTATCAGAATCCCTTGGGGACATATTTAGAAATACAACTGTCAGAATCTATTATATATCTACTATGTCAGGCAATCTAGGCCTAAAATCTTGGAAATCGATATACTTTGGACCTCTTCAAATCACTTTATGTAATCCATGTCCTGCATTTGGAAAACACTTACATTTCATTAAAACTAATTTCTAGTATTCAGGCTTTCAACCTTAGAAACAATTCTGTGTTAGTGAACTGGCAAGATCTGTTAAATAAATTATAATTTGAAACACCTGATGAACTCCTTTATTTATTTCAAAAAGAAATTCACAGACAATGGATAACACTTGCCCTGAATCAGGATAGAAAAGGTATGATCTTTACTTGTGACTTCTTACCTGTTTTTCTTTTTTTTAAGCATTATAATTTTTTAATACAAACAGGATTTCACCATTTTGCCCAGGCTGGTCTGAAACTCCTGAGCTAAGGCATTCTGCCCACTTCGGCCTCCCAAAGTGCTGGGACTACAGGCCTGAGCAACCACACCCAGTTGTTTTTCTATTCACAAGGTTCCCATCACCAGTAGCTGCAGCACAGTGTACTGGGAAAAGCATAAGGTTTGAAGGCTCATGTTTGTGAAGCTGGTCATGTCAATATACTTCAGTTTGTCCTGATGGTAAAATCTGGATTATAAATACTTATCCACAGATTTGCTGCTAATTTAAAATTATGTAATGTTTATAGTTACAAAGCAGATAATGCTTTGTGAATACACTGTTTTAGAGAAATGTTTATTTCTTTCAGTACAAGAGGCATTGTGTTGAATTTTGTGTACTTGAATTTTAATCCTTCTCTAACCACTGCTATTTATAAACTATGATATCCCAGCAAGAGAACTATAACCCCAGGGTCATAAAATTTAGTAATGTGAAGAAAGTTTAAAATTTATGCAGTCAAATTCCTGCTAACGATTGTGTAAGATACTACTGCATAGACTCCCAACCCTGTCAGCAGAAAATAACTGTAAAAGGTGGACATAGTAAACAAGCCACTACATGAAGGCACTAAAGACAGAACTAATGCAATTAAATACTTATAGGGAGTTTGCATCACCATCAGTGGAGGAGGGGTACAGAGAAAGAAATAACAAGCATGGAAATTGTAAATATTAGGTAAATACGAAAAAGTATTTTGTCATCTTCTTCTTAATTACTATGTAATTCATGAATTTGTTTAAAGCTAAGTTTGTAGCATTATTTTGTAGGGTTACAGAACATATAAATAAAATACTAAAACTAGCACATAAAATATAGGGTAGGGGCAATGATCTCATGGCTGCAAAGTTTCTATATTTAATTTGTAATAGTATCATAATAACAGCAACAATTGGGAAAACTAAGGATGTATATTGTAATCCCCTGAACAAACACAAACAATGAATCATAAAAGTATGAGTTTTTAGTACAGTAAAATACTCAAAAAAGAAGAAACATTAAAGAAAAAAAAGTAGGACAAATGAAACCTAATAACAAAATGGTAACTCAACTCAACTGTATTAATAATTACACTAAATGTGCAATTAAATAGAAAGGATTTGTCAGATTGGATTAAATAAGCAAGATCTACTTATTTGCTGTCTTCAAGATATGTACTATAAACATAAATGTTTGAAAGAAAATTCATGGAAAAAGTTACACTACACAAATAGCAGAAAAGGGATGAGACTAAATCAGTATCAGAAAAATATTTTATTAAAGATAATCTATCATTAAAGATAAAAATAGTGTGTATTTTTTTTAAGGGGTCAACTTATCAGAAAGAAAAAATAATTACAAAAAATGTTTTGCCTAATAGCAGGGCTTCAAAATACATTTAAAAACTACACAATTACCAAGACACATTTAGTGATTTTAACATCATTTCTTAGCAATTGTCAAAATAAATTGACAAAAAGTTTTATCAAATATACAGAAAATCTGAACAATACTATGAACTGTGTTGACCTAGTTGAGATGTATAGAACACATTTTCTTCAAGTATTCATATGAATACTTGAAATTATCCACTAGAATAGACCATTTACTGGGCCAAAAAATTTTCATTAAATTTAAAAATTGTAATCAAATAGAGTTTATGTATCAGAAAATTTTGAATTACATTAAAAATTAACAAGTATAAGACAACTAGGTAAACCCAAATATTTAAATTTAACATAAAATACAATATTAAACAATATAATTACACATAGCACTATTCAAAAGTGAAATCACTAGGTAAATAGAAAATACTGCCAACTAAATAAAATAAAACATATCAATATCCTAGAAAAGTAAGTAAAGCAGTGCTTACTGAAAATGCATAGCTTTTAATGCATATATTAGAAATATAGAAAAATCTAAAATCAATGTTTCCAACTTAAGAAACTAGTAATCGAAAAATAAACCCAAAGCAGATTGAGATAAATGCCTAAGAGCAAAAGTTGATTTTACATAAAGTAAGTAGAGGAGAAGTCAATAAAGTCAAATGCTAATTCTTTGAAAAAATTTACAAAATTGGTAAAATGGTACACAAAGAGATAAAGAAATAGAGAAATTGCCAATGACCAATATCAAGATAGAAAGAGGAGACGTCACTAAAGGCCTACGGACATTAACAGGATAATAATAGAATAGAATTAATAATTTTATGCAATAAATTTGACAACTTAGATGAAGTGGACAAATTTACTGACGTATAAAAATGCTACAACTGTCTGAGAAAATGTAGAAAACTTGAAAAGACCTATATTAAATAAAGGAATTGAATTTATAATTGAAAACTTTACCTTCAAAGAAAAGCTAAAGCTCAAATGTTCTCACTGGTGAATTATTTCAAATATTCTGGAAAGACATTTGAATGATCTGTTATAAATTATGTCAGAAAATAAAATGGGGAGGGATAGTATTTCAACTGATTTTAGAATTCCAATATTGCACTGACCTCAATATTTTTTCCAAATATTGTGGACATCACAAGAAGAGAGAAGCACAGAGTAAAATTTCTTATGAAAATAGATCCAAGACCTTTAACAAAATTTTAGCAAATTGAATTCAGTCATTTATCAAAAGGATCATGCATCATGAATAAGTGGAAGTTATCATGGAAATGTAATACAATTTTAACGTCTGAGAATCCATTAATGTAAATTAATCATGTTAATACTAAAAGGAAGAAAAATTATGTAAAGAGTACCTAATTAGGATATCAAAAAAGATCTTCAAAAAAATTTAACATCGATTCATGTTAAAAATTTTCAGGGACCAGCATGGTGAGTGTCACCTGCAATTCCAGTGTTTTGGGAGGCCAAGGGAAGAGGATTACTTGAGACCAGGAGTTTGAGACCAGCCTGGGCAACATAGCAGGACCCTGTCTCTTTCAAAAAAATGACATAAAATGTTAACCAGGTATGGTGGTGCATGCCTGTAGTCCTAGCTAGTTGGGAGGCTAAGGTGAGAGGATCACTTCAGCTCAGGAGTTTGAAGTTAGAGTGAGCTATGATCCTGCCACAGCACTCCGGCCTGGGTGACAGAGCAAGAGCCTGTCTCTAATAATAATTACAATAAGTAATAGTAGTAGTAATTTTTTAAAATTTCAGCAAGCTATAAATAGAAATGAATTCCCCCCAGTTTAATAGAATGTATCTAAGAAAAACCCACAGCTAATATAAAATAAATGATAAAAGTCTCCAGGCTTTCTACTTAAGATCAGGACAAAGTAAGGATATCTCTCACAAATTCTATGTAACTATTTACTGGAGAGTCTAGTCAGTGCATTAAGGCTGGAAAAAGAAATAATAGTAATGTATACTGGAGTACAACATGTAACATTGTATTTATTTACATGCATCATAATTATGTAAAAGAAAATCCTAAAGTCAATGTAACATCTATTAGAATCCTAGAAAATATGTTTGGGAAGAAGAAAAACAAGTCCAAAGATTATTTGAAAATGAAAATCATCTAGATTAGTGTATTGAATTTTGAAAAAGAACAAGAGTAGATAATTCATACTGCTGTATTCAAATGTTTACTATAGTAGCTACAATAATCAAGAAAGGCTAACATTTAATAGATACATGATTAATGGGACCAAACATAGATTCCAAACACCTATTTGTTCCATTGATTTTTTTTGCAAAGATGCCAAGGTAATTCAATAACGAATAATAATATTTTCAATAAGTGGTATTAAAAAGACTGAATATTTGTATAAAAATAAAATGAAATAAACCTGTGCCTCACATAAAATGTATCAAAATGTACCTTTCTATCTCTTTATCCTTCTCTGAGCTAAAATTCTACAATTTCTATAAGAAAACAAAGAAAGAAACCTTTGTGACATTGAGTTAGGAAAAGATTCCTTGAACAAGACAAAAAACTGAAACATACAAAAAAATCGGTAAAGCAGACTTCAAAAAGTTAGAGTATTTTGTAATTATTTTCTTCATAAGAAAATGAGAAAGTAAGCCACAGACTGGAGGACAAATTACAAAATGTGTATCTGACAAAACTCTTCCAAAAATTTTTTTTCAAAATAAACCCAAACTTGGAAAAACACAAATGTTTTTCATCTGATAAATGGATAAACAATTGTAATACAAAATATTGTTACAGTAAAACAACCTAGATGAATCTCAAAATATTAGTCTAATATGGAGACTATAGTGTAATATTTATACTTTTATTGACATGAAATTCTAGAAAATGAGACCCACTGTTAAGAAAAAAAATTAATGGTTTCAGAGAGTCAGAGAAAGACATGAATTGTAAATATTTGAACCTATATCTTGATTGTGGTGATGGCAAAGAGTTTATGAAAACATATACCAAAAATGGAAGAGTTCTGTTGTATTCTAGAATATATTGTTAAACAAAGGCAGAGAAAAATCAATAAGTCAGACATGCTAAATTTTAGGTGATGAGAATGCTGTTGTGGTATAACTATGATAGAACTGAATTATCTTAGTTTGACTTCTGTGTTGAAGGCTGGTAGACGTAACTTAATCTTAACTTCTGATTTTCAACACTACCAGAAAAGCTGAATTAACAGAGAAAAATAAAGAATAATTTTGAGAGAGTCTTGAACCTCAGTTTCAAGACTGAATTATCTAGTCTGTCTGACCTACCACTCCTTCCTCACTGATTATAGGAAGATCTTCCTTCACTCAATATCAGTTTCCTTTCATAAAATTGTATCAGGTTTCAGTATTCCTCAAGAAAAATATATTTGCCATATTTATGGATCATGTTACCTAGAGTTGTCCATCAAAAAAAAAAAAAAAAAAAAAAAACAGCTCAAATGAAAAAATAAATACTTACACCTCTTGGCATTTTTCTTTTCTATTTGGAGCTTTTATTTTAAATTCATCATTCGTTTCCTTAACCATAGTCTTCTTTACTATTATGTTAACCAGATTATAAAATTTCTCAAATACAAAACTCTATTTAGGAGTTGTAGTAATATGGAGCATTTCCCATGCTACTAAAAATTGGTAGAAAATGTAATGCATTAAGTCAAGCAGAGAAAGACAGATTGCAAACTGCCAGTGATTTACATGATAGAATTAAAGAATATACATAGATATATAAAAATGCATTCTGTCAAACTTAGAAATTAGAAGCACCACAACTACCAGCAAAACTATACATTTATGAAAATAAGTTATTTGTTATCTGTTGAGCAAATTAATAAAGTAGATAACATAAATAGATGTTATTTTAATAGCAGTATCTAAAGTTTTGCTTCTACTCCTTAAAATTCTCAAAAGCTACCTTCTAGCTTTCTGTTACTTTAGTTTTACCTTATACCTTCTCCAAAACTCAGAAAAATAGTATATACCAATGGTGGATGAATTCTTGTGTGTTGGAGGCTGACAGAGGTAATATACTCTCTAAAGTGGTATAGAGCTAGACAGAAGGTAAAATGAATGTTCACAGTGACAGCACTTGTTAATCATAAGAAGGTGGCAGGTTCAATCTGTGACCTGAGATACCGTGAATAATCAAGGCCTTAAAAGAAAGTAACTAGTAAGTAAAAATACTATAGCTAAAACCTATGTCCAAAGTGAGAAAACAAAATAAAAACTAGAAGATAATGTAATGACCAGGAAACACATGAGAAGTCATCCTGAGAGGTCTGATTCTGTTGTTCTTACATGAATCTGTTTAGAACAAGATGGCCTATTTAAGAACCAGTGTTTGCCATACAGCACTCAAAGGTACATGCTAATTGTCTGATGGGATTTGACGTTTGCCAATCTGTAAAACATTCAACACTTGTCCAGATTAAACTAATTTTCCTCATTCAGTCTAATTTAATGTAGGCTATCCTACACTTGAAAGGGCATAGGTAAAAGTATCAGCACAATTGCACAATGAGAGAAAAAGCTTTGTATATGACAATTATCTGTGAATTAAAATGCAGGGAAATAGTTCGCCATTTGCTCCAAAGACCTCATCACTTGAACTGTCTATTATGGTATTACACTTATGATTCCCCATTCAGGGAAATTTTCACGCTATATGAGCAAGAAAATGTGTAGGTAACACGGGAAATTTCTAAAAGTGGACAAAAGTATCGATTGATTGTCTGAAAGCCAATCTTAGCTTATTAGGCTTCAATATGTGTTGTTTAAAATATTTCTACTGATTATTACTTCAACGTAGTACCTAAGTAGATATTTGAATGAGATTTATTTAGCAGATTGATTTTTTCAATGTGAGAATACCTCCTAGGAAGTATTAAATTGGAAACAAATTATGAAAGTTAAATTTTTTTGTGGCATTATAAAACTTTTATTTTTTTCAAAAATGTGAGACGATTTAGTTATATATTCATACCGTAACTGATCATTGCAGAGTCTGGCCAGCAAACTTTAATAAATATTTGAAAAGTTTTGTTTACAATCTTCCTGACATCGGACTGAGTATAATAGGTACTTTTAATTTATCTTAAAAACTCAGAGATATTTTTCAATAATATTATGCTATGGTGTAGTATCTGATTGAGAGGCATATATTATAATGCTAAAAATTCCCCTAAAGTAGCCCGTAATCTGATGCCTAATGTTGATATCAACACTTTGTAAGCAAAATGTTTGAGTATGATATTGTTGTACCCCTTAATCCTTAATAAAACGTATGAAGCAAGATGAAATATTTTTCAAGTATATAATTAATTGCAAACGCATACAGACTTGATGCAGATAACTCCCTCAAAGAATATAATTATTTGTGAATGAACAAACGTGATGAACTATGATGAACAAAGAATAATTGCTTATACTTACACCACACTTTAAGTGGCCCACAAAATACTGTCAAATAAATTATCTAATTTAGTCCTTACAGTTAGCCATTGCTAATTGTATTAGTTAATACAGTTACTTGTATAAGTAGCTTATACTTATAATACTTGTATAGCAAGTATTGTTTCCTTTTCATGTAAAATCATGAAGAAATGTGACTTAGAAAAATAAGTAACTCATTTTATAAGCAAGCAGTTGTTACAGGTACAACTGGATTAAAATCCAGAAATTCCATTACAAATCATGTCATTTTCCAGGATATTGTACCACCTCTGTCAATAAAACAGATAATTTTCTTCCTCACATTTTCAGATAAGTCAAAGTATAAAGCACAGAAGTGTAGATCACAGAGAGTTTGTGTTTGCCTATTGTGTTTAGTTTTCATTTCAACATCATTTCAGTCAATGAGTTACAGTTACAGTTTTATAACAGCAGTTAGCTCTTATAAAATATACAATAAAATGATTTATTCTGTTTATTTTATTGAGCTATGAAAACTTCTTCAACTAAAGGCAAAAATGAAAATGTGATTTATAGTTATATATATAAATATAAATATATTAAAAAATAAAATATTAAATTTCACCCAAAGGGAAAATTTTGAATATTTTAAAGAAGAAATCTAATAAAATGATATACTATGATGAAAAAATACTTAAGTAATAGAGAAAACACAAATATTAAATATATAAATATTCTCATTTAATACTGTCTTTCTCAATGTGCAGTTTCCAATGAGAAGTTGTAAGGTATGCCAAAAAAAAAAAAGCAATTTATGACCCATAGGAAGGAAAAGAAATAGTCTTAAGGAAATCCAGACACAAGATTTACTTGACAAAGACTTTAAATCAGCCTTTACAAACATGTTTAACTAAATAAAGGAAACCATGTCTAAACAATTAAAGAAGTATAAAAAATAAATCTTATCAAATAGAATATATTAATAAATAAATAGAAAATATTTTTAAAAGAGAACCAAATGGAAATTCTGGAGATGAAAAATACAGTAACTGAAATTTTAAGATATAGAAAAACTCAGCAACATTCTGAACTGGCACAATTAAGAAATAATGAACTTGAATATAGGTCAAATTATATCTAGTCTGAGGAACAAAAAGGAAAAAAATAATAACAAGAAATTAACAGATATTTAGCAACTTGTGGAGCATCATCAAGTACCAGTATATGCACAATGGGAGTTTCAGAAAGAAAGGAGAGTAATGAGGGAGCAGAAAGAATATTGAAAAAAAACAATGGCTAACAACTTGTCAAATTTGATGACAAACTTGAATGCACATTTCCAAGAAGGTCAATTAAATCTAAATAGGATAAACTAAAAAGTTATACTTGCAAGTACAATATAATCACGTAATTTAAAGCAAAAGACAAAAAGAGATTATTAAAAGGAGCAAGTGAATAGCAATTTATTATATACAGAAAACTTCAGGAAGACTAACCTCTAAATTCTTGTCAGAACCTATGGAGGCCAGAAGTCAACAGAATACAAAATTCAAAGTGCAGGAAAAAAAGATTTTCAAGCAAAAATTCTACATCTAGCAACACTTTTTAAAAAAGTAGAAAAGTTCTCTCTATAGTTATTTAATGCATGTGTCAGATATACTATAAAAAGAGGACACAGTGCAATAAAATGAGAGCAATTATATAGAAATATGTATCAAAAAAGACAAATCAAGATATTCCGTGATAAACAAAGACTGAGAGAATTTGTTACTGGAAGAACTGCCATACACAAAATACATCTTCCTGAAAGAAGAACTTCAGGGTTAAATGGAAGGATACTAATTATGAAAATAAATGAAGAACATCAGTAAAGTTAACTCATAGGTAATATGGAAGATAGTATGAAGAGATTTCTATTCATAACTTCTTTATTTTTTTATCTGATATAAAATAAAATGACTAAAAGATATAACTATTTATTTATTTATCTATTTATTTATTGAGATGGAGTCTAACTCTGTCACCCAGGGTGGCGCGATCTCAACTCACTGCAACCTCTGCCTCCTGGGTTCAAGCAATTCTCATGCCTCAGACTTCCAAACAGCTGGGATTACAGGTGCCCACCCCCACATCCAGTTAAATTTTGTACTTTCAGTAGAGTTGTGGTTTCGCCATGTTGGCTAGGCTTGTCTTGAACTCCTGACCTCCAAAGCTGAGGTTTCCCTGAAGAATAAGTCTACCTCAAGACTACAACCTTAACTACTGTTTCCCGTCTGTTGACCTACCCTACAGATTTTAGACTTTCCAGGCCCCACAATCAAGTACCCAGTTCCTTGAAATAAACCTCTTCGATCACCAAATTTCCAAGATTGTCTACCTTCCTAGTCACCTGCTGGAAGTCACCACCTTCCCTGCTGGAACCAATGTCTTCTCAAGACTAAATCTCAGATCTATCAAGTATAATTTTCAAAATATTAAAACCATAATTAGAATATAAATATATAATGATCCCATATCAATGTTTGTTTATTTACCACATTACTAGAAGGAAACCAATAGTATTATAGGATAACAAGGAAGATATAAATACTTATGTGTGTATATATGTGTGTGTATGTTCAATGAAACACACATGCCAATAAATGCTGAAATAAATTGAATAGTTTAATAAAAACATGCTAAACATCCTACATGACAATAACTTCATATATTTTAATTATAAGATTAATTGTATCTTTTTGCCTTATTATCAAATTTTGGATAATTTCTTATGCATTCCCTGTAGGAGTGCTTTCATCTATCAGCTGTCAGAAACGTTCTCAGTATTTCTCACTTGGTGTAGAACTTTCTTGGATGTTGATATTATACTGTGCTTATTGGTTTTAAGCTTTCCACTTCGCTCTCTGAGCAGTCATATGATATCAGCTTGATGGTTATTTCTCTTTTTTTTTTTTTTTTTTTTGAGACGGAGTTTCACTCTGTCGCCCGGGCTGGAGTGCAGTGGCCAGATCTCAGCTCACTGCAAGCTCCGCTTCCCGGGTTCACGCCATTCTCCTGCCTCAGCCTCCCGAGTAGCTGGGACTACAGGCACCCGCCACATCGCCCGGCTAGTTTTTTGTATTTTTTAGTAGAGACGGGGTTTCACCGTGTTCGCCAGGATGGTCTGGATCTCCTGACCTCGTGATCCGCCCGTCTCAGCCTCCCAAAGTGCTGGGATTATAGGCTTGAGCCACCGCGCCCGGCCTGGTTATTTCTCTATTTACAAACAAATTTGTGTTCATGGTACTCTGTTTTCTAATTATGCTGCAGGATTAAGTTGTATGTGTTTTTATTTGCTCTCCTTCATTGATTTCAGGCTTTTTTTTTTTTTTTTTTTTTAAGGCACAGGAAAGAATTCCAGTTTTCTAAGGCAACCAGGAATTTATTCTAAGGCAACCCAGGAACTTACATTATGTTATATATATTTCTGTATATATTTATTCTATTTTAAGGCAACCCAGGAATTCATATTATGTTATATATATTTCTGTATATATTTACTAATGTTAAATAAATCTATTTGATGTGAAATTCATGATTTTTGTCTTCTTTACTCTGAACCTTATCTTTCTATGTTTCTATGTACCTGTATTTCCCTCATATAATCTTATTGCATTATCTCTTTCTTTCTACTCAGACAGGATTAATTTTCAAGAAAGATTTAAGGCACTTAAAAGTGTTTACAATCACTGTGCTTTTTCTTCTACGGCTAGGCTATTATCATTTAATCTTTTACGTTTTAATTATAGAAGTAAAATCAATGGCCTGTGTTAAAATAATCTCAAGGGTCAGCTAGTAAAAGAAGAAAGTGTAATTTGAGGCATGTGAGGTTTCCTGAAACTCCTGCAGGGTATCAAGCAGTAGCCTACTAGTAAGTCTAAACTTGAAACAAAGATTGAGACAATCCATTTAGAATGTCTAGAAAAGAGATTATTGTGTCTTCATCTACTTCTCCCTAGTCTCCAGTCTTCCAAAAAACTTATCACTTGGGGTTGTAAAAGAACTTGGAATGAGTTTTCCTATGTTATTACTGCTAAAGAATATTTCTTGAATGTTCTGAGATAGGGGAGAAAATTTCCAGATGAAAAAGAATCTTGGAATTCTAATCAGAAATAGATTTCATAATTTTCTGTTTGTCTTTTATTAGCTTCTTCTCTGATGCTACTTTGATGTTTAGTGTCTACCTATAATTTCAAATACAGGTATTTTACTTTCGCCAAGAGTCTGGCTTAAAGTCTGTCTGAAGTCTTTTCCTGTTTTCATTATATTCTTTCCGTCATCTATGATCGGTAAGGAGATGATTACATGAAGATCCTAGGCAGACACCACCCTTGTCCTCAGTCCTGCGTAGATTTGTGAGGCATTACTTCTACTACCTCATGGTTTGTGGCATTCCGGGCACCTGAAGTGAATTGTTCAGATGGGGGTAGCGTGTAAGGTGAGGACTGACAACAGGAACAGAACGTGTTAAACAAGAACCCTCACATGAAAGTTATGAGAAAGGACACAGGAGGAAATAAACGGAGTATCCTGTTCGTTTTGACTGTTAGGAATCCATTTGTCTATTACTATGATTTTAGGTATGTTCTAACTGCACTTATAATAATTTACAAAAAGCAATTACTGATGAAATACTACTTATAGATGGTAAAATAAACCAATAAAGATGAAAACCAAGCATTTATGTAAATTATGTAAGTCTACAGATTTAAATTAAGCATTAAACATATAATACTTGGGTTCATATTTGTGGAATTAGAATTTAAGAAAATTCACTCTGCCTAATTAATGTTCTACACAGTAATCATTAAGAATCCCTTGCCTATGTATCAGCTTGGCTCTTTTGTAAATTTTATTTAATTATAATAATAAATACAATAGTTACATCTTTAACTTTTGCAATTTACAGCTTTTGTCTTACCCCTGCTTAAAAAATAGTGTTCATTACGGTATGTCTTACATGCTTTCATAATGTTTCTATAAATAAATATTTCAAACTTATGCCTAATCATGTCATCACTACCTCAGTTAGTTAGATTTTTCCTACCTAGAATTGTCGAAAATATATGTTTAAAAAAGCAATTGAGATTGTGTATTACACAGACTGCCATCTTGAAGCAAGTCACTCTCTATGTCTAATCACCCGGCTTCAGTCACCTCTCTCCATTTTTCTTAATTTTATTTTTTAGACTTTGTTTTGTTTTGTTTTGTTTTGCTTTTAAAGGAGGTTGGCAGGATTTTGTTTTACATACACGGGGAATCCTGTATCCTGTTGACAATAAAGAGAGCCCATGGTTCAGTTAGTTTTATGGTTGTATAAGTAAAAAACTCTTTAAAAACTTTCCGAACATGTTGAATGATCATGAATAGTTCAAACAAATAATTTGAAAAATATATAACCATTACAATTTGATTTCTAAAAGTCCACTTTGATAGAAACTTGCATTGTTTAATAAGAACGATGATTTTTTTTTAGTATTAGTGAGTTACATTTGACAAATGTATATTTTAAATCTCAAAACAATTTTGTTAAATAGTTATTATTATTAAGTCTATTTTGTAGATGGGATATTTGAGGTTTACAAGGGTTAAGCAATGTTTTCCAAGAAAAATAACTAGCATGTGGTGAAGAGGACTCATGCCTAGCCAGTCCAACTCTGAAATCCATTCTCTTAACTATGACTCCAGCAGTATCAAACCATAACCTGAAGGTCTCTGGAGACCCCTTTAAGAGTCTCCAGAGGCCCTTTTAAAGGATTTTTTGGATTAAACTATTTTCCTAATAATACTAAGATGATACTCGTCTTTTTCAAGTGTATACAGTGATGTTTTCTGGAAGCTACCTCATGGGTGATATCACAACAGACTGAATGTAGAATCAGATATAGTAATCTAAATCTCTTCTATTGAGCCAGATATTAACATATTTGATAAGTTAAACACAATGTCACTTCTCTCTCATCTTTGTATTTGGCAAAACATAACTATATTATTTAAATATTATTTATGTTACATAATAGATTATTTTTATTACTAAATACATAACTATTTTAAGCATCTCTTAGTTTCTAATGAAGTTAATAATATAGTGCACATGTATGAACAAAAAGTCCTTTGCATTCCCAAAATATTTTAATAGTTCAGTCACAATCTGAGACCAACCGGTTTGAAAACCATTAGGCTAATCTGTACTATTTATCACTTTTGATAATACATTTCAACATATAATAGAATGGTATCCTCTAAGAGTATTTTAATAGCAATACTACTAAGATTCATGGTTCTACTATTTTAATTCACTATATTTTATTTTAAAGATTCTATTCTCCACTTCTACCAGGTGGTTGTTCTATTCCACAAGGATTTTGCATTTTTTTAATTAAGTTGCAGGACTTTAGTAAAACCAACTGTCACCCTAAATGTGTTGGTTCTTTTTCCTCATTTCATCTAAATACTCATATCAAGTACCATTCGCAACTTAACATTCTCAGTTTTCTCTACAACTAATAGGCAGTTTTGCAGTATGAAGCTACAGCAGAAGACCCATCAATCAAATGAATGGAACCTTGACTCACAGAGAAGTAAATTCTTGGTAACTATGGGGATGTAAACCAAAAATAAAATTCTAAGCACCTCCCCTCAACCATCTGAATAGAAATACTGCTCACCCAGGACTCTTAAAATTTAACCTGAGGGACTGCTTCAGACCATGATGGGAAGTGGGGGTCAGACATGCCTCCTTATACCTCTCAGGCATTAACATGGACAGGGACTTCAAGTCTGATAAGAAACATTTTACAACCTATTCTCTCTGAAGCCTACTACCTTAGGGCTTACTGTGCAAAGAAGAACTTTGGTCTCTACAGTCCTCTATCTTAATCCAGAGATTCCATTCTGTTGATCCCAGGTCTTTAAATAAACTCAACCAGTTGTCAACCAGAAAGTTTTAAAATCTACCCATAAGCTTGAAGCCCCCACTTTCTGGAGCAAACCAATGTATTTCTTAAGTGTATTTGATTGATGTCTCATGCCTCCCTAAAATGTATAAAACCAAGCTGCACCCAGACTACATTGGCCACATGTTCTCAGGACCTCCTAATGGCTGTATCAGAGGTCATGGTCACTCATATTTGGCTCAGAATAAAACTCTTCAAATATTTTACAGAGTTTGACTCTTTTCATTGACAGGGAAAAGGCAATAAAATAAAGATTCTGTTATCCTTTTTATCTTGGCATTTATTCTCAGTAACACACTCCTAATTAATGGTCCCTGTCATAGGAGGACAAGGTCAGATGGAAAACAGTATGCAAGAGGTGAACAAAGAGTTTTTAGGTTAGTCTATGATGAGACTATAAAACCAGTAGAAAACGAGAGAAGACAAGATGAAACTTTTCAAGACTATCCATATAAAGTCATGGTAGATCCTTGGGAAAAACCATGAGCTGGTGTTCACTGACTTTGTAAGAGAGTTTTATGGCTATTGTTTAAATTCATTTAAGCCATGCCAGATGTCAACTCTATCAAAAATGATGGATTTATAAAGTTCATTTGTGCGTGAGACTAAATATCTGTTTTTCTCAAAGCATAATTTCGAAGTGTTAAATGAATTCTACATAGAACTGACAAGAAATGTTTGATCTCAACTGGATGCCATTACAAGTTTAGTAAAATCATTAATGAGGAAAAGATTAAGCACTGATCACAGTATTAGCTAAATACTTAGCTAACTCAGCAATGACATTTACCAAGCTCATTTTCTTATTTTAAGAAGATTACACAAAATGTAAACATTAAACTATTCTTCTCTAAGACAGGTAATGGTTCATTGGAGCTGCAATGGTTTCCTATAAAGATAAGAGGCAAATAAGCTCTTTTTCAATCATTTTACTGTGATAAGCTATATCTAAAAAATTAGTATTGATAATAAAAGGAATAATGCATTATGCTGTATACTGGAGAGGTAGAAATGAACCTCATACACAAAGGGGAAGTATCAATAGGTAAGATCTTTTTTATGAGAAGTGAGTTTTTGCAACTTTATTTTACTTGTTTCCAGAAGAAAAGATAGAAATTGTAATTAATATCTAAAGTTTTGTATTTATTCTTCTGAACTTGAATTTTATTTAATGTACAGAATAAATAATTTCTACAAAGACAAGTATTGGTATGTTGTTGAAGGCATGTCCTGCATTTAATTTTGCTCTGTAGTTCATCTTGGCCAAACGGAGCTAAAGTACTGACAGCTCTTCTTCACGTGTATTCTTAGTGAACTATTCTATTCTTAGTGAACTACCCCCAGTCTCTAGGATTGTCCCTCTCAACCCCCTTTACTCTGCTCTTTCTTTCTTCAGCTAAATTCTTCTGCCTAAAGCATGTTGGAGCTGGGATTTCAAGAACAATGAATGCTTAAGTATTAACATGCAGAGTATTTATAATATGAATGATAATATATCTATTCACACTACGTGTTCTTACAGAAATAATTAATAGTACCTAAAAGATAAATTTACCTTGAATTTAATCAGCTTATTTCTTTATCAATTCATAGTAGACCACAACACATAAATGTGTAAGAGATGAACTAGATATTGCAGAATGTGAAAGAACAGCGTTTGATGTAAGAAAGAGAATATCTTTGCATATATTATTTTAATAGGTAGTGTGATGTAGATTATTTCATACACTGATCAACACCTTCCCTGATGCATCTATATGAATCTAAATGAATGGTTTACTTCTGGGTATGTAAAGGCAGTAATGAAACGGGTTTGGTCCAGGAAGAGCTAAGGAAGCAGTGCACTTTGGGAGTTGCAGTACTTCATTCAGTGCCTCTGGCTGTAGAAAAATGTCGTCGATATCCTGGAATAAATCTCTTTCTCATAAGAAAACAATCAAGGACTGTTACTTTCAATCAATCATCCAGTTAAAATCTGAAATGATAACAATAAAAAATCCTCTAGAATTGGTCGACACAATTTTGAATTTAAGGGATAAAAGATTTCTGGAACACGAGGGAAGAAAATATAAGGTATCCTACAAAATAAGGAAAGTCATTCTTTACTCAGGAACACTGAGTACTGAAATTCTAGAACAATGGCAGATATTTTTAGGGAAAAATGTTGTGATTCAATATAACATACTCTTTGTGATATTGTATTTCATATGTTTATGAAACAGAAGAACTTGCTTTGATATATGATAACTCTGATATATACACATCTCTATAATATATAAAGTGAAATTTGGTCAATGGAAGTTGAGAGAGTAATCAAGTAAATAATTTATGATTAGGGATGTTATTATAAAAGTAGAAGCAGTGAATATTGAAATTAAATAACAAAAACTTCACTCTAAATAAATGTTATGAATATGGATACAAATATGACTACAAATAAAAATATAAGTATCTAAAAGAGTTATAAAATACTTCTCAGTAATCTCAGTAATCACTGAGGTATCCAAATCATTCGATTATGAATATTGCCATTGCTCCTAAGTATGCTATCCTGTATGGTTTACTTTCTTCCATGAGGCATTTGTATTTGATGTCTGCAGGCCCTACATACCAGGGAACACTTTGCAATAAACATCTATCCACTTGATGTTTTTGGATACTACGCAGGTAGGTCCCAAATACAAACAGGGTCACAACTTTACAGAAAGCTTTTATCCATTTTCAGGTGAGATAGAATTTTTCCCACCACCTAGTGCCTCGCTGGCTCTTCTGCTAACTTTCTAATGCGACCTCTCCAAGCGAACACTGAACTTTTCCCTCGATTCCCACATACTTCACAGACATTAAAACAGAAGCTCAAAGTCAGCAAATGGGCTTTCAGGGACTCATAGGCTTTTGAGTTTTTTACCTCTATGGATTTCTGATTTCATTCAGATATTTGGCATATAGTAATTTTCTCTACATTCCTTTTAGCTCAGAAACACATTGAAAAATATACTTTTTATGAAGCTTCCCTTATGCAGAATAAATAAGTTCTGGAGATTTAATGTAAAGCACGGTGACTGTAGTTTAGAATATTGTATTATATATTTGTAATTTGCTGAAAAAGATCTTAAATATTCTCACCCTACACACAAAATATGGCAACTCTGTGAAGTGATGGATATAATAATTAACTTGATTGTGGTACATTTGACAATATATACATATGTCAAAACATCATGTAATATACCTTACATATAGACAATTTCTATTTTCACATCATAGCTCAATGAAGCTGGAAAGAAATCTATAGGTTTACTTTTATTATTTTATATAGAATTAAATTTACTTTGCAACAAGTTCATTTTACTTCATTGGTATTGTTTTCCCTAGAAATTTTAACCTTCTTCTTCTTAGGAATGTATAATAAAATGTTAGAATTGGCATATTTTCAACATTGTTCAACTTACATTATTTTCTGATTTGTATCATATGCATCCCCTCGAAACAACAGTGGCTGGGCTATAGGTAGCACATATGGATTAAAGGAAAGCTGAGGACCTCTCTGGCCTATGATGCAGATAGGATCAGCCAATCTTATTCCTTCCCCTGGAAACATAAAATAAGAAACACAAAAATAATTAGGCAATAATTGTTAGAAGCCGTAGTTAAGAGATCGTTGCTAGTGTTAAGACTGCATAGTCATCCTTGGGAGACTGACCTAAAAATGAGATAAAGAAGCTAAACAGTGGTAAGCAAGAAAATTTGGGTGTGCAAAGTATAAGTGAGAGCCAGGATCCAAGACATTTTTAGCTCCCAGCTATGTCTTACATACAGAACCACTTGCAAAACTCCATCTCAAAAAAGCACTATTCCATCAAAATAAAAAATTAACACTTACTGCAAATGAATCATGTGTCAGGTAGTATTCCACATGGTTCACAAAGATTAACTCGTTTTATCTTCCCAACTACTTTAAGAGGTTGGGACCACAGTTATTACCACTCTACATATGGGAACACCAAGGCACAGATAAGTTAAATAACTTTTTCTTAAGGCCATAGAGTGAGCAAAAGATGCCTCCCAAAGACTAATCTTTGCAGTCTCCTTTGAGAGCCTGAACTCTGAACCTTGGCTATAATGTATTGACATCCATTTACCATTCCTGTATTTGCATTTCCGGATCCCTTACCATGTCATGTGTATCTTTATAGTAAATACTCCTTTGCTTGTGCTAGTTTAAGTGTGTTTTTCTTCTCACGAACAAGTCTGTCTCAACATATTCCTGTCTGTTTCTATAACAACCTGAATTTTCTCCAGGCAAATGTTTATTACATAAGTACTCTACTGTTACATTGCTCTTCTGTAGCCAACAGATCTCTGTGGCAACAAAGCCCTGCTTGAGTCAGGGTTTATCATCATATCCAAATGTCTAACAAAATATACGGCACAGAGTATGCCTTTGTAAACATTGTTGAAAGAAATAAAAGTGAATGAATGCTGCTGACGCATTAAAGAACACATACAAGAAAAAGAGAAGAAAATAAATATTTCAGTTTACTAAAGATGTTTGAAGTGTTTCCCCACAAGTTTTATTAATAACTTAATTCAACAATTGTTTATGGAGTACCTACCACAAACCAAGCATTTTTTTGCAACTTTAATAGCAAAAATAAATTTTGATTTAATTTAATGTATAGCTAGTTGCAGGAGACATAACTCTTAACAAGACAAGTATGGTTCCTTTCTCTACTGAACTTAGAGTCCAGCAGTGGACAGACAGATAGTGAAAAATAGTTACAATAAATCATGCCAAGTGTCTGATAAGCAAAGTTCAGTATCCTGACGAAGGCATAAAAATAATCACAATGGCCAAGGGGAAGGTTACACAAGGAAGAGAACTTTCATCTAAAGCCTAAAATGTAAGTAGGGTTTAGTGGATAGGTAAGTGGATAGGAGACTGTTAAAGGTAAGAAGCACTCTGGGCAAAAGCTCCAAGACTGTCATGCTCATGAAACCAGATACAAATTTAATCAATGTATATTTTATGGATAATCAGGATATATACAACATGTACACAATATTCATTCCATACACTGTAACTGCAGCTTCTATGATCACAGAACCCCATAGGAAACAGAATCCTAAGAGAAATGATTATCATCATAGCAGCTTCCACACCATGAGAATTAGCAATATCCTCAAATAAAACCCCATTCATGGGAATAGTTTCACAAAGATTCTGTGAGCATCAAAATTTTATCCAAAATCACTTCTCATCGCCCATCCCTCTCCATCACTTACTGCAATCACTTCCATCTATCTGACATAGAAGAGAAGGCTGAAGTGATTGCTTTTAGGGAGGCTTACAATTGTTATGCCCAGACCGTTTATTCCCCAAAGAAGACCACCGGAGTCCAGAGTCAAAGCCAAGCGGCAAGGATCTTTACTGCAAGTTCGAACTTGGTCCCTCCGTTCCACAGCATACAAGAGGGCCCCGAACAAGGCGTGTGCTCGCTTTTTATAGCCCGATGTAAACAGGATATGTAAGGTTACAGAGGAACAAGGGAATTCTTTTGGTTACAGCATGACAATTGGTTAGCATTTTAAGTTATACATTTGGCAGTTTTCTATTGGTTCCCGCGCTTTCAGTAAAACCACAAACGGTTGTGACCTTATCGGGGACTCTCCAGGTGGTGTTTTTCCAAAGTTGAGATATATGGTTGTCTCTGAGTTGAGGAATGTGTTTGTGTTGGGCCCAGGAAGTGGAGATATATGGAGGAATGTGTTTGTGTTGGGCCCAGGGCTGAGGAATGTGTCTAGTCTCTTTCACAATCTTTCTTTCTTTCTTTTTTTTTTTCTTTTGTCTTATGTGGTCTCTAATTCCCTCTTTTAGAGAAAGAAAAAAATAGCCTTGAGAGTTTTCATTTGTTATGACATTAAGAGCTAGGCCATAGCTTTTTTCTTTTAAACACACACAATTTCGGGAAAAATGACATCTGAGGAGGTACTCTGTGATCGTGATGCAAGCTGACACTTTTCTAACTTTCACTGAGTACAGATAAAAACAAGAAACTGTGTAAAACACAAATGTGACCGATTTCCCTCCCTCCCATCTTGCCTCAGTGAATGCTGCTTCTTTACCAATCATGGCTCCAACTGTTACTCCTCCTTTCTCAATGAAAACAACAACAACGAAACCGAAAAATCCAAGATACCCAATTATAGAATTATTACCTCTTCCTGAGAACACCCAGTTCAGAGAAAACCTCTGCTTCCTGCAGCTCTTGAAAAAATCATTCAAAACAAGCCATAATCCTTTAACAATTCCTACTTAATGCTTTTTGCAGAGGCATTCATTGCTGCGCTGTGGATATGTTCCTGGTGGTCTATAGCCAGACATTTTATTTGTTTACTTCATGCTGTGGGGAAAAGAGACATCAGACTGTTACTGTGTCTATGTAGAAAGAAGTAGACATAAGAGACTCCATTTTGTTCTGTACTAAGATAAATTCTTCTGCCTTGAGATGCTGTTAATCTGTAACCCTAGCCCCAACCCTGTGCTCCCAGAGACTTGTGCTGTGTTGACTCAAGGTTTAATGGATTGAGGGCTATGCAGGATGTGCTTTGTTTAAAAAGTGCTTGAAGGCAGTATGCTTGTTAGAAGTCATCTCCATTCTCTATGGCTGCAGGGACCTCTGCTTAGGAAAGCCGGGTATTGTCCAAGGTTTCTCCCATGTGATAGCCTTAGATATGACCTGGAGGGCAGGGGAAGACCGGACCATCCCCCAGCCTGACACCTGTAAAGGATCTGTGCTGAGGAGAATTAGTGAAAGAGGAAGGCCTCTTTGCAGTTGAGATAAGAAGAAGGCATCTGTCTCCTGCTCCTCCCTGGGCAATGGAAAGTCTGGGTGTAAAACCCGATTGTATTTACTCAGATAGGAGATAGGAGAAAACCGCCTTAAGGCTGGAGGTGAGAAGTGCTAGCGGCAATGCTGCTCTTTAATGCACTGAGATATTTGTATATGTGCACATTAAGGCACAGCACCTTTCCTTAAACTTATTTATGACACAGAGACCTTTGTTCACATGTCTTCCTGCTGACCCTTTCCACACTATTACCCTATTGTCCCGCCACATCCCGCTCTCCGAGATGGTAGAATTAATGATCAATAAATACTGAGGGAACTCAGAGACTAGTGTCAGTGCGGGTCCTCCCTATGCTGAGTGCGGGTCCCCTGGGACCACTTTTCTTTCTCTATGCTTTATTTCTGTGTCTTATTTCTTCTCTCAGTCTCTCCTCCCATCTGAGGAGAAACACCCACAGGTGTGGAGGGGCAGGCCACCCCTTCACATGCATTTTATGAACTTCAACTGTCTTTCATAAACACTGAAATTTTGACAGCATGTATCTTTAAGCAAAACATCAAAATCCTGCAATTAATATTTTTTTTCTACAACCTTACTTGCAGAGCTGACAAATAATTCTGCAAACACACTTCTTTAAAGAAATTTTTGAATTTATTTATTTTTACTCAATAATCAGGGAAGGAAAAAAGAGGAGCCATTTAAACAATTGTAGGCAAAAGACAAAGGGAGGAAGTCTGCTTTAGATATTGGTCATTTTTATAATGAAGAATGTAATTAAACATGTTGAAATGTAGTAGATGGGGGGGAGTGGCAGTAGTGGTGAAGCCTGAAGTAAGCAGGGATTATCTCATGAGATGCCTTGGAGACCACGCTACAGTTTTTACACATTATTCCACACAGAATGCCAAATAGCTGAAAATTGTTAAGCTGGGGAAAGACACAATGAGATGTGAATTTTGAAAGCGTGTCTTTGGGGCTAGCATCCATAATGGAATGATATTGGAGAGATGAAGGTCATTAGGAGGCAGCTGAGTTGAGGAATGCTTGTGTTTATGCAGGGACAGTGGAGAAGGAAGGGAGTGTATACACCTAATATTAAGAGGTGGAAATGCTAGGGCTGTAGGAGTGTTTTTGAATGGGAGAGGTGGAGGAATAAAGAATCACATCAAAGGTTATATATTCGGGAATAGAGAAGATGATACAAAGATGATACTACTCTGGAAAGCTATTAAGGGAAGTACATTTGGAGACAAAGAGAAGTTCAGTTTTAGATGCAGAAGCAGAAGTGCCGGCAGCATTTGAGAGGAGGGTCTCAGAATCAGTTGAATATATGGGTCAAGAGCTCAGCAGAGATGTCCCTGCTGAGGGTAGAGATTTGGGAATGAACAGCATTTAGATAATAACTCAAGTCGAAAGAGTAACTGTGGTTGCCCAGGGAGAGTGCACATAGGCACCTTGAACTCTAATGCTGCAGGACCCAGGAAAAAAATACAGACGTGTAAACTCATTCCTCATATGAATGCATAGGGAGTGGAAGAAAAAACAAAGAGTTCATGCCCTTCCAAGAGATTGCTAAGAAAAATAAATATGAATTGCATATAATCTGGAAAAAGACTCCCAAGAAAAACGAACCAAGGGGAAAGGACAGGATTGTTTCTAGGGCACCACTCTGAAGAACGTTCACACTTTCATAATAGGTTGATAACATGGAACATAAAACGTGGGTAGGAAATAGAAGAAGAGAACACCATGAGAGCGTGGTGCCACAGAAACGATGAAGGATGGTAGTTTAAGGAAGCAGAAATGCCAGTAGTGCCCAATGCTGGGATCCTCTTAAATAAGTTATGGCTTTGAAAGGTCACGTTAGCCTTAGTGATGACAATGTGGTTTGGGCTGGCTGGCATGAAGAGCTTCTGAGAAGTAGCGTTTTTAGAATCTGTTTTTAGGTTGAGGATTTAAAGGGATAAAGGGACAAAAGACAAAGTCAGCAATTGTAGTCAATCTATTCAGTGTTCTTTGGAATAACAGTATATAACAAATAATAATATACAGAGATATTGATAGGTAAACTATGTTCACAAACTATTTGATATCCTTCCTTTGCAGAAATAGAATCTAATTCCTCTCCTCGTTCGCGCTTATGCGCCTTCTACTGCAGTCCAACAGGTGGCGCTTAAGAGCTATGACCGGCTCACCTTCAGGTAAGCTGATACCTAGGGAAGCATACTAGGTGATGCAGGAAATGGCAGGATAAGATTCTGTTGGGGTGTGCACTGAGGCCTCGGGGGAAGGGGAGCTTAAGGGGTAGCACCCCTTCCTCATCCTGAGCTGGCAGGAACACGGTCTGCTTCCCTATAATGCCCTTGTTACAGGACTCATGACCCTCAGTTCATAAAGACTTTGTCCTTTGTTTCCCAGTCACAGTGCTGATAGGTCCAGACTCTGCGACTTGTCTGTCCTGCATTGCTGCTGCTCTGTGTGGGAAGGGGAAGTTGGGCTCAAACCTTCATATAAAGGCTTGCTTTCAGCGGGCATGGTGCAGCTATGTAAAGTGAAGGAGAACTCTCTGGGTGCATATGCGCCAGACCCCGGGATAAAGAACCACTGCTGCAACCACAACAGAGGATGGGGGTGGGGCAGGAGAGCACCCTTTCTCCACGTCTGTTCCCAGGCATCAGTGCTGCCCCCTTCAGTGACTGGCGCTGCACCCACGTTTTCTTTGTCCCAAGAGGGATTCTCTCAGGCTTTGTTCCCGTCTCCCTGAGGGGTGGTCCACACCCAGGGTTGTATTACTCAGTGGCCCGCTAGTCCCCTGTGCATACCAAAGGCAGATTGAGTTGTGGGGTGTGTTTGGGAGGGATCTAGTGGTGCGGTGACTCAAGGACAGAAGAACCCTGAGCAGAGCAGTGGCTCACCATGAATGCACCACCAGTATGGCGCCTGCCATCTGGGTTCAGGCCTGGTGGGGAGTACAGCATGCTCGCATGAGCTGGCTACGTGGTTCTGCATCTCCCAGAAGTTCCCAAATCGTCACAGATAGCATTGCCTTGGGTTATGAGGGCAGAGGGGCTTCCCCACAGTGTAGCAGTCAGCAGATTGTCGCAGAGGTGAGGGGAGCAAGCAGAGAGGCTCTCCTGCCAACTCTTTCCACGGGGCTCTGAGTTCCTTGGGAGTCCATCTCTGCAGACTCCTGCAGCTTTCTTTTTCTGCATCCCAGCTTTTCCCATAGGCACTCCAACAGGCCCTGGCTTTCTTCCCTCAGTTTTCCATTTGAAACGTGTCCATTCACCACTACCATTTATCTTCTTCATGGAGACACCTGGCAATCCATGGGTCTAGTCAGACATCTTGAAAAACAATCTTCTATGTTGCTGGAATTTTCTGGTCTCACAATGTGAATGGGTACAGGAGTCGTGTTAAGTATTCTGGACTGGTGATGCCCATTAGGAATGCCATGTCTTTTGTCAGGTCTGAAAAATGTTCACTCAGTACTTCTTCGAAAATTGTACCCTTTGTTTTTATTCTTTCTATAACTTATATTGCATATACGCTGCACATTATTATTCTATTCTCCATCTCTCAATCCCTTTTCCATATATTCCATTTTGATCACACTCTATGTTTCATTATCAGCAAAGAATCAGTTCTAGGGGACATTTATTCTTTTCTTTGCCTTACCTAAACTGTTATTTAAGCCATCCACTTATGTTATCATTTCAATGGCTGTTGTTAGTATCAAGATTTTATTTTACAAATCTGTCCTTTTAAAAAATACTGTCATCCTCTCCTTTAATCTTCCATTTTTACAATTTTGTTTTTATCATCATAAATATCATTATTTTCTAATGTTCATTTAATTTTTCTGTTACCTGAAATTTAGATTAGTTCATTATATGTGATGCATTTTGTTTATGGGAGATTATTTTTAGTTTTTTTTTTTTTATTTCAAATCATCCTGTTTTTGAATCTTATGTGACTTGGATTGAGGGTGTAACTGTCCACACCAATTTGGCATTTGCTTTTGCCAAGTGTCCAAGGCTCTCTGCCTTAGGACTACCTAATGTGTTATTTATTCAGTGTAGGGTCCTGAGCTACTCAATAATATGCATTTACATCACAGACTGATTGAGGGAATAATTGTGATTCTGAAATGTTAAGGATCCCAAGTCAAGAAAGACATATTTCCATTACATCTATCTCTTCTAAGACACTTATTTATTTATTTATTTTTCTGGAACACCTGTTACTGAGGATATATCCAGTTTTATACAGAAGATTGATTTGCAATTTCACACAGACATGACTTTCCAGTTGATTTCTTGAGACTTATCTTATTTTCTTCTAAACTCATCTATACATTTAAAGACACAATAATTTTTTGAGTATTTTAAAGTACTTTTTAGTGAGAGGGTTTTTGGGTTATGTAGTCCATGGAATGTAGTTCATGGAACAAACAGAAATTTCATGACTTAATTGTTGAAGTAATCCTCTTTCATTGAATACTTGCGATTTGGAAAAAATCTATGTTGCATAATCAGTTTAGTGTTCTACACTTTGCTTATTGAGCTTCCTTCAGTGATTTACGTTTCTTTACTTACTCATGGTTTTGTGTTCCTCTCAAACCTCTGCAGATAAAGCTATTAGACTCTCTAGAAGAGAGGCAGACAAGAACAAGTAGAACATACTAAATTTTCTGATATTGAAACCTGCTGTAGAAGAATTGACAATCCATTACCTTTGTACTGAAGAATACAGTGGATTCCTTTCTGCCTCTAGGACTGACTGTGTGAGTTATCGTCCTTTCTTCTCCCCAGGTACTAAAATGGAACTAACTCCACCATTGAAATTTTCCTTTAGGCCCAGCAGGGTTTTAAGTTTGGGGCAACTTCTGATAATCACAAGCAAAATGTAGAAAATAAGGTTCTTCTCAACATGATTTACACACCAGGTTATGGAATTTATTTTTTAGGAAAGGAGATGTAAACCAACTCAGGGCTGCTCAAGATGCCAATACTTGAACATTTTTTCACAGTAAGAAAATAATGGAATCTGTTTATCTTTTGGCTTTAACATATAGCGATTCTCAAAACCAACGGCCACTACAGAGTAAGGTGCCATCTACAAATAGGAATGAACGAATGGCAAACTAAGACATTAAATAATTTGGCTGGGCGTGGTGGCTCACACCTATAATACCAGCACTTTGAGAGACTGAGGAGGGTGGATTACCTGAGGTCAGGAGTACCAGACCAGCGTGGCCAACATGGTGAAACTCCATCTCTACTAAAAATACAAAAATTAGCTGGGCATGATGGCAGACACCTGTGATCCTGGCTACTCAGGAGTGTGAGGCAGGAGAATCGCATGAACCTGGGAGGCGGAGGTTGCAGTGAGCTGAGATCGCACCATTGCACTCCAGCCTGGGTGACAGAGCGAAACTCCATCTCAGTAAGTAAGTAAGCAAGTAAGTAAGTAAGTAAGTAAGTAAATAAATAAATAAATAAATAAATAAATAAATATGAAATATAATCGTGCAAATGTTAACAAATATAAAAACAGTTACTTCTCTCAACAAATAAAAAGGCTAACACAATTTTGACGCTACTAAGGATTTCCATTGATTTCTGTTTATGAATATTCCTTCTTTCTTGATTTCCACTCCATTTATTCAGTTAGAAAAGGACGGGCGCGGTGGCTCAAGCCTGTAATCCCAGCACTTTGGGAGGCCGAGACGGGCGGATCACGAGGTCAGGAGATCGAGACCATCCTGGCTAACACGGTGAAACCCCGTCTCTACTAAAAAATACAAAAATCTAGCCGGGCGAGGTGACAGGCGCCTGTAGTCCCAGCTACTCCGGAGGCTGAGGCAGCAGAATGGCATAAACCCGGGAGGCGGAGCTTGCAGTGAGCTGAGATCCGGCCACTGCACTCCAGCCTGGAGGACAG
>NC_045436.1:23102343-23116953 GCF_002776525.5 Piliocolobus tephrosceles | reverse complement strand
AGCCGAGATTGCGCCACTGCACTCCAGCCTGGAGGACAGAGCCAGACTCCGTCTCAAAAAAAAAAAAAAAAAAGAAAAAGAAAAAAAGAAAAGGCAAGTCTGCTTATTTTCAAAATCCTCATTTCCCTATGGTAAATTGAAAACCTAGAAAACAATTATGGAAGAAGAAGTGGCAGAGTGAAATGCAATCGTCACTCATGCTATTTAAAGTTTTCCATAAGATTCATTTTCAATTGCTTCTTTCTCATTTAAATGCTTTGTACACATGTACTCAAAAACCTGTGGTCTAGAATTTGAAAACTTGTTTTGACCAATGTATAAAGTGTCTCCTTAAAATATCACACTAAAGAACAGAGTCCTAGAGAGTACATAAAAACAGTCTTTCTTTTTTGGTCTTCTAAGTTTTGCAATCTAATGTTTGAATCAAAATCAAAGATAATTTATATTGTCTTAAATTATGAGTATAGTAAATCAAATTTAATTGATCATTATTATTTTCTGGATCTGAGGGGAAATTTCAGCAACTGGTTCATAAATAGAGTGGATAAATAGAGTTTTATGTCTACATATTTGGAAAAAAAGAAAAAAATGAAGTCACCGCCATTTAATCATATTGCAGCTTTATTTTGAGAAAGATTTGCTTTGCTTGTTTTAAATTAGGACACAGAAGAGAAAGAGTGTAATAATGCCTTTCAGATAAGTAACAAGAATGGTGCATTCTTGTGTTGCCATCTCTGTTTAACATCAATGAAGCTACAGGCTCAGCAGCATAAAAGCAATTGTCTCTTTAAGAGCTAAATCTTATTTGTGCACAGCATTAGCAATAGCCCCAAGGCAACAATGAAGATGTTTTCAAAGTATTGCTTGGGAATTTGTCAGTGATTCTCATTGACATTAATGGGAGTTTTATAGGCAGTTTTACTCCCTTCACTTTGAAATGTGTAAGAGAGAGTTTCTGCAAGTGTTTTGTGAAACCATTTTACACATTTCATGAAGAAATACTTTCAACTATGAACGTGTCTAAAAAATGTTGAAATAACTGTTGATCTGGGGAACACAATCAACTATAAATCTTGGTATCCACTTTAATCGAAGTGGTTATTTCAATTTTTAATAGTTGACATTTTATCCTTCCCTCTCTTTCAAATTTTAGCTTTTTGTAATGGATAATTCATTTGTAGCTGGTATGAATTGATACACTTGTAAGAGAACCGATCTACTTACACTATGTAACTGGACATAACACATGAAAATGAAATATCAAAATGTTTATTTTTACAGTGGTGAGCACTGATATTAGTTATCCATTTATTTATTATATTTATAATGCTTAGCACTTCACTAGACACAGTGAATGTAAAGGTGGTAAAAAAAATCAGTGGAGTTGACTATTACTAAAATTAATAGAAATCAAATACTCATAACAGAAGTGCTTGTAAAATCATAATACGAAAAGCACTATGAAGAGATACATATATAATAAGAGGGATAATAGGGAGGTCCAGGAAGGATCTGGAAAGAATAGTCCTTCAGCTGAGCTTTAAAGGATGAGTTGGTGTTGTTATGGTAATAAAAAAATGAGGAAAAACATGTCCCAAAGAGGGGATATCAAGTGAAAAACAGTTTTGTGATAGAAAGGATTATAGAAACTACCTGAAATTTTTAACAGGACAGTGTGGCTTGAGTGGGCAAGGGTAGGAAGCCATGATCCATAAAGAGGCAGGGATGGTAGCAGAGATCAGACTGTAGAGATTTTGGTACATGATGTTAAAAAACTTGTTTATTAGGTGGGAGAGTGCGTGTGAGAATGAAGGGGGAAGAGCCCCTTATAAAGCCATCAGATCTTGTAAGAACTCACTCACTATCATGAGAACAGCATGGGGGAAATGGCTCCCATGCTCCAAGCACCTCCCACCTGATCCTCACTTGACACGTGTGGCTTATGGAGATTACAAATCGAAATAAGATTTAAGTGGAGAGACAGAGCCAAACCATATGAAATGTCAATGCTAATAAATCATTAAGTAATAAAACGGCTAAAATTATATATAAATATATAGGTGTGTCTAGACAAGTATATATAGAAGTGTACATTGAATTTAACAAAAGAGAACGAGCAATCGTGATATTGGAAAAGGTATTTGCATTTGTAAGGTCAGAAAAAGTCATCTCAATCATTGGTTATGAACTGAGAAAGATTAGCAAACCGAAGGTTGGAAGGATCAAAGTCTAGAGGGTTGTGTGTACTGTATTTGATTCAGAAGAGAGTTCCTTGAGTGTGTGTAAATACCGATTATTATAATTCAGTACAGAAAAGCAATCGAAGATTCTAGAGAGTTCAGGGATAGTGGATAGAGTAAGTCACTAGGAAGAGCAGAAGGATTTGTTTTTTTTAAAATGATGGAAACTGACTTCCACTACAGTTAATGACAGGAAGAGGAAATCTATGAGCCAGGTAAATTGACAGATTTGTCAAAGGAAAAGTTTTGGCCCAAGTTTAACAAATGAGTATATTTTGTATCCTGCACCTTTGCAGCCTAAAACAATCTTTAACAGTGGTATGTTTAAAATTAGACCTATATTATTGCTTGGTCTTCTACCTCTGTTTTCTGTCTGATTCCAATGTATGCTTCCCTGTTAGTTGACCGTATTGTGCACTAATGCTAAGGTGTGAAATTATTAAATTCTAACTTAATATACAGATGTATCTTTTTTTTTGAGACGGAGTCTCGCTCTGCCGCCCAGGCTGGAGTGCAGTGGCCGGATCTCAGCTCACTGCAAGCTCCGCCTCCCGGGTTCACGCCATTCTCCTGCCTCAGCCTCCCGAGTGGCTGGGACTACAGGCGCCCGCCACGTCGCCCGGCTAGTTTTTTGTATTTTTAGTAGAGACGGGGTTTCTCCATGTCAGCCAGGATGGTCTGCATCTCCTGACCTCGTGATCCGCCCGTCTCGGCCTCCCAAAGTGCTGGGATTACAGGCTTGAGCCACCGCGCCCGGCCTACAGATGTATCTTTAACATTTGTTTTTTCTATATGCTGTTATTATTCTGACAGAAGATATCGATGTCATCTTGAACCATGTTACCAGTCTTTCTTTTCAACAACTTTTATGGGTATATAAAATATGTTCTCTCTTTCTCATACACACGCACACACATTCTTTAACCTTGAGAACTAAAGCAAAACTTTATTTCTGAAAAACAAAACTAGTCATTTATAAAAGTGAAATGTTTCATACCCTCTCTGAAATGGTACCCTATTTTGCGTACTCTCTGAAATGGCAAATTTTTTTTCATGATTTTGATTTCTCTGCTGCAAGTTAATAAAATTTGATAAATGTTTCTGACAAATTTGTCTATGAAATGCTGTTTTAACCAATTTTGTGATTGAAAAATAAGATGCTATCTAATATTATCTATGACACATGGGTAAGAGGTCATTTACTGTGGAATATAGAGTTGATGTTTTAAAAAAGTAAAGGATATTTTAAATAATCCCTGGGAAAGTGAACTGGCCAAGGAAAATGAGAGAGATTGTGGGTTAGCATTAAAGTCCACTTGATATTGGAGATTATAAATCTTATTTTATTTTACTGCCCAAGCTTTCAAATATTGCAATTATGCAACCCTTAATCTATGAGAAACTTTAAAAATCCATATACATTGTGAGGTATTCTTATGTCTAAATTGAAATGTTCCTACTGGGATAGCAATATATGTTGATCTGTTTCTTCTTTGATACAGGGTAATACATTTCTCCTTGCCTCCTAGTGATAGATTTTTATTTGTACCCCAAAATTAAGATTGTTAGTATTTGGATTTCTCCCCTTTAGATAAAATAGTTTGTTTTAACCCTTTTTCTTCTTTGTCCTTTACTTATCTTGGTATTAAGTTATTGCTGGGTACTTTTAATGGCACAATTAAATTACCAATCTTTCCACGAGATTTCATCTCTTGTTAAGAAATAGGTGTGCCATGTTCTCCCTCTTTCCACTGTCTGTGAACAGAAGCTTTGTAATTTATCGGGTAAAGGCACCAGGAGAAGTGAAGCATCAGATAAAATCACAGTGAACTTTTTGGCAATATGACAGGCATATGGAGGATTGTTATAAAATAAGTGAAATATTTCATGATAAGGAAAACTTTAAAAAGAGAATATGCATGAATTATAAGGAGAAATAAATCTTAAAGATAAGCTAGAAAAGAAAGGAATGTTAAAGACTACTATTACCTTTTCAACTAAAGAAAATAAAAGTATGTATTTGTTCTTATGTCGATATGTATATATAAATATCAGAAAACAACACCAATTCAGCCAAGATCTAACTTCTCATTTAATTTTGTTGTTATTACACTAGAAGATTTCAATTAGTCTTATTGTCATTATGTTCTCAAGGTTGTGGCAACAGAAGTTCCCCAAGTGAGTTTCCCAATAGGACAGCAGATGATGTAACTCAGCTGGCATTTAAATGGCCATAGGGGTCTACCACTTACCAAATCTGTGACTTCTGAGGAGCTACTCAACTTCTTATCCTCAGTATCTTCCTCTGAAAATAAGAATAATTTATTCTTCAAAAGAATTTTTGCAAAGTAAATGACTAGTATATGAAAACTACTGAGTCAATTTTCTGACACGTAAGATTAATTAAATAAATAATAGTTTCTTTTCCTCTTCAGGGTTTCAGCTAAACATAATAAACTAACCTTGAGCTTTTGATAGTTATTCATAATCATGCCTATCCAATAGTTTAACACTCTTCTAAATTCCTCTAGGAATCCTGGAATCCCAAAAAGATTTAAGCTTTACTGCCTCAAAACTTTAAAGACATAGCCTTTCAAAAAATGTAAACCTATTTCTCATGGAACAAATATCATGATCAAAAAATTTTAGATTTGAAAAGTACTTTGAATCCTGGGCAGCTCAACCTTCCATGCAATGTAATGTTTTCTAAAGACCACCAGCCAGGGTCTATTTGAATATTTCCTTGATAAGGAATTCATTTTGGAGGCTTTTGCAAGCTATTTGACACCTTTAATGATTACTACTATTATTACTGCAACGTAAGCACGCAGTTTGCTTAGCTACACTAAAACCGAAAACCTCTCTTCCTCTATAGTGGACAGGAGCTTACATTTTACCACAGGTCTTCTATATAGCCTTTGCTAGACTGTTTGGAATCTGTGTCATGCACTGGTGCTTCAGGTAACTGGACAAAACTTATCCATACAATTTGACAGTACCCTTTTCTGGCTTTTTCTAGTCTGGAATTCCACTTCTCTCATTTTCTACAAGCTGTAGTTTCCCCAGTCCCCACTGTGGTAAGCAGAACAATGACTTTCCCCACCAAAGACCTCTATGTCCTGATCTCCAGAACCTGTATATGTTACCTACATGGCGAAAGGGACTTCAAAGATGTGATAAAGGTTATGGATCTTGACATGGAGAGATTATTCTAGATTTTCTGAGTAGGCTTGGTCTAATCATGTGAATCCTTAAAACCAGAAAACCATTTTGGCTTTGGTCAGAGACAGATTTAATAAAGGGTCAGAGAATTAATGCATTGCTAGTTTTGTAGGTGCAGGAAGCATCCATGAGCGAAGGAATGGGAATGGCCTCTAGAATTGAAAAAGGCAAGGAAATGGATCCTCCTCCAGAACCTCAAGAACGAAACACAGCCCTGCCAACACCTTGATGTTAGCCTGGTGAAACCACATCAAGTTTCAGACCTAAAGAACTATAATAAGATATGTTTTCATTACTTTAATCCACTAAGTTTTTGGTAATTTGTTGTGGTAATAACAGAAGGCTAACATACCCAGCTTCTAGCTTTTCAAGCTAGTACAACTGTGAGTTTTCCATCTGACTGCCTCTGCTTGGGAAGTCTAGAGTCTACCCCAGGCAAGTTAGGATGCTGTCTTCTTTAGTGAATCGTGTGTAAGTTCCATCTTCTTTGGTTCATTCTATTTTTGCTCACTCTGCAGTGTCTTCAGATAGTTGATTTTATAATTTATGCAGAATTTAACGTTGTTTTATACCAGAGGGTTGATCAAATAGAACCTTATACCTTACTAGCAGCAGAATCTCCCATATCTTTAACTTTAAAATGTTTTTCTTTAACATTAATCCCAAATTCTTATCACAGTTATTGGTTCTAATTTTGTTCTTTGATACTTCACATAACTATGTCTAATCGCATTGAACATGGTGTAATTAATATTTGAAGAAAATCAAGATTTCCTCACCAAGAATCTTCTTTTACAGACTAAATTTTAGGTTTTTGTTATATGGTATGACATCCAAATATTCCAGCTTAGAAAACTTTCTTGTATATATGTAAGTGGGAGAACATTCTGTGTGTATGTCTAAAGAAAGTTTACCCAGAATACTACACAATATCTCACATGAAGTCAGATCAGTTCAGAATACAATGTGCAATAGCTTTATCACACTGAATATGGTGATGACAGATCAGTTTCAATCAGGTCTTATGATGTGTGCTTTTTGACTCAAACTAAGTGTAATGCATTATATTTTCCAATTTTAGTTACTCCTTGGTAGATTTCTTCATATCTTTGAATTTTTAATATAACAAGAAGAAAATCATAATTACAATAGCCATTATTAATTCAAGACCCATAAATTGCTAGGCTCTGGGTAAGGTCACATTCTTCTGTTACCTTATTTACTTGGCACAATTATGAAAAATGTTGGGCATTATTTCTATATTTAAAATTACATTGTTTAATTTTAAGTGCAAGTATCTACATAAAGAATATATTCAGTGTTCTGAATAACCAATTAAACTTAATTTCAATCAAAATTGAATTTACTTTTAAGATACAAATAGATAAATTACATAAATGAAAGACATTTTTTAAACAGTGAGAGTTTATTACTGTTGCAATGAGTATATTCAGCTCTGTGCACCAAAATCTGCAAGTTCTGGTTAATAAGAAATTTTGCAATGAGTTTATTTTCATTTCAAGCATAGTAATAGGCATTAAACTGTATTTGTCTGAAAGCCAAATATTTATATGAGTTTTTTTTTTTATATATATACCATGCATGTATTTTCTCTAACAAAGAGAAACCCAGGTGTCACTGGCTCTCTTTTCATTGCTTTCCAAAATTTGACCAGTTTCTGTCCAACAAAAGAAGACTGGGTCCTTGAATAAGCCATCTCACTCAGTCACTCAGAGTAGCTCTTCAGAGAGAAGGGGGAAAATCTATCTGCTTTTTAAAAGAAAAACAGTTATCTAAGCCCTGATCTGGTTTCTATAGGAGCTTGGAGAAGGAGTTTCAAACTGCAGCCAGGCAGGTACTTGATAGACTTCACATTATTGGATTGACTATTTTTTCTCCCTTGTCACACCCGTATTTGTAAACTGTACAACGTGGTGACTGACAATGCCAAAGATGAACAATAAGCAGAGATTAGAGAAAGAGATGAAAAGACACTGTGTGGGAAGAGGAAAGCGATCAGCTTTTCATTATTCTATCAGAGCTTCTGCTTTGTGAGCGATAGATCACTGTCAATCACCAAGAAAGTGGGATGAGAGGAACACAACAAATCTCATTTAAATAAAGTGTTCAGAGTGTTACAGGGATTCACAATCAGCAAGAGGTGAAGATTTTTCCTGTCACAGTTACTAAAATACTTGTCTTTCTGGTTGATGTAAGATTATGCTAGATGATATGTATATACACCAGTAAACCCTTATTTGCTTATAAAGTGTATTGTTATTCCAACAAGAGTAAATATAAGCCTCACTTACTGATGAGACGAATTGGCCTAGATTATTTCAAGAAAACTTAGGTCTTTTTAACAAAGTTCCCTTTACTCTGTCAAAACCTAAGGAAGGAATTAAAACTCAATAATAAAGGACTAATATAGACATTTTTCAAAAGAAGACATACGAATGACTGGCAGGTATATGGAAAAATGCTCAACATCACCAATCATCAGATAAATGCAAATAAAAACCACAAGAAGATATCAGCTTATTCCTGTTACAATGGCTATTACAAAAAAGACAAAAGATAACAAGTGTTGGTGAGGATGTGGAAAAAAAGAGAACTTTTGTATACCACTAATGTGAATGGAAATTAGTACAGTTCTTATGGAAAATAGTGTGAAGATTTGTCAGAAAATTAAAAATAGAGCTGCCATACAATCTAATAATCCTACCACTGGTTATATATACAAAGGAAGTAAAATCACTATGTCAAAGAGTTATCTGTACTACCATGTTCAATGCAGTATTACTCATAATAACCAAAACATGGAGTTTACTTGAGTGTTCATCAAAAAATGAATGAATAAAGAAAATGTGGTTTTATATATCATATATATGATATATATATATATATATATATTATATATAATTAGATACTATTCAGCCTTGAAACAGAAGAAAATCCTGTCAATTGTGACAACATGGCTGAACCTGAGTGGCATATGTTAAGAGAAATAAGACAGGAACAAAAAGACAAATGCCACATGATCTCATTTATATGTGAAAATTTAAAAAGTCAAACTCACAGAAGCAGAGAATAGAATAGTGGTTGCCAGAAGCTGAGGGTGAGAGAGTTGGGAATATGTTGGTGAAGGTATACAAAATTTTAGTTAGATAGGAGAAATAAGTTCAAGAAATCTGATAAACATCACAGTGATTATAGTTTACAACAACATACTGTATATTTGAAAATTAAAAAATAACTATCCTTTTAGATATCAGAGGAGGAGATACCATACTGCTATGTTTTGTGACATCCATGTTCTCAATGTTGGACAGCATTTGTCACAATAAAGATGCTTTGGTGTCACTTATTGAAGACATAGGAAAAAGCCCTCTGTTTAGTTTCTTGGAGAATATTTAAATAATAACAAAAAGTTTTGAAATTTTCTATTGTAACATAAAAATGAAAGATTGAATAGAGTTCAGGCTTGATCAAAGTCATTCTTCTTAAATAGAAAATATGCATTTATTCCCAAAAAATTGTGATATTTTATTTTGGATTTAAATTTCTAAATTTTTCCATATTATTTTTATTCCAAGAACACAGATGAAATCACCTGACGTTCAGAGTAATCATGTTAGAAATCAAGATGAAAAGTTGAATTACAGACAGTTTTTCAAAAAATCTGATATTTGCTTTCTGCTCTGTAAATCTCTTCTGAAAACATTGTTCCATATGGCAGATGCCAAAAAGGGATTTAGAGATCGGGCAGTTCTTAGAGCCAGAACACATAGACATAGTCATCTATCTTTGATTAAAGACTTTGGCCCATCTTGAAGCTGTGTTACTGAATATAGATTAAAATTTCCATTGGCTTCTCCATTCCCTGAAAGCATGGACTGCATTTATACTGCTTATTCCATAGATTTTTATGGCAAATGTAAATGACAAGAGTGGACCCTTGAGATAATTGACACAATGCTGAGAAAAAAATTTAATCATATACTTCCATTAAGGTAATAAGATTATAAATGCAGCTAGCATAGTTCCTGGTACATAGTAAGTATCCAATCAATGTGACTTCTTTATTTTTTTCCTGCTTTGAACATGAAAAATCTAAGAACTAACTCACTTATGAGAACTGACATCTGCTAATCTCTTTCTGTTTCTCAAGATAAGTTGGGTCCTCTTCCTGCTATGAGAAATGATGCCCTAACTTTTTCAGTGTCATTTTTGATGGTGTGTGGAAGATGTGTAGAATGAATTGTACTGTGACTATATAGTCGACTCTTGAACAATGAGGGGCTTGAGGCACCAGCAACAGGTGCAGTCAAAAATCAAGGGTCAACTATATTCTTAAATAGGTGGTTTAATGAAAACAAATATATCTTTCTCTCATATACATCCTAGAAAAGCTCATTTGAATGTAAACTGATGTTTTAAGTAAAAAATGTTCCATTTCTTTTCTCTATTTGTTATTATTATATCAAGAAGAAGACTACTTCTGATGCTTAGCTCCAATTCTCTCAAAAACATCAGCAATCTTCTAAATTTCATAGAAAATTAAGACAACGTAAATTATACTCCAAAGTCTTCTGTGTCTTTCTGTTATTCTGTAATAAGTTCTACTTTTGAGTAAGGAGCACACTGGAAAGAAGATAAACCAGGTTACTTAAGAGTCCTTCACATCTGTTCACATGTGCCCTGGCTAGTTTCCCATCACCCTTGTTCTCACACATGTTCACAGTCACAGCCAATGGTAAGTTCGTGGTCGTCTGACTTACTGAGAGTTATTTGTAAAATGTAAGACAGACATTTTTGCCTTTCAAGAAATAAGTCATGGACATGTTGCTGCATAAGCACCAAAAATTATGATAAGCCTCATAATATATCCTGGCTTCGTATATGAAGATTGTGATTGAGTTCCTATGACATTTCTGGAATCATAGTTTTGTTTCTGTGTTCTACTTCAGTATAGCTACATAGCTATTGATTAAGTGTGAACAACATAAATAATGTTAATTTTAATAGAGAAGTCAGTGCTAAATACTCTACACCATGTCTAGATGTCTATTATTTCTTCTACAAACCAGTCATCTATGTCAAATAATTCTCTTAAGTTTGTTGAGGCTCATCTTATTAAAGGTTCACTCTGGGGGAAGATGGAATTTTAAAAAGAAGAAATACAGGCAACCGAGCACAGTGGCTCACACCTGTAATCCCAGCACTTTGGGAGGCCAAAGCGGGCGAATCACAAAGTCAGGAGATCAAGACCATCCTGGCTAATACGGTGAAACCCCGTCTCTACTAAAAATACAAAAAATTAGCTGGGCGCAGTCTTGGGTGCCTGTAGTCCCAGCTACTCAGGAGGCTGAGGCAGGAGAATGGCATGAACCCAGGAGGCGGAGCTTGCAGTGAGCCAAGATCTCGCCACTGCACTCCAGCCTGGGCGACAGAGCAACACTCTGTCTCAGAAAAAAAAAAAAAAAATGCAGGCAAATACAGGCAACTTGAGGGAGAAAGGGAAGAAAGGTCACACTTATATCACTCCTTTACGTATCAGACAAAAAAGAAAAAAAATCAAAGTCTGACTTCAGTATGTCTGCATTACTAGGTTATAGCCAGTATAGCTAGGTTAGTATAGCTAGGACATTTACTCTGAATTACAGAAATATCATCTTTAAATAAGACTCAGAAGAGATGTACAGTAAATAATAACAGCTAATCCTTATGGACACTTACTAGGCAGAAGGTTCTCTACTAAGCAATTTGGCCTCTGCTATGAGACCTGAGAGAAACGATAGCTTCCCTCAACTTCTCCTCAGTTGTCAACTAATGCATGAGTCATTGTAGTCATTAACTCATCAAAAAGAAATTCTTTTTCTATTTTAGTTACTGTGCTTTCTTCCCACATATGACACTGGCTGACTCAAAATAGACACTCAACAAATACTAGAAGTATCATCTAAAGCAGTCCAAAGCCCTTAAAGTTGGAAATGACAAGAAAGCAAAATGTGAATATCATTTTGAGAATTGTATGTCTGATAATAGCATTTCTTCTTGTAAAGTAATACAAGATATCATTCATAAAATGTGTACTATGACTCATATATGAATGTATTAAAAAGATCTTTTTAATGCACATTTCTTAAATTGAAATAGAATCTTAGGAAGCTCAAGTTGCTCAAGGTCACACAGGTAATAAGTCTCAGAATAAAAATTTGAGCCAAGGAAATTTGGCTCCAAAATCCACCTTCTTAACCATTAATTCATGCTGCTTTGTTACATAGACTGACTATGAGCTTATGAACTAAATGTAAATAAGCAGATTTATAAATGTTTTATTGTTAATTGTTGAAAATTTGTATTTTGTGATACATACATCCAAAAATGTCTTACTTATGATTATTTGATTCTTAAGAAAATACTTAGGAAATAAGAAAACATATCTAAAACAATAAGCTATCTTCTAGTTTTCAAAAGTCATTGCATTTTAAGAACATATTTGGATGTGGTTTTAATTTTCATAAAGCTATTCCAAACTCAAGCTTCTGTGTATGAAGCAATCCCACAAAATCAAATTAAGATATGAGAAACAAATATATATTTATTAGTTATTTAAAGCATTTTGTCAATGCAGCTGATCATTTCTCCACCTGGACTTCAGTACCTATGAGGAATGATGGTGGCTGAGTCCTGGAACATGGAAGAATGAAGTTTGTTAAGTTCATCTACTTCGTCTGTTTTACTATCAAACTGTTCTACTTTTAATAATGTTTAGAGTGAAGAAACTTAAACTCAGTAAAATATGAATTAGAGAGGAGGGAGCTGCAATCAATTTTTACAACTTCAACAATTATTCACACGCATAACATAGTAAATCTGGTTGATCTACTGGCATTTCAAAACTTTGTCCTTATGTTCCTGATCACATAACAATTGCCAAAATATTGACTTTAACTCTTCCTCACTGGGAGTTTCAAAAAATCTAATGTAGACCAGGCATGGTTTACAACATAGGGTGCAAAGACTTGGGGAGGAAGTGACTTGGAGTGGAGACAGAGACTGACAGAAAAGAGTTAATAATATAGGTGATATAAGTTAGATTTGCAGATGAAGGAGTTCATTTTTTTAGAATATTTCATTTGTGTATATTTTTTAAGTAAATAAGATTATTTAGCCCTATTAAATAACAATATTTCCATTTAAAAATAATTTATATTCAAGTAGTAAATTTATAATTTTCTGAGAATCAAGTTTGAAAATACTGCACATATAATTTGCCTACCTGTGCTGTTAATAGATTGTAATAAAAAGGAAAATTTGAAAACAAAAACAATAAAACAACAGCAGCTCATTTACATAGAATCTCTGAGCTGTTCAAGTCAATTTTCTTTTGCCTTTTGGCAAATGTTTTTCATCAACTTCAGATGTAGAATGCATTTGTATTGGCTACAATAGCTCTCTAACAGCTGAAGTTGCAGCATGAGTCCAAAGTCTAATAGCAACCTTAAAATAAATCACTTTTACACCACGTTATAAGGCAAAGCCATTTTGCTAATGGATCACAAAGAGGGTATGAACATGACACAAATGTTCATCTAAATTGAATATGGTGAACACCATATTCAATTAGAATATGGTGTTCTATTACTTCTGTAGACTTCACTGCTAATGCCTGTATAAGCTGTTCAACAGACTGGATTATCAGACTTTTTTTTTTTTTTAGTGTTCAAAATAGAAGGTTTTAAGTGGCTTAATTTAAATTGTAGAACTGATAATGTTTGTGTCCTGAAAGTTCATACTAAAGATCTCTTATAGTTTTCTTATCCTTCATATTTTCAAAGGATATTTCTGAATAGATCCTTTTATTTAGAAGTCCGTATTGATTATGAAATAAAAACCCAGAAGACACACACGTATACCCCAAAACCAATTCCAAAAGCCCAGACAATGCCTGGTGGAGTACAAATGACATTCCTTGAAATTGCTTATGTACACAGACATAAAAGTGCACTTAGTAGATGTAATTACAGCTTTTACAACAGTCTAATTAAACAGCACATCCATCATATACATTGTCTGTATCGCTAAGAATTGTATAAATCACTTTGAAGCAAAGCAAGCAGTGAGTTGCTTCTTCTTCCCCACCTGCTGTTACTAACTGTAAAAAAGCAGCAGCCACTGGGAGAAAACAATCTTTCATATCAGAAAGTGATAAATGATATGATTTCCTGTTCTCACTACATCTTGGCTCAGACCAAAAAAATCTATATGTGCATTGTAATTATTGCACATTATTTACTTGGAAATGAAATTTATCCTGTGATGTGAATCAACACCACTATTTTTCTATTTAGAAAAAAGAGAAAGATAATTTTTCCCAAGATGATAAAGTAGTGACTATGCGGAAGGGGTGTGCATTACAGACAAACTAAATTGATTTCAAATGATAACTTCCATCAAATGCATAATTGGCTCTTTCTTTGTGGCACGATTTTTCTATAATTTAAATAAAAGGAAAAGAGAGTTTAGTATTCACATTTTAAAATCAATACAGTCTCAATTTGCACATTGGGCTTACTTAAATGTTGGAAATTTGAAAAAAAGTGACTCATTAGGAAGAGCTAGCATACTTACAAGTGACTTCAGATCATTATTGAGAAAACAAAATCAGCCTGATGAGCTCACTGTAACGTTACCAAGTTTCACAGTCCTAAGGTGTCCAGTTGGCTAGATGTTAAGGGGTAAAGTCAAAGGATTGGTGAAGAGTAAAGAACAGCATAAACATTACTTTCTTAGAGAAATTTGAAAAAGCCATCGCCATTTTAGGGACTTACTGAAAAGTAGAAAGTAATGAGATAGAGGTTTTCTTACTTATTGAAGGTAAAACCTGATTCCTTCCTTTCTTTTATGAGAAAAACTAAAAACAGAAAAAAACTTGGTCTTTCAAATCGGTAACATGGCGAGAAGCATCGGTGGGAAAGACAAGCATTGAAAGGTCATCATTTCTTACTCCATGGAAAAGCGTTCCTTGGCAACCTCTTCGGGGGAAAAGTGCATCTTTCTGCTCATTGACTTCTGACTTTTCACTGAATTTATCCACTTTATTAAAATTCCAGAAGTATTACTAGTCAAACACAGCTTTATA
>NC_045436.1:23098239-23101943 GCF_002776525.5 Piliocolobus tephrosceles | reverse complement strand
TAATTTTCATAAACGCTTTTATGATTAAAGATGTTTCACAGAGGCATATGCTTAATTCAAATCAGTAGGAAAATTGATTTGTTAAAAACAATTCCTGCTCTTAGATTCTTTAGTCAAGTTCTGTGACACCATGGCAGATTGCCAGCTATTTTTTAAAATTCCATTTGGCCCTATTATTATAGATACCTGCACATCTGAAAATCTTGGACATTATCCATATTTGTGTTTACCATGTAAATGTAAAATTGCAGGCACATAATTTAGAGCTTATTCTTGAAAATGTAGTATATTTGAGTTATTTACAATGAAATAGTAAGAGGCATTCCTGGTAAGAGCAACCTGAAGAGATTGCCAAATTGGATAATCCCTCTCGGAAGAAATAAAGTATAAAATCAGGAAAAATTTGTCAGAAACATTTCAGGTACACTGGAAATTAATCAAAATTAGAAAATAAATTGAGGTGTGTTTATCCTGGAAAAACTGAGAAAAATTAGAGTCGTGGTCTTCTTGCTGAAGATTATTCCATTACCCCCCAGTCTCCACCCTCCCACCCCATTTACAGGTGTACACTTTTAGTTTCATCAAATTGGATCTGGCCGAAAAAGAAATAAATAAATAAAAATAAATAATAAAACAGCAGCTTTGATACCCAACATAGAAAATTCAATCCAGAACCAGAGATGTAAACACCTATGGCTTTGCTAACTACAAGTGGTAAATTTTGTTGCGAACAGTCAGGAAAAATTGAGTTTGTCGTCCTGGTTCAGGGCAAGAAACAGCTCAGCCAGAAATTTAATGGGGAGATTCTGAAAACTGAGGGAACCATAGATAGAAGGAATGAGGTAAGTTCTCCACAGTCTCCAGGCTGACAGAAACCCTGCTTGCGTGAGAGAGATCAAAGAGAGTCCTGCAAATCATGAGCTCCAAAGGAGATTTCGAACAGGCTACAGCATTACATGCATTCCAGGTCGCATCCTGTCCAATTAGCAGATGAAAGCCTTGTGGGCTTGTGGTGTTCGAGCATAACTTCCATCCACAGCGATAACTGATGACTAAACTATGCAAAGGGTTGACATGAGGGATGCAGACCGAAAACTAAAATAAGAATTAAAAACCAGCAGAGACATCAGTGGCTGTACACTGAGGAAGAAAAATAAAACAGGATCCATAGTTGTTAAAATATTGCCTAAATGTCTAGCTTTCATAATAAAACAGTCCCAGATATGCAAAGAAACAGGAAATTCTTACTAGTATTAAGGATGAAATACAGTCAATTTAAACTTGCTTTAAATGGATCTTCAAGCTGGATTTAGTGACAAAGGTTTGAAAGCAGCTATTACAAACACAGTAAAAGGAAATGGTAAAGATAAGAGCAGAAGTCAATGAAATAAAACAACAATAAAATTAATAAAACCAAAAGTTGATTTTTTGAAAAGATTATCAAAATTGATAAATTATTAACTACACAGACTTAGGAAAAACGAGAAAACAATCATTACAAAAATCAAAAATGAAGGAGAGCATTTCATTTAATCCTCATAGTAACTCTTTGAAGTAAATGCATTATTGTTCCTATTTTATATATTAAGAAACTGAGTTTTTTAGCTATTCGATCAATCACCAAACTAATACATTTGAAAGAAATACAGGACAAGTATTAAAAGTCAGTTACTCTTCCAAGCACTAGAAACAGAATGGTGAATGAAAAAGACAAAATTTTCTGTTCTCATAGAACTTACATTCTAGCCAGGGAAACAAGAAAAAAAATTGATAGCATACCTTCTCTCTCTCTCTCTCTCACACACACACACACACACACACACACACAGACACACACACAGGCACGCACGCACATACACTAGATTAGAAAGTAATAAGTGGCATAAAAATAAATAACGTAGAAAGAATAGATACCAGAGGGTTGAATGGGGAATGCAATGTAATTTCAGATAAAATTGTCAGGTGAAGCGCTGCTGAGACAATAACATTTAAGCAAAGATTGGAAGGAAGTGAGCATGTGATTCATGATTACAGTAGGAGAAAAAAGTTTCCAGCAGGAAAGAAACAAACTGAATTTGTTTCTGGCAATTTCTAGGAGAGCAAAAAAGAACAGTGAAATGGAGTATATCCAGGGAAAATAAGAGAAATAAGAGGTTATATTAAAAAGTGATGAGAGAAAATTGGTGACGTACAGCCTTGTAATCTAGTGGAAGGTTTTGAGGAGATCTATAATACAATCTGACTTATGTTTTAATCGAATGACACTGAATTGTCTGTTGAATCGGTTGAAGAATACAGCAAAAGAGGAGATTGTGTGTCAAGAAAGCAAATTAAGAGATCATCTAGAAGGCGATAGCAACAATCCAGGTGAGAGATAATAGTGGCTTGAACCAAGATGTTAGATTGGAAGTGATGGGAAGTGACAAGATACTGTATAATAATTTTATGGTGGAGACAAAGGGTTTTTTCATGGATTGGATGTGGGGTGTGAGACACAAGAAGCAGGCAAGAATCACACTAAGGATGCTGGTCTGAGGAATTAGTATAATAGACTTGTCAATCATTGAGATGAGCAAGTCTTGGAAGAGCAAACTTGGAGAGGAAAACCAGGAGTAAGATTTTGGAGACAAGAAGTTTGGATGCCTAGTAGATATATAAATGGAAATAAGTAGATATTTGGACGTATAAATCTAGAGTTTAGGTGAGAGTTCTAAATATATAAATTTAGTAGTTGTCAGCATGATGATGGTATTTGAAGCCATTTGACTTTAAGCCATTTGTCTTTATAAATCTGATTATAAAGACAGCGATAAAGGAGAGAACTCTATTTCTTTCAAAGAGAGAAACAGAAAAGGAATGATCAACAAAACAGACTCAGAAGCAATGGCGACAAAGGTATGAGGAAAACCAAGATTTGGTGTCCTGAAAGACAAGTGCATTAAATATCTATTGGCCTATAACAAACTACTGTAAAACCTATTGGCTTAATAGCAAACCAGTGTTTGCTTAATAAGTTCATGGTTGTCTGGGTTGATGTTTTAGGCTGGGCTCTGCAAGAGTGGCTTCTTTCTACTCCATGTAATCACATGGGCTCCTTTATACCTCTGGACCTCATCTGGTGACAGTGGCATAGCTGAGGCCTCCGCTCACAAGGTCTCCCATCCTTCTGGAGGCTAACTTTGGATTGTTTTCATGGAGGAAGTTTTCCAATACAGAGAGTACAAACTCTGCAGTGTTTCCTGAGGTTTATGATCAGAACTCTGCAAGAACATTTCTATCATATACTGTTGGTCAAAGATGGTAACAATTACAGTTCAGAAAAAAGAGCATTGGAAATTAAAACTGCTTTGCAAAGAGTCACAAGAAATGTGTGAGAATTCTTTGCAATCTGCCTTATTTAGTGAAGAAAGTGCCTCAGCAAAAGGAAATGGCAAACTGTCTAATGTTATATCAGGTAAGATGAAAGTTGGCCGGGTGCGGTGGCTCAAGCCTGTAATCCCAGCACTTTGGGAGGCCGAGACGGGCGGATCACGCGGTCAGGAGATCGAGACCATCCTGGCTAACACAGCGAAACCCCGTCTCTGCTAAAAATACAAAAAACTAGCCGGGCGAGGTGGCGGGCACCTGTGGTCCCAGCTACTCAGGAGGCTGAGGCGGGAGAATGGCATGAACCCGGGAGGCGGAGGTTGCAGTGAGCTGAGATC
>NC_045436.1:22804527-23098139 GCF_002776525.5 Piliocolobus tephrosceles | reverse complement strand
AAAAAAAAAAAAAAAAAAAAAAAAAAAAAAAAAAAAAAAAAACAGAAAGTCAAAAGTGCACTTTTCATTAATACAATTAAAAGCTCAGCAAAATTCTTTATGAAGATAATTAGATCATGGGGAATACAAAGGGATCATGTTTAATTTTTTTTTGTGCGATAGTTATGCATATCACATGAGAACTTTCACAGTTTGAAGAAACTATGCATGGTCATAGGCTTTTAATGATATTATATTTCAAAAGACTGCAGTGACTTTACTCACATTTTTATAAGATTTTAGTTTTTAGTCCCTATAGTTTCCTTTGTTAATTCAACCAGGTAGCAATTTGCTGTATTTTTTAAGTGAAAGAATGTTATTGAGAACTATATTTTTAAATGAGTCAAGAGTAACACCATGACAACTAATGTTTTATTCTCTAAAGTGAAAAGCTTAATGGCAATTTTTAAAAAATAAGTGCTTGATACAATATAAATGTATTTTTAAAAGGCTTAAAATTTTACAGTTGAGAAAAATACAAAAGATTTGAATATATAAAATTACATTTGATTTTTCTATTTAAAAATATGGTTACATATGACCTGAAGAGTAACAAGTTCACTTAAAAGAACACTAAGTGATTATTTTTTCCATTAAGGAAAAAGACAGATGAATTATTTTTAACACTGTTTTTACAATTGAGTGAAATTTAGTATATAATAATGAAAGTCTTTTAGATGGCTATTGCTACAAGAAAGAAGAAAAAAATTACTTTTGGAAAAAATATCTTCTTTCTTACATTTGGAATAACAAGAGACAAATAATATCTTGTTATAAGATTAAGTATCAAAGGAAGAGTATTGTATGTAAGTTATGAAAAATAATCACAATATTAGCACTATATTTTTTAAAACTACATACTTAATATTTCAAATTATATAACCAATACTAATTAAAGTCAAAAGTATAAGTTAAACAATGCAGATAATCTTACCTCCAAAACAATATATTTTTTTTCACTAAATGCAAGAGAACATTTGATTTTATAATTAATAAAAATTTAATCTATGCTAAGTTCATTTTTGTCTTTTTTTTTTTTTTTTTTTCCTTTTTGTGGAGAACGGGGTCTCACTGTATTACCCAGGCAGGTCTCGAACTCCTGGGCTCAAGCTATCCTCTCGCCTCTGCCTCCCTGAGAGCTGGGATTACAGGCGTGAGCCACCGCGCCCGGCGTATGCTAAGTTCATTTAAGTCTTTTGTGAGTTTAAACATATTTGTTGTTTTACCTTTGTTGGTTATATGGATATCTAAATCATGACTTGTAAGTTTATGTCCTTAGTCCATTTTTCTCTCATGGTATTAAGTTTTCCTTTTGGCTTACTTTAAAAACATAAATGAAGACATTATTCTGACATAGTCACTTGTAAATAATTTATTCTAGACACCTCTCTGGTTTTTAGTTTGGTTACATTTTTCTAAATGAAAGTTGTTAACAATCCTATTATTTTCCATCTTCTGTATCATCTCCCTAGCCCATCTAGGCACTGGTCATCCTATCTCCTTTGGGTACACTTTGCGAGATTTGCGCATTCTACTGCCACTCATATATCATGCTTTCCTGTTAAGCTTGTGTGGGCAAACCTCATCATTTACATCTCAACTCAGAAATTATCTCACATCAATGTTCACTGCTCATTATTTCTAAAGTGGAGAATTCTACAACAACATAATCATCTTCTTTGACTTTTTTTTTTTTCTTTATAGAGCTCATTTTAATTCATAATAATTTCATTCTTTTAAAAAAACTTAGTTATATTTGTTGAATGTTATCTGTACAAGGGCAGAGATTACATCTGTACCATTCATTGTTAGGTGCCAAGAGTTATACAGTTCTAGCTACATCATATATATTTAAAAAATTTATTAAATGTATGAAAATACTCCTCACTAAAAAGCTGTTTATGTATCTGCTTCCATTAAAATCTAGTTATATTATACTTTTCCTTTCATATTTAATTCATTAAGCTACTTCTACTTTGTTTTGCTGAAGTAGTCAGTAGGGATATGATTTTTGCAGTCAAAATTTAAGATAGATATTACATCATATGTTTATGTATTTATTTTCTCCTTGGTTTAAAATGTCAACATGGTTAAATACTAATGTTTTCCCAAAAACAGGTGCCATTTCTAGAATTTTAAATTGTGTTCCACTCTTCTACTCCATGGTCATGGCTCTTATCAAGATAAAGACTGTGGAGAATCATAACTAGGAGGTGTTGAAAAGAATTATATTTTTGGAACACTCAAATAATATGAGACTATAGTCACGTAAATATCTTAAACAAATCATCACCAATGGCATCCAGAAAGTAGAACATTATTATCAATCATCTGGGTAAGCCTACTGCATATTAGTTAACTTCTGTTCCTACCTGCCTGATATGGTTTGGCTGTATCTTTGCCCAAATCTCTTCTTAAATGGTAGCTCCCACAATTCCCACGTATTGTGAGAGGAACCCAGTGAGAGGTAATTGAATCATGGGGGCAGACCTTCCCCATGCTGTTCTCGTGATAGTGAATAAGTCTCACAGGATCTGATGGTTTTATAAGGGGGAGTTTCCTTGCACAAGTTCTCTCTCTTGTCTTTCGCCCTCCTCCATGATTGTGAGGCCTCCTGAGCCATGTGGAGCTGTGAGTCCATTAGACCTCTGTTTCTTTATAAATTACCCAGTCTTGGGTATGTCTTTATCAGCAGCATGAAAACATGCTAATACACCACCCTGTGCTTGCTTAATAAGCTCTTGACAGTGACCATGGTTTTGGGAATGGAGGCTCTGCATGGAATTGCCACCCATCATCATCAATACCCTAGAAAAAATTCAAGACATAAAAAGACTCCTGAGAAAGTTAATTTTCCTAGGATACTCTGGGCAGCAGCAGACAGGCAAAGACACATTGTGGGGCAATCATCTTATAATTGGCCAGCTAATATATTTCTGAACACCTTCATCAGAGTAACTGTCTTAGAGTTGTTGGCTACTGTTTTTGCCCCATGTTCAAGCCGCAAGTATCATGCTAAATTAAGTGAGTTATTTTCAGGAACACCTCTTTAGATTGAAGCAGTATCTATCACAACAAAGGTGTTCACTAAATCTTAGCTATTAGCATTTTGAAACTATTACTAGTCTTACAAATAAAGAAATTTGCTATGTTGTCAAATCTTAGCCATAAAAATATTTTTATAGGAAAACCTAATTCCTTTAAATATTAAACAAATCAACTATTTTTGCAGTATATATAAAATTTAATAAGCCCTTGACTCGAAATATTCCACTGGACAATAGTTGCCAATGTTATAAGAGCTGTGAGAAAACCATTTCTGTTTGTTCATCATAAAGGTAAGTGTTCAACATGATTTTTGCATAAGTAAATGCCCATTCCAGAGTAGAAACTGTGGATTCAGTTAATACTTTATGGATTATTTTCCTCCCTTTAGTTATTCTATTACTTCATTAGCAGATAACAGCAAGAATTTGGAGTATTTTATCTTGTTTTAGCATAAATGAGCTTCCATTAAGCCATAATTATAAATGCAACTGTGCTTTACATTATCTATTGATGTTTTTGTGCAACGCATTCTGCAATACCTGAGGTCACTATTTTTGGTATGCCTGGGCCTGGACTTAAGCACAAATTACAGAGTGCAGAAGAAATACTATGACCTTGAAATCATAGAAATAAAATCTATATAAACTGAAACAGAGAAGAAAAATAATTAAAATGTATGAATTGATCATGAATCACCTGTGAAATAACACACAATGTTTTCATAGTGTGTGATTGGAATCTCAGAAGGAGACGATATAGTGAATGATGGAGAAAACATACTATAAGAACTAATATATGAAAAATTTTCAGATTTGATTTTAAAAATCAACTAATATTATGAAACTCAAGAGGAATAAATACATAGAAAAGCACATTTATAGAAAATAAATACAAAGAAAAATAGGCATAGAATAACCATAATTCTAAAAACAAAATGAAGAAGAAAATCTTAAATATAGTCAGTGAAAAGAAAAAGCTATTATGTACAGAAACAATGATGCAATGGCTCATTTCTCGTCAAAAACAATGACAGACAAAAGATCATGAAGTTACATATCTGAAGTGTTGAAAGGAAAAAAATGTAAAACCAAAATTTTATATCTAATGAAAATATTCTTCAAAAATAATTCTTCATTTTCAGATGAATGAGAGCTCAAAGAATTGTTTGAAGTCGCACCTGAATTACAAGAAATTTCAGATATTATTCTGGCTGAATAATGTCACTTAGAAACTCAGATCTACAGGAACGAATGAACAGCACCAGAAATGACATATATGTAGATAAATAAAATGATAATTTTTAATATCTTAGTTTCCTTAAAAACACATTTTTGGTAAAAAAAAAAATTTAACCATATATATTGTGGATTTCATAATGTAAATAGATATATATTTTAATATAGCACAAAAGAAGGGGTTACATGCAACTTTACTGTCCCAAGATAACTGCATTCAAAGTGAAATGGTACAAAACTAACCTTAAATATACTGTGATTAATTAGTAATGCATATTGAAATTCTAGAACAACCCTTAAAAGTTAAAAGAATTGTCATTAAATATCCAAATAAGAAATTAAAATTTTCAAAAGAAACTTTAAAGAAAAGACAGAAACAAATTAATCCTAAGTAAAGTAGCTGCATACTAGAAAAATACACTGTATTAAAGAAAGAAACTCAATACCCTACAATGTAAAATTCTTAATGTCTGATTTCCAATCTATAATTATCATACATTCCACGAAGCAGGAAAAGACTGTTACCAAGAAGTGCAGGAGTACTTGGTTCTTATCTTATTCATGAGAAAGAATTTGGCCAAGAGACTTAGTAAAGCAAGCAAAGGTTTGTTGAAGAAAAATAAAAGGCCAATAATTTATTGAAAGAATACACCCCAAGAGAGGAGCAGACTGATCCAGACAGAAAACATCTCCAGGCTGGTCTGCCTGGGAAAACAGTAGTAGTAGCAGCAAGGGTTAAGTAGTAGGAGAGATGGTATATTCTGAAAAAGGAGGCAGAGCAGGCTGCTCAAAAGAGAATGAACTTGGGAGGCCAAGGTGGGAGGATCACATGAAGTCAGGAGTTTAAGACCAGACTGGCCAACTTGGTGAAGATCTGTCTCTACTAAAAATACAAAACAAAAAAACAAAAAACAAAAAAACAGCCAAGCATGGTGGCGGGTGCCTGTAGTCCCAGCTACTTGGGAGGCTGAGGCAGGAGAATAGCTTGAACCCAGGAGGCAGAGGTTGCAGTGAGCCGAGACAGAGCCACTGTACTTCAGCCTGGGAAACAGAGTGAGATACCCTCTCAAAAAACAAAAACAAAACAACACAAAACAAAAAACAAACAAAAAAACAAAAACAAAAACAAAAAAAAAGAAAAGAGAGAGAGAGAGAATGAATCAGCAGTCCTGAGAATTCTGCACTGTGGTTTTGATTATGTCAGACTGTTCCTGCCTCTGTCTCAAGTCTCTGCCTTTGTCATTGTCTAGTTTCCCAATTCTGCCTTAAGTGCCTGCCTTTTCCCCACCTAGTTTCTGCCCCAGGTTTCTGGGATTCTCCCTTACTCTCTGTCAGTTGATGTGCTAGTGCGGGCTGAGTGTTGGATACAAATTCTACCTAATCGCAGCATTGCTCATTACGGCAACCCCAGGAAGGTCGTATAGCGGTTAAATCTATGCTTATTGTGCTGCATGTCTCTTAGCAAGTTCTCCTTTGTCCTCCTTCATTCCTTATCAGCATGCAGCTAGCTACATTCTGACAGGTCAGCTGCAGAGTGTGCGATTACTGGATATCTTAAAGGGGGGTTCCTTTCTGCATAAGTGTTTCCTTTCCTCTCTGCTGATGTTTGGAATGACTGTTTTAAGTGGTCTCCGGAGCATGAAATTTTCCTGACCTCCTTTTCTCAGGGGCTCCCTTCCTGCTTATTATGTCTTGCTATCTGCCTGTTCTAACAAAAGATGACCCATAACCGGGAGAAGCATAGGCACTTCTCCAAAGAAGATATACCTTTTGAAATAAGAATGTGAAATGATATTCAACATTACTATTCATTAGGAAAATGCAAATAAAATTACAATGAGATATCACTGTACATTTCACTAGAATGGCCATTTTTTTTTTTTTTTTAAGAATATACCAGGTATTGACATGGATATGAAATAACTGGACCTCTCTTACAGTGCTGTGAGGTAAAATGATACCAACTTTTTTTTTTTTTTTGCAGTTTTCTTTTTTTTTTTTTTTTTTTAATTGAGATAGAGTCTTGCTCTGTCGCCCGGGCTGGAGTGCGGTGGCGCGATCTCGGCTCACTGCAAGCTCCGCCTCCTGGGTTCACGCCATTCTCCTGCCTCAGCCTCCGGAGTAGCTGGGACTACAGGCGCCCGCCTCCACGCCCGGCTAATTTATTTTTATTTTTATTTTTTATTTTTTTATTTTTAGTAGAGATGGGGTAGCTAGAATGGTCTCAATCTCCTGACCTCCTAATCTGCCCGCCTTAGCCTCCCAAAGTGCTGGGATTATAGGCGTGAACCACCGCGCCTGGCTGGCAGTTTCTTAAAAACTTTGAACTCGCCGGGGGCAGTGGCTCAAGCCTGTAATCCAAGCACTTTGGGAGGCCGAGGCAGGCGGATCACGAGGTCAGGAGATCGAGACCATCCTGGCTAACACGGTGAAACCTCGTCTCTACTAAAAATACAAAAAACTAGCTGGGCATGGTGACGGGCGCCTGTAGTCCCAGCTACTCGGGAGGCTGAGGCAGGAGAATGGCGTGAACCCGGGAGGTGGAGCTTGTGGTCAGTTGAGATCACGCCACTGCACTCAGCCTGGGTGACAGAGCGAGACTCCGCCTCAAAAAAAAAAAAAAAAAAAAAAAAGTTTGAACTACACCTGTCAACCCTATGATCTGGACATTCCACTTGCAGGTCTTTCACACCAGAGAAATAAAAGCATAGATCATCCCAGACACTCGAATTCAAATGTTTATAGTAGCTAAAACCCAGATAATAGCAAAAACCCAGAAACAACTCAAAAGTCTATCTAGAGGGGAACGAATAAACAAAGGGTGGCATATCTATACAATATAATACTACTTAGCAGGAAAAAGTAATGAATAAGTGATAAATGCCACAACATGGATGAAACTCAAAAAATTGATCTGAAATGAGAAATGACGAACAAAACAGTATACACAATGTGTGATTACATTTATGTGTTATTTAAAAAGTGAAAACTGATCAGTGTTTGCCTAGAGATTGGGGAGGTGATAAGAGGCATGGCCTTGTTCTTTTTGTTGAATTTGTTAGTGTTACAGTTGCATACATGTGTTAAAACTAATCAAATTATGGACTCTATAAAAAAGCAGCTTTATTGATGATTATATTTCAATAAAGATGCACACATAAAATAGCATGTTAAATTAATGAATGGGAATAGGAAACAAAGCTGCTTAAGCATGTTTTGAACAAACACTTCTAAAATTTTAGGAGAACAACAGAATATTACTGCCAAAGAAAAAGAGAAGATTCCTAAAAGTCCATTTTTTTTTTTTTTAATCTCTGCGGCACACTCTTAAAACGCATAAAACTTTTTGTATAACTGAGAAGTGCTATGATATACCAATTTAAATCAATCTACAAGGAAAATAAGGAATTTGACAATCATACCTTTGTCTTAGTCTTTACCATGAGACTAGGTTCTCCTGACAGCACCCAAGACTTGATCTTTTCTCTGAGGCTCTTTCTTTGAAAATACATTGCTGTTGTGAAAACACATTCCCGAAGTCATCAATATTTTCTTAAAATTCTACTTTAAACCTGACTAGTTTATTTTTTTTAGTTCATCTCTCTCCTCTCATAATTTATTGTAAGCAAATAGAAAAAGCCAGTCAGTACCTTTAGCACTGTGCCCATAAGCCTCTTTAGCTATATCATGCAACTCATTAGGTGCATTTCGCATAATCCATATCACTACAAGCAGCAACACTCCACTACATGAAATGTATCCCCTTTCCTCTTACTGGTAAGCTTTTCCTATAAGTCTTCACCCCTATATTCCTTGAGGCCTATCAGGTTTCTGTTTACTACCTGGTCCCCAAACCAAAGCCACATATTTCAGGTATTACCATGAAAATAATCTTTTTTCCAGGAACCACATTCTCTCCTGACTAACCATGTCTAAGTAACAAATTGTCCCACAATGTAATTCCATATCTTCAGGGGTCAGGAATCCAGAAAGGAGATGCTATGTTCATTTCATTAAGATACCTTGGGTCTCAGCTGAAGTGACTGAAAGTCTAGGACTGGGGGCTGGAGTAATTTGCAGACTTCTTTCCTCTTCTTATTCCTTGTACCTGGTCTGCCATGACTCACAGTATGGATTCAGCAGATCACCACCTGTCTTTCTCCTTTAGATCAGGATATTTACAGCATGGTGTCTGGGTGCAGAGAATGAACATTCCGAGCAACACTGCAAGACACCAGATAAAAACTGCACTATTTTTTTTTTTTTTTTTTTGTACTAACCTGGCAAGTCACATAGCTTCTCGTTGCTGAATAAGAGAAACAGTACAAGGTACTGCCAGCCACTGCTAGTCTCAGACATTGGAAGGGGGTAAGAAAATTTCAAGTAGATGCTCTGGCCATTGGGACCCACATGGGGCTGAATTAGAGATGAGAACACCTGCCTGCATGGCCAATCCTAGTCACTGAAGGGAGTTTACTTTAAAGATACTCCAAAATTAGGATTCCTTCAGGTATGGGGCCCAGGGGGAAGGCCTCCCTTAGCTCAGGTCTAAGAGCAGCATTGCTGGTAGCTCACTGTTACAGCAGTGATAAAGATTTAGAAGTCAGTTCTACACAAGCAAGATAAATGCCAAATAAGACCTAGGTCATAGGTTAAAAGTCTGTGTGATCAGATTTCGGATATTACAAATGTAGGCAAGGGGACTAGGGAAAACTCTTAGTAAAGCCAACAGTGGTAATGTGGTGATCGGATGGCAAAGTCCAATCAAAGAATCCAAACCTCAAGAACAAGACCCTAGTAGCAAGAAAGAAATTAAATACTATGTATGTTTCAATTCCTCTGAAGCAAACATTCACCATTCACCAGAGCACTCCAGTGTGACTGGGGTAGGGTATAAGAATTTGAAGACAAGATAAATTTCTGGCACTTACACAATTAAAATATGCCAATCATTTCTCTTACAGCCTTCTCTGCAGAACACTTAGGCATCCTAGGAAACTAAGTGGGAAAAGAGGATAGAGCAGATAGAGATCAAAAACCTCCATCAAGTCTTCAGGTAATTTTATCTATCTTGTATTCCCTGTAAATTCATAGGTAAATATATATTTCCATGGCATTAAAAAGTTTGAAAATCAATAACATGAATGTTTAAGCAAAATGCATTAAATGTGGAGTAATCTGAAACAAATGACACTCTAGTCAAGTCTGTGTTTGCTGTATAACATTAAGAAAATTTAATTTTAATGTTGATGGGTCTGTGTCTTATACAAGTTTTGAAAACATAAATTCCCAAAGAAAAAAGTATCAAAAACAATAGTCTCTGGTAATATATAAAATTAAGTCTTTAATAATAAAATATAATAATTTTCTTCCTCTGTTTCTTTAGTGGTTTAATTTTTAATATTTGAAATTTGAATCTTTATTACATTATATTAGATTTTTCTTTTTATTTTAAACTTAAATGAAATCAAAGAACTTCCAAATGCTATGCATTTGTTTTTAGTGAGCATAAAATGTGCCTCACAGTGACAATGTCAGTCCTCATGCAATAATAAAATGTTAATATATTTACAACCTGGAAAAATTGTCTGTTGTTTTCTATGTGTGCCTTTTATTTTTCACCAGTGTCTTCAAATTATGGTTATCTTTAATCCATTAAGAACACATGTTGAGAATCCAGTAAATGTAGAGCTCAAAGACAATTTAAAGAGATTAAAAAGAAATAGAAGTTATGGCTCTAAAACTTAAGCAGCTTACAATCACGGTGTTGACAAAGCAGAAAATATGACTTTTTTACTTTATGAAAATTAGTGGATCTCCATTCCCAAGTACTAGAAATAAGTTATGCCAAGAACAGGACCATTTTGTATTCATTTATAAATATTTAGTAAAGACACAGAATTTGGAGACTGATGAATAAGACATAATTATTAAACCAATGACATTTATTTTCTGGAAAGAGAGAGGCCGACACATAAGTTAACCACTGTGGTATATTATGACACCAGTAATATTCACAGTTCATGTGAGATACTATGAAACTACAGAGAAGGGAATATAGTTGGTCAATAATAACCTGTGGCATTTTCAAAGGCAAGGTAATTATCTCATTCAATATTTATCTCAGCAGCCTAGTGCAATACTTTTGAAAGGAGATGTTCAAAGTGTATTGCTGGAAACTACTCTTGAGTCAAAGAATTCCTCTTAACAAAGTTAACACTTGAGTTAACTCTTGAAGGATATTGGTAGAGATCAGGCAATCAAGAGAGAGTAATGTGTGCAAATATAGAATTACAAATGGTCTTGCATATCAGAGCAAAGAAATGTTTGCATAAGAAGAATGGAATAAGTGAGATTCACAAGATACCAATTATTAAGATTCTTTGTGGCATTGCAAAGACTTTGAATTTTACACATGTCCAAAAAAGAAAAAAAACAAAAACAAAAAAAAACTCTGAAAGATTTGAAGCAGGAGATTGATATTTAGAAGAAAACCATGCTGAAGGCTGGGGACTTCATAGGGGTCATCTCAATAGCCCCAGTAAAAGCCAATAGTGTTTTTATTTATTTATTTATTTATTTATTTATTTATTTATTATACTATAAGTTCTAGGGTACATGTGCGTAACATACAGGTTTGTTACATATATATACTTGTGCCATGTTGGTGTTCTGCACCCATCAACTCATCAGCACCCATCAACTCGTCATTTACATCAGGTATAACTCCCAATGCAACCCCTCCCCCCTCCCCCATCCCCATAATAGGCCCCGGTGTGTGATGTTCCCCTTCCCGAGTCCAAGTGATCTCATTGTTCAATTCCCACCTATGAGTGAGAACATGCGGTGTTTGGTTTTCTGTTCTTGGGATAGTTGCTGAGAATGATGGTTTCCAGCTGCATCCATGTCCCTACAAAGGACACAAACTCATCCTCTTTTATGGCTGCATAGTATTCCATGGTATATATGTGCCACATTTTCTTAATCTAGTCTGTCACTGATGGACATTTGGGTTGATTCCAAGTCTGTGCTACTGTTAATAGTGCCGTAATGAACATACGTGTGCATGTGTCTTTATAGCAGCATGATTTATAATCCTTTGGGTATATATCCAGTAATGGGATGGCTGGGTCATATGGTACTTCTAGTTCTAGATCCTTGAGGAATCGCCATACTGTTTTCCATAATGGTTGAACTAGTTTACAATCCCACCAACAGTGTAAAAGTGTTCCTATTTCTCCATATCCTCTCTAGCACCTGTTGTTTCCTGATTTTTTATTGATTGCCATTCTAACTGGTGTGAGATGGTATCTCATTGTGGTTTTGATTTGCATTTCTCTGATGGCGAGTGATGATGAGCATTTTTTCATGTGTCTGTTGGCTGTATGCATGTCTTCTTTTGAGAAATGTCTGTTCATATCCCTTGCCCACTTTTTGATGGGGTTGCTTGTTTTTTTCTTGTACATTTGTTTGCGTTTCTTGTAGGTTCTGGATATTAGCCTTTTGTCAGATGAGTAGATTGAAAAAATTTTCTCCCATTCTTAGTGGTTTGAAGTACAGTAGTTAAGTCTCTATTTAATCAACTGTCTCTCCACAGGATTTAATGACTAGTTGAAAGAAGGAAGAGTAAAGAATAATTTCTAAATTTCTGTTTTGATAAACTGATTTGATGGTGTTATTTAACTCCACATGTATTTTATTACTCACTATTTAAGACAAAAAAATCTCCAAGATTTAAAAGCAGATTGTCATGGCTAACCCTGCCCCAACCTTGTTGTATTCCGCCAACTGCCCTGATAGCTTAACACAAAAGACATAAAGTTTTGGGAGCTTTTGTAGTGCTGCCCATTGCCTGTGAAACCAGATTACTTCCCCCTGGGCAATTTGGGGCAAGCTCAAATCCCACTACAACTACTACAGCTGGTGCTCTCTTGCAAGCGCCACCTCCTGGCTGGAGACTGACAGCCTAATCTCATGTCTCCAGGTAGAATAACGCTGCACCCAGGAAGGAGAAAATAAATACATAACCTCAGCTATCACCATTGCATACAGCGCCCTCACTAACCAGAGATCCTGAGTCTGCCTACATGACAAGTTCACTACAGTTATAACCAGCATTTGAGAAAACCAGCACACTAAGGCTATCTACAACCAAGGAACCTCACAGAGTCTATGTCAATCCCTTGCCACCTCCATCAGTGCTTATACTGGTACTCATTCCTGGAAAGCTTGAAGACAGGTCACATCACCAGATACCTTGAAGATATTCCCCAGCATTAGCCTGGAGTGTCTGGAGTGTGGCAGCCCTATTTGGCTAGACCCAGAAGAGCAATATCAATCACTGTAGTCTGGCAAGGCAATTTGAAGAAATAATCTATCGAAATGAGGAGGAACCACAAAAATAATTCTGATAAAATGACAAAACAAGGTTCTATAAACACCCCTAAAATATTACACTAGCTCTCCAGCAATGACTCCAAACCAGTAAGAAACCTTTGAAATAGTCCATAAATAATTCAGAAGGTTGATTATTAAGTTACTTAAGGAGATACCAGAGAAAAGTGAAAATCGACCTAAAGAAATTAAGGAAACAATTCAGGATATTAATAACAAATTTTTCAGAGACATAGGTAGCATAAAGAAAAACCAGAAAATGAAAGTGAAATGGAAAACACAGGTAGGGAAATACAAAATGCCGTGGAAAGTTTAAATAATACACTAGAACAAGTAGAAGAAAGAATTTCAGAGCTCAAAGACAAGGCTTTCAAATTAATCTGATTAGACAAAGATAAAGAAAAATAATCAAAAGAAGTGAACAAAGTCTTTAAGAAATATGAGATTATGTGGAAAAGCCAAACCTAAAAATGGTTGGCCTTCCTGAGGGAGAAGACAAGGCTAAAAGTTTGGAAAACTTATTTGAACAAGCAATTGAGGAAATCTTCCTTGGTCTAATATCAAAACCAGGAAAGGACATAACAAAAAAAACAAAAACAAAAACAAAAATAAACTGCAGACCACTATCCCAGATGAGCATAGATGCAAAAGTCCTCAACAAAATACCAGCTAACTAAATAAAACTGCACATCAAGAATATATTATATAACAATCAAGTGAGTTTTATACCAGGGATGCAGGGGTGGGTTAACATATACAAGTCAATAAATGTGATACATCATATAAAAACAAATTAAAACAAGAAATATATGATCATCTCAATAGATACAGAAAAAGCAGTTGATAAATTCCAGCATCTCTTTATAACAAAAACCCTCAACAAAATAGGCGTAGAAGGGGCTTACCTCAGAGTGATAAAAGCCATATGTGACAAACCCACAGCCCATATTATACTGAGTGAGGAAAAGTTGATAGCATTCTCCCTGAGAACTGGAACAAGACAACGATATCCACTTTCACCACTTTTATTTAATATCCACTTTCACCACTTCTATTTGATATAAATTAAAGTTATACTATAAATATAAATTCTGGCTAAAACTTTCAGTATCTAGCCAGAGCAATCAGATAAGAGAAAGAAATGAAGGGTATCCAAATTGAAAAAGAGGCAGTCAAACTTTCACTGTTCACCAACGATGTGATTATATACCTAGAAAACTCTAAAGACTTATGTAAAAAGCTCCTAGATCTGACAAAAAATTCAGTAAGGTCTCAGGATCCAAAATCAATGTACACAAATCAGTAGCACTGCTATACATCAAAAATAATCAAGCTGAGAATCAATTCAAGAACTCCGTCCCTTTACAATGGCTGCAAAAGTAAAATGCCTAGAAATATATGTAACCAAGGAGGTGAAACATCTCTGCAAGGAAAATGACTAAACACTGCTGAAAGTGTCATAGATGACACAAACGGAAACATATCCTATGCTCAAGGATGGGAAGAATCAATATTGTGAAAATGACCATACTTTCTAAAACAATTTATAGATTCAATGCAATTCCCAGAATAAAGAACTCAAAATAAAGCCAAATAAGCCAACTGATTTTTGACAAAGCATACAGAAACATACATTAGGGAATGGAGACCCTATCGAATAAATAGTACTGGGAATACTGGCAAGCCACATGTAGAAGAATGAAACTGGATCCCCATCTCTTACCTTATACAAAAATAAATTCCAGATGGATCAAAGACTTAAATCTAAGACCTGAAACTGTAATAGTTCTAGAAGATAACATCGGAAAAACTCTTCTGAACATTGGCTTAGGCAAAACATTCATTACTAAATCACTAAAAGCAAATGCAACAAAACAAAAATAAATAAATGGGACCTAATTAAACTAAAAAGCTCCTATACAGCAAAACAGATAATCATGAGTAAACAGACAACCCAAAGAATAGGAAGAAAAAGAACTAGTATACAGAATCTAAAAGGAACTCAAACAAATCAGCAGAAAAAAAAACAAAAAACAAAAATAAAACAGATAACCCCTTCATATAGAGGGCAAAGGACATGAGTAGAAATTTATCAAAAGAAGATACACAAATGGCTAACAAACATGAAAAGATGCTGAACATCACTAATCATCAGGGAAATGCAAGTCAAAAACACAATGAGATACAACCTTACTCCTGCAATAATGGCCATAATTAAGAGTTGAAAAACAACAGATATTGCCATGGATGTGATAAACAGGGAACACTTTTATACTGCTGGTGGAAATGTAAATTAGCACAACCAATACTGAAAACATTATGGATATTCCTTAAAAACCTAAAAGTAGATCTACCAGTAGATCTAGCAATTACACTACTGGATATCTACCCAAAGGAAAAAAAGTCATTATATAAAAAAGATGTGTGCACACGCATGTGTATAGCAGTACAGTTCACAAGTGCAAAAATTTTGAATCAATGTACATGTCCATTAATCAATGAGTGGCTAAAGAAAGTGTGCTGTATATACACCATGAAATATTACTCAGCCTTTGAAAGAAGGAAATAATGTGTTTTGAAGAAATTTGGATGGAGCCAGAATGAATGAAGCCAGCCACTTCATTCTAAGTGAAGTAACTCAGGAATGGAAAATCGAATAATATATGGTCTCACCTCTAAGTGGGAAGTAAGCTATGAGGACACCAAACATACAGTGGGATATAATGGACTTTGGGGATTCAGGAGGGGAAATTGGGGGTGGGGATGAGGACTAAAGACTACTTATTGGGTACAGTGTATACTGCTAGGGTGATGACTGCACTAAAATCTCAGAATTCAGCACTAAAGAACTCATCCATGTAACCAAAAATCACCTGTACACCAAATACTACTGAAATTTAAAATATAAAGGAAGATGGTCAGAACTGAAAGACATCCTGTTGCAACGGAGCAAAACATGTGAATAATGAGACCACAGTTTATTCAATGAATTTATTTATTTCAAATAACAAGCACTCAGGCACAAGGCCAAATAAACACAGCAAGGATGAGCAGTAATAACTAGATGAACTGAAAATATTGGGTCTGATTTTTACTAAATATTGATTAATATTTATATGTTACTATATACTTACAAACAAATGTAGCAAGATGGTGCTGTTGAAATATGCTAGGAGAAAAACCTAATATTATTAAAACATTTACACACTTCAGGTAAACAAGGTATATAACTATTATTTTATTGCAAACACACTGTATGTGCTATGGCTGACAAAAGCAGGTCTTTTCCTTATGTAATTTGCTTTTTTGTTTTGGTGTTATTTTTACCCAACTAATGAGTTCCACAAAAATGTTTCCAAGAGGTTTGCAGCTAGCTGACTTGATTTCAGACAACCTCCCAGGGTTTCCTTATTTTTCCAAATCAAGTGAAAATATATTATTTGACTACTAAAAACCTGAATATTTATTTCAACAATCTCACCAAACTTAGATTATCTATCCTTTTATAATGCAATATACTAGTATCTAAAATAGAGATATATTAGCATATATCGTTAGGAGTGTTTCCTCCAGAGAATTCCAGAATTCCAGAAGAATCACCTATGTATTCACTGTTACAGTTTCATTGGAAACAAATAATGGCTGTATTTCTATTACTATCATTTTAAATCACAAAATGTCAAGCACATTTTAAACAATTTATAATTTCTTATGACTTGCCAAAAGAGTTTCTGATTGTTTTGATGCAGAATTTTTCTCTGCCCCTTTGCCAGGCTTGTGGCAGGAGACACACCATCTACTTGACCTGCTGGGTCATTTCTGGCTTGTGCTCAGGTGCAGATCCTGCAGCCACCACGACTGTGCACTCTGTCTTTGGTGGGAGCAGGTGTGTGAGCAAGCAAGTGCGGGGTCCAGTTGGTCATTCCAAATGCCGGCACAGGGGTGTACTTTGTGCAGGGCTTGTGGCTGGACCAGGTGTGGCACCCCAAGGGGAATGCAGGGGCACCCAGGCAGGGGTGCCCTTGACCCTGAATCCCCAAAGGGGGTGTTATGCCATGCCAATTAGCTCTTTTAGTCCCACTATCTGCAGCCCTATGGACATTGGCATGTTAACAGCTCAGTCAGCCTCTTGCCCTGCTCTGGCCTGTGCTCCACTGCTGGCTCAACTCTGCCACTGCTTCCTGTTACATGGGGTGCCTGCTTTACACCAGTGGAGGGCGGAGGGCCATGGTGTTGCAGCTTTCTGAATATCTACCATTTGGTGGATCCCAAGTTCTTGTCCTGCATCCAAGAAGAGTGAGGTCACACTGACAATTGAAGGGTGATGACAACAGAGAATTTTCTTGAGCAACTAAAAAGCTCTCCAAGGAGAGGGGATAGGAGGGTGGTCTCTCACCTGAAGTCAGGTCATCTCTCCCAGTGTGGCTGAGTCTGGGGTTTTTATTGGCACAGAATGGGGAAGGGTGGACCATAGGTAGCGCTGGAAAAGGCAACTGTCAAATAATTGAAAAGCATTATTTAGAAAGAACCAATCAGGAAAGGGCAGACTAACAGAAACAGTTCTCACTCCAGGGTGCAGGTTTCATCTGGAACCAGTAGTCCTGTCTTTCAGCCTTCAGGATGTTTTTGGCTTGAAGGTGGAGTTTTACCAAGGACCTGCCCCTATCTGCCTAGACATTTGTCTGCCTCCTGCTGCTATCAGTTTGACCAAGTATGTGAAGAAACAAGCAAAGATTAGATTTTTGCACTTAAAACTCATAACAAAAGCAAATGAAAATTTGTGCTCATTAAGCATCTGCAGATTCTAGAAATGTCTCAATACCTGTATGGTTCACTACAAAATAGTATTAAGTAGCAAAACAATGTGTTTGAGTCAATAATAATTAGACCTCACTTCTAATGATAGGCTTTCAGAAGTAAATAAATTCATAATAATTAAGTCTTTATTTCTAATGTAATATTCTTGGCAGGGGGATAGACCGGAGAATGCCTTTTCTGATGAATGAGCAAGCATTAGTAAGACTGGACTAAAGAGGGAGCATATGATTTTTCTAAATGTTTGGTTGGACCTAACTCCCACTCACTTACTTTCCTCTTACTGAGCAGGCAACCAAGACACTATAGGACAAATGGAAACATTAACATTACCACCATCCATCACCAGTCCTTTACATTTCCAGAAGGACATGAAGCTGTCAGATTACCCAGCACTGGGACCAAGGACATGAGGTGAACAATGAAAGATGTCAGTGCCTCATCATGCTACGTCCCTGCACTAAGATTACTAAGTCTATTTCCTTTTTATGAAAATATTAAGAGTTTCCACTTCAGTTGGGCCATGTACATACATTAAGTAGTATTAAAATAACCTGACTGTAAACACCCCATTTCCCATCCCTGGATTGATGTTTTCTGTTTAATTCAGGAACCAAATGGAGTATGACCATTTGTCATACACAGCAATCATCCTGACAATGCCTTAGGGGGAGTGGTATTGTCAAAAGTAAAGAGTCTCCCCCACTCTATTACAAACCATGAAAGTTATGAGCGAGCCCTAAATCACAGACTAACAGAGGTTTAAAAGTGAAGCATTTGTGAAGTTTAAAAACAACATGCCAAAATCTAGGGGTATCTTGTCAAAATATTAAGATGGGCAAGTGGCACATGTTATAATACAGTATTAAATAGCAAAATTATGACTATTCTGAAAATAATACATAAGTAACTGTATCTATTGCAATTAACTGCCCCAAGGAGGGTTGTAAATGAATGAGTTTAATTATTTTTGGTTAATCTTTATCTGTTTTTTCTGGAACAACTTCCCATTGAAGAAAATATTTTCTGATAATAATCAATAAAATGTTATTAAATTTTGTTATTTACAGCAGAAAAAAATACATATGTGAAAGTGTAAAATGGGAAAACTGCCTTTTGAGAGCAACATGGCTATAGAAAGATTTCTCCACTTAAGAGAATAATAGAGCAAATGTGGATCATCACTTTCTAAGGTAGTTTTACATTCATGAGACACATACAAATATCATTCTGCGGTAGCCACTGTACCTCTGGGCATTTCCAAAGTTTTATTTATTCGAGCTGCTTTCTCTTTAATGAATTACCAGATTGCCATTAGTCTGTGTAAAATTCCTATCCAGTTGGTTTTACAAGCACTATAGTAATGTGTATTGGCTCCTGGCAGTATGGTTATGAACAGAATGTATACATCCTTACACTTATAAGAGGCACACCACACACAGCAATACAGTAACACAGAACCATATTTAATCATCTTGCTGAATAAATAGTTTAAACATAACAGTACCCCAAAGACAAGAACTTGGTATTGGGTAAACACTTTAAGATCAGCAGAGTCTACAGTAAAGTTAATCAAAATATTTACAATATTTATAATTTAGCATGTCACTTTCTTACAATACTAAACACTTGGCTTTAAGACTCTGTTAGAGACTCGTAACAAAATCCACGTCTAATAGAATTGGATGCTAAATATAATTCTAAAGACTAGTCATATTAAATGAGATATTGGTGCTCTTTCCCAACCCTTCCAAGCCTTCCTGTCATTCAGTGTACTAGCCACAGTCCTTACAATGACCTAGGAGGCTGCAAGTTATTATCCCTTTCAACCCACTTGTCTCTAGCTACGCAGGCTTCCTTGATGTGCTACGTAAGCACACAGCAGCCTGCTTCTACCTAAGGGTCTTTGTACTTGTTCTTCCCTCTTCTAAGAGCACCCTTCCCAGGATTATATTCTCTCTTTCTCTTAACACACACAGCTTCACCATTCTCCGACCATTCTTCAAACGTTATCCTCTCAAAGATGTTTCTCTGCTACCTTTTATAAAGCTGTATCATCACCCTCACCCTCCGTATACCCTCTTCTGGCTTATTTTATTCATAGCACCTGTTGTATGATATAGAGTTTATTTATATGCTTATTAATTCTCTGTTATTCTCTTTCTCCTGACTAGAGTTTGATCTCTGTGAGGATAGAGGTTTTGATTGCTTATTCATTTCTCACATGCCTAGATCCTACAGGAGTGCTGAGTGTGTAATCAGTGCTTAATAAACATTTCTTGGGTGATTGAATATTAACAATTTGAATTAAGCTTACTTTTTTCTTCCATGCTCTTGGGAAACATACTGTATGTAAAATACATAATATCAAAAAGTTCTACTTGTTAACAGCTCAAGAAAATATCAAATGGCAGAGGAATATAATGTGAGATTTAATAAATGTAAATAGTGAGAAGATATTGAAAAAAATATTAACAGAAAGGGCCCTACTCAAAGAGCTAATCAGAAACAGAGCACAGATAGAATGAGAAAGAAATCAGAATGTACTTTTATGTTGAGAAGCACAAAGAGCAGAATATGCAAATGCTATAGGATAGAAAGGGGGAATGCATAGATGTGAATTTAGAAGAAAATAAATTTGAATAACAACACAGAAAAGTCAGAGGAAGACCTAATTTCTGTACTTATCAAATAAAAAGTTATGTCCAAGGGCCATAGTGAAGCAGATAAGATCAATGTGGACAAAGATTTATTTTAATTTCCTAAGAAGGAAAGATGTGACAAAACAAAGAACACAGCAGAGAAGATATCAGGAGACAGAATCCTGATAGGATGAGAGATGTTAACAAATGGCTTAAGGAAAGCAGTGATAAGTATATCCTGAGAATCTTAATGCTTATTTTCAAGACTAAACCTATGCCTACAACTAATACAATACAGGAAGTTCTTTTTGTTTTGGGGTGTGTATATTTGAATATGTATAAGAAGAAAATGCTTAAAATTATGTTTCTTTATATTTCTGGTTATGATAAGACACTAGTATTGTAAGATGATCAGGAACGCAGACCTTGGATTCAGGAAGACTTGGTTAAAAAAAAACAAATTTTATTTGCTATGTGATCTTGGATAGTTAACAAAATAGTTCTGAGTTTTCCTTTCTCCTGTGAAAAACAGGAAAACAGAGCATACTTTACAGGGTTGTTGTAAGATTAAATGACATAATATAAAAAAAGCCTTTGGCACAGGCCAGGAACACACTTATTAATTTTTTCTAGAATGAGCATCATAAACTCTGTCGAAGAATAGAGACCAATAGAATGACAAATTATGTTGTGAAAATAAAAATCAAATTAGATGTCTAATCAAATATGTGAGTGTCTCAAACTTTCCTTTGTCTATTTTAATTGCCTGGTGATAAAAAGCAGCTGATTCTGGTTCTGTTCGGAACCTCTGTTCCCAGTCTTTAGCTGGTTTCCTATTATTCTGACCACTCATTATTTATTAAGTATATCATGTTAGGTACTACTGAAGCAGCAATCGAGTTACTACTTGAGAGAAAAAGCAAACTTAGAAATAGTTAAGAATTGTCATATTAAATACAGTTACTACCATAGCAATTATTTTAATTTTGACAAGATTGTTCTGAAGGCTAGAGACTGAGAATTTCTAGTCATTCCTGAGTGGTAGAACCACATTCACATCTAATCATATTGAATCCTCTTTTTCTCTCTGTCTTCCTCACTCCCCCCATCTCGGTTCCACTATTTTCAGCAGAGGCAGATCTCTGTGCACTGCATTACTCAGGGTCCCTTATCCCATGGCTTGCACAGGCTCCCTTACCCCATGGCTTCCACTTGAGTTGAACAGATCAGAGACCAGAAGGAGAGGGACATTAGGATATTTATTCTTCCACCTACCTGGACACAGTTTGAGGGTGGCCACTCTTTTTAGGGTCACTACACCCACAGGTAGAGCCGTGGGAGTGTCTATGGCTCTTTTTCCTTAAACCTATCTACACCTATCCTTGCAAATGGCCTCGCATTAAACTCTATTACCCCTTTGACTTTGCATTCTATTTTTGGGGGGAGTGCGAGCACGTGGGCCTCAGAGTGCTTCTAAGTGTTTCTTTTAAGTGGCATTTCTACTGGGATAGAATTCTAGAGGTGAATTTTTAGTTATTTGAGGTACATGAAGAAATGCTGCAGAAGGAGCAGAAAACACAGCATTAGTTTTTGTTGTTGTTGTTTGGGATTAAAAAACTGTCTTACCAGTTCACTATGCACTGTTGAGGGATGTTAAGGGAGTGGGAAGGGCTGAGGGTTAATTTCATGTTGAGACTAATATATTATCTTTTACCATTTAATAATATCTACCCTCAAATTCACATTTTCTAATTTGAGCTCTTAACCAGTATTATCATCTTAAATTATTCATACTTATCCTAAAAATGAATAATATTTTGCCTGAGGCCATACAATTATCTGTTATATCTTCTTGTATTCCATTTTTTTTTCACATGTTCAAAACACTGAAATTCATGGTAGAAAGTCCTACTGGTAAAATGCCAAAACCTGGCCCAGTGCGCTGTCTCACCTCTGTAATCTCAGCACTTTGGGAGGCCGAGGCGGGTGAATCACAAGGTCAGGAGTTCAAGACCTGTCTGATCAACATGGTGAAACCCTGTCTCCACTGAAAATACAAAAATTAGCTGGGTGGGTGGTGCATGCCTGTAATCCCAGCTACTCAGGAGGCTGAGGCAGGAGAATTGCTTGAACCTAGGAGGCGAAAGTTGCAGTGAGTCAAGATCATGCCAATTCGCTCCAGCCTGGACAACACAGCAAGAATCCATCTAAAAATAAAAGGCTGAAACCCAATTCATGTGACATAGTCTTAACATTAAAGAGAAAATAGGGTTATTAGTGGTAGATGAAACCATTTAAAAGGCCGACCATAATAACTAGATAAATAAGAAATCAATATGTGCTTTAAAACAAAAATCTAAATACTTCTAGTCTTTTCTTCAACATGGTGTTTTTGTTTTTTCTTTTGCTTTTGTCTTTCCTTTCCTTTTTTAATGCTAGAAAATGGACATCGAGCTGATGATTTGGATGGCTGTTTTGTGTTGTTTTTCTCATAGTTGTAAGCAACAATTTAATATTCGTTTATGCAAAAAGTGGCATATTCAGCCAAAATTGTTCAAACTTGTATATATTTTAAAATAGTCCATCATTGCTGATTGATACATCGGACTTTTTCTTTTTACCCTTAAACACCATTGACTAATCACAAAAATTTAGTTTTACCTCTGGACTTCCAGTGAATGTTCTGATGCAGGCTGTACACAAACTCAGAATTGTTCAAATTATGGATATCATATTATGATTGTGCATTCATAATATAGGGCATAATTTTTGGTATCTTTATACTTAACATCAAGATGTTTGCCTAAATAGAAAAGTGACATTTTTAAACAAAGTAATATTTATTTCATATTCAAAGTGTACTAAATAATTTATTTGAGCACACACATTTGGATTATGTAGAGCTCGATTATATTGTTTACTTATACTAAAATATTTATTCTAATTTTCTTATTTGATTCTTTTGTGACCCACAGTTTTATCTGCATTATATTACTATTTTGGCTCTAAAACACCTGATTATTTCTTTGTGGAGTTACACAACTCAAATGTTATAGTTTCAGAATCATTCTACAGGGTTTCTGTTCTTCTTCTGGTCACGCAAGACCAAACATTTCTGAGAGTCCTCGAAGAGATTGGATTTTACTTAAAAGCAATATTTTCTGTGATAAAACTCAGCATATATTAAAGATGTAAATAAAAATTCACTGAGGGAAAATTAAACTCAGGTTATGGGGAAAAAAATAAAACAGAAATCACTGCCAACTCACAAATACATAACATAGAAAGCAATGCAATTACTTATTTGCCTGATTCTTCTTTAAGTTCTTCTTGTCTCAAAAAATCCAGAAATATAGTAGATTTCAAAGACAACTGACAGTGAGGAAAAAGGATGATAGGATTTCGTTTCATTGTAATTTCATTTACGTGAAAGAAGACGTAAATGGTTAAAATGAATGTATTTTAGAAAGAATTCATTTTCCATTACTTTGATATTGGTTAATGATTTTAAAATCTTCTTGAGAAGTGATCCTAACATATAGATAAAAACAAGAATTTTTAAAAGGCATTGCAACCTTGAAAAAGGAAAATAACATTCAGATGTATTGTTATTACTTTTTCTCTCTTCCTAAAGTCTTGTGTCAACATTTTTTAATGTAATATAACTTTAATCAAGGTCTAATTACTAATGTAGTTACTTATGTTAATTTAATGAGATATTTCTTCTCTTACATGTAATTTTAAAGATAGCTTTATGCTTACCCCATTGCTTTGAACTATTGTTTCCTTAATTGAAGAATACTGAAATTAGTCCCTATAAATCATAGCCATTGCTGGAGAAAGAAATATGTTCTGTGTGGTCCTCTCTCCAGAAACTGTACTTATCCTGTTATATACCCTTTCAGTATGATAAACAATAGCCATGACTATTCTTTTTAAGAATACAATTATATTCTAAATCCATGATATCATTCTTCAGCTCAAATAAGCACAATAATTGTAGACATTTGATACTGAAAACAGAAAAAAGCTTCCTTAGAGCAAAAGCAAAAAATAGTGTATTCACTTCCTATTGCCCCTTAAACATTTAAATAAAAATTCAAATAAAAATGTTAATGAATATACAAATACACATGCATATTTATTCACTTGCATTTCTGAATTACAATACAATAATTTAAAATACTCAGTCTCTAAGTTACCAATGGCAAAATCTTGGTCATTAAGAAAGTATCTGTAACTGAAAGGAAAGTAAAAATTTCATCAAGTGATTGAGTTATTGTATCTGGACAGTACCATAAGCACCTGTAAATTTGCTGTGATGTTTTTATACTTCTCAAATACTTGTTTTTTTTTTCTAATATATTTTGCCATAGTTTGTGAGGCTTCTACCCCCATTCTTTGGGAAAATAAAGGATTAATATGTAAACCAGAAAAATAAAACAAATTTGTGACTTTTTAATATATTGCTGTTTTGTGGCATATAAAGTCACTCTGTCCAGCAGGAGGTCTTCTTTGCCAACTAGATATTCTGATTTCCAAGGCTGTCCCAGGCCATGGGTGGCCCCATCTACTCTGAAGAATATGGGGCAGGAATCAAAAATCACTGCCTACCAGAGGAGCAGCACAAAGGTTTATTTCAGCGGAATCCTTTGTGGAATTTAATGCAGACTTCTAGGATTTATATTCTCCCCTGATAACAGTCCAGGTTCCAGAAGGTAAGATCCATGTGGGTGACTGTAGAGTCCACAATGGCTCAGAAGCCACGTATCATGCAGTAGCTAGTGTTCTCTTGTAACAAGAGACAAGCCTGTCTTTCAGTGTCCCGCAAGAAACAAAGCAGTTACAAGAGTGACTGTCCTCAGAGAAACCCAAAACCACTGCTTCCAATCAAGTATTGATAATTCATTATTTACTTATCCTCAACAGATGTGCTACACCAATCAAGGGTCACCTGATTTACAAATAGCTTTCCTTAGAAGCGGTAGACATTCTTACGCTTATTAGGTTGTCAGGAGAATGCAGTTAGAAATATTTAAGACTGGCAGATACACAGTAAAGCAAAGGGTACGTTTACCCTTTCAAATAGATATCTTTCCAGAGTTTGTTCTTAATGGACTTTTTTGGATGTCACTGCTAAAGAGACTCAAAACAAAAATTCATTTGAAGTTAAAACATTTTATATAGAATATGTCACAATTTCACTCTTAGCTTCTCTAAAAACAACAGGCTGCACTCATCAACTGAATTAATTTAAAAATGTATTATATTTTAGAAGTTTTGTGGGTACATAGTAGGTGTGTATATGTATAGGGTATATGAGATATTTTGATACCGGCATGCAAATGTGAAATAAACATATCACGGGGAACGTGGTATTCATTCCCTGAAGCATTTATCCTTTGAGTTAAAAACAATCCAATTACATTTTTTAAGTTATTTAAAAACATACAGTTATTATTGACTATAGTCATCCTATTATGCTATCAAATAATAAGTCTTACTCATTCTTGCTACTTTTTATCAATTAAGCATCCCCACTTCCCTCCCAACAGCCCACTGCCCTTCCCTGCCTGTGGTTATCATCCTTCTTCTTTCTGTGATAATGAGTTTAATTGTTTTGATTTTTAGATCCCACAGATAAGTGAGAACACACAATGTTTGTCTTTCTGTTCCCGGCTAATTTCGCTTAACATGATGATTCTCCAGTTGTTGCAAATGACTGGATCTCATTATTTTTTATGGCTCAATAGTATTCCATCATGTATAAATACCACATTTGCTTTATCCATTCATCTGTTGATGGATGCCTGGGTTGCTTCCAAACCTTAGCTATTGTAAACATTGCTGAAATAAACACAGGAGTGTAGATATCTCTTTGACATATTGAATTCCTTTTGGTATAAATGCAGCAGTGGAATTGCTGCATTATAGAGAAGCTCAATTTTTAGTTTTGGAGGAATTTCCAAACTGTTTTCAGTAGCAGTCATACTAACTTACGTTTCCACCAACAGTGTACAGGTGTTCCCTTTTCTCCATATTCTTGCCAGCATTTGTTATTGCCTGTCATTTGGATTTTAACGGGGGTGAGATGATATCTACTTACAGTTTTGATTTGCCTTTCTCTGATGATAAATGATGTTGAGCATCTTTTCCTATGCCTGTTTGCCATTTGTATGTCTTCTTATGAGGAATAGCTATTTAAATATTTTCCCATTTTTTAATCAGATTATTATATTTTGTTTCTGTAAAGTTGTTTGAGCTCCTTATATGTTCTGGTGTAAATCCCTTGTCAGATTGTTAGTTTACAAATATTTTCTCCCATTGTATGGGTCATCTCTTTACTTTGTTGCTTGTATCTTTTGCTGTGCAGAAGTTTTTTAACTTGATGTAATCCCATTTGTCTGTATTTGCTTCACTTGCCTGTGCTTGTGGGGTATTACTCAAGAAATCTTTGTCCAGACCCACATTCTGGAGATTTTCCCCAATGTTTTCTTGTAGTAGTTTTATAGTTTGACATATTAGATTTAAGTCTTTAAATTCATTTTGATTTACTTTTTGGTGATAGACAGGCATCTACTTTCATTAACTGGCATATAGACATCTGCCTCTCCAAGCACCATTTATTGAAGAGATTGTCTTTTCCCCCACTGCATGTTGTTGGCATCTTTTGTCAAAAATGAGTTTACTGTAGATCTGTGTATTTGTTTCTAGATTCTCTATTCTGTGCTATTGGTCTATGTGTCTATTTTTATGCCAATACCATACTGTTTGGGTTACTATAGCTCTGTAGTGTAATTTGAAGTCAGGTAATGTGATTCTTCCAGTTTTGTTCTTCTTTGCTTAGGGTAGCTTTGTGTCTTCTGGGTCTTTTGAAGTTCTATATAAATTTTAGGATTGTTTTTTCTATTTCTGTGAAGAATGTCTTTTGCATGTTGATAAGGATTGCATTGAATCTGCATATTGCTTTGGGTATTATGAACAGTTTAACAATATTGATTTTTCCAATTTTGAACATGGAATATTTTTCCATTTTTTTTTTGGTGTCCTCTTAAATTTCCTTCTTCAGTGTTTTATAGTTTTCATTACAGAGATCTTTCCCTTCTTTGGTTAACTCTTAGGTATTTCATTTTATGTGTGGCTATTTTAAATGTAATTATTTTTTAATTTCTTTTTCACATTGTTCATTGATGGAATATAGAAATGCTACTGTTTTTTTTTTTATGTAGATTATGTATCCTGCAACTTTACTGAATTTGTTTATCAATTCTACTAGTTTTCTTGTGGAGTCTTTAGGTTTTTCCAAATATAAGATCATATCCTCAGCAAACAAGGATAATTTGACTTATTCCTTTCCAACTTGCATGCCTTTTATATCTTTATCTTGTCTTATTGCTCTAGATAGGACTTTCAGTACTATGTTGAATAACAGTGGTGAAAGTGGGCATCCTTGCCATGTTCCATATCTTTGAAGAAAGGATTTCAGTCTTTCTCCATTCAGTATAATACTAACTATAAGTCTGTCATAAATGGCTTTTATTATGTTGAGGTATGTTCCTTCTATACACAGTTTTTTAGGATTTTCATCATGAGGGAATGTCGAATTTTATCAAATACTTTTCAGCATCAATTAAAACAATCATATGGTTTTTCTCCATCATTCTGTTGATATCATGTATCACACTGATTGATTTGCATATGTCAAACCATCCTTGCATCTCAGGGATAAATCCCACTTATCCTTTGATTAATAATCTTTCTAATATACTGTTGGATTCACTTTGCTATTATTTTGTTGAAGATTTTTGCATCAATATTAACCAGAGATACTGACCTGCAGTTTTCTTTTTTGATGTGTCTTTGTCTGATTTTGGTATCAGGGTAATGTTGGTCTCATAGAATGAATTTGGAAGTGTTCCCTCTTCTTCTATTTTTTGGAATAGTTTGAGTAGGATTGATTTTTTTCTTTAAGTGCTTGATAAAATTCAGAAATAAACCCATCAGATCCTTGGCTTTTCTTTATTGGAAGAATTTTTATTAAGGCTTCAATCTCATACCTTGTTACTGGTTTGTTCAGGTTTGGGATTTCTTCTTGGTTCAATCTTGGTAGATTGTATGTATCTAGGAATTTGTTCATTTCTTCTAGATTGTTCAATTTATTGGCATACAGTTGCACATAATAGCCACTAATCATCATTTGAATTTCTGCAATATCAGTTGTAATGTCTTCTTTTTCATTTCTGATTTTATTTATATTGATCTTCTCTCTTTTTCCCTTGGTCAGGCTAAAGATTTGTCCATTTTGTTTAACTTAAAAAAACAACTATTTGTTTCATTGATCTCTGTATTTTTTATTTCAATTTTATTTATTTCTGTTCTGATTTTTATTATTTCTTTTCTTCTAATTTCAGGTTTGATTTGTCCTTGCTTTTCTAGTTTTTTAAGATGCATCATTAGATTGTTTATGTGATGTTTCTTTCACTTTTTTGGTGTAGGCACTTAGGGCAATAAAACTCTGTCTTAGTACTGCTTTTACTGTACCCCACAGGTTTTGTATGTTGTGTTTCCATTATCATTTGTTTCAATACCTTTCACAATTTCTTTCTTAATTTCTTTATTTTTCCCACTGGTCATTTGGGAGCATATTGTTTGATTTCCATGTATTCGTATGGTTTCCAAAATTCCTTTTGTTATTAATTTCTAGTTTTATTTCATTGTGGTCAGAGAAGATGCTTGATATTATTTAAATCTTCTAATATTTTAAGATTTGTTTTATGACCTAACATAAAGTTTATCCTTGAGAATAACCCCTGTGCTGAGGAAAGGAATGTGTATTCTGCAGCTCTTGAATAAAATATTCTTTAAATATTCATTAGATCTACTTGGCCTATAGTGCAGATTAAGTGTGATTTTTTTTTTTTTTTTCCTTATTTTCTGTCTGGATGATCTATCTAAAGTTGAAAGCTGGTTGTTGAAGTCTCTAGCTATTATTGTACTGGGGTCTATCTTCTCTTTAGTTCTAATATTATTTACTTTATATATCTGGAAGGAACAGTGTGGGGGTGCATATCTATTTAAAATTGTTATATTGTCTTGTTGAATTGATCTGTTTATCATTACATAATGACCTTCTCTTTCCCTTTTTATAGTTTTTGTCTTTAAATCTATATTGACTGATATAACTCCAGCAACTCCTGCTACTTTTTGGTTGCCATTGGAATGGAATATCTTTGTATTCCCCTTTATTTTTAGCTATCTTTGTCTTTATAGGTAAAGTTTGTTTCTTGAAGGCAACAGTTCAGTGGGTCTTGTGTTTTCATCATGTACCCACCTATGTCTTTTGATTGAAGAGTGATACAGTTTAGTTGTGTCCCTACCCAAATCTCATCTTGAATTTTAATAATCCTCATGTGTCAAGGGTGTGGCCAGGTGGAGATAATTGGATCATGGGGGCAGTTTCCTCCATACCGTTCCCATGGTAATGAATAAGACTCATGAGATCTGATGGTTTTATAAATGGGAGTTTCTCTGCACAAGCTATCCTGCCTGCCACCATGTAAGAGGTGACTTTGATTCCCATGCATCTTCTGCCATGATTGTGAGACCTCCTCAACCATGTGAAACTCAGAGTCCATTAACCTCTTTCCTTTATAAATTGCCCACTTTTAGGCATGTCTTTATTAGCAGTGTGAGAACACACTAATACAATAAATTGGTACTGAGAGAGTGGGGTGCTGCTGTAAAGGTGCCAGAAAATGTGGACATGACTTTGGAACTGGCTAGAAGACAGAGGTTGGAACAGTTTGAGGGCTTAGAAGAAGAAAGGAAAATGTGGAAAAGTTTGGAACTTCCTAGAGACTTGTTGAATGGCTTTAACCAAAATGTTGTAGTGATATGGACAATGAAGTCAAGGTTTAGGTGGTTTCAGATGGAGATAAGGAACTTGTTGGAAACTGAAAAAAAGTTGACACTTTCTATGTTTTCACAAAGGGACTGGCTGGAATTTCCTCCTGCCCTAGAGATTTGTGGAACTTTGAACTTGAGAGGGATGATTTAGAATATCTGGGAGAAGAAATTTGTAAGCACCAAAGTGTTCAAGAGGTGATTTGGGTCCTGTTAAGAGCATTCAGTTTTATCTATTCACAAAGTTATGGTTTTGAATTGGAATTTATATGTAAATTGCGAGCAGACTATAAAAGTTCAGAAAATTTGAAGCCTGATGATATGATGGAAATTAAACACCCATTTTTTGAGGAGAAATTTAAGCCAGCTGCAGAAATTTGCATAAGCAATGAGGAGCCAAATGTTCATCAGCAAGACAATAGAGAAAATGTCTCCAGGGCATGCCAGAGGTCTTCACAGCAGCCTCTCCCATCACAGGCCTGGAGGTCTAGGAGGAACAAGTGATTTTGTGGGTTGGAACCAGGGTTACTGCTTTGTGCAGTCTTGGGACTTAGTGTACTGCATCCCAGTCATGTCTAAAAGGGGCCAATGTACAGATCAGGCTGTTGCTTCAGAGGGTAGAAGCTCCAAGATTTGGTGGCTTACATGTGATGTTGGACCTGTGAGTGAACAGGGGTCAAGAACTGAGGTTTGGGATCCTCTGCCTAGATTTCAGAGGATGTTTGGAAATGCCTGGATGTCCAGGCAGAGGTGTGCTGAAGGGGCAGAGCTCTCATGGAAAACCTCTGCTAGGGTAATGTGGAAGGAAAACATGGGATGGGAATTCCCACACAGTGTCCCTACTGGGGCACTTCCTAGTGGAGCTGTGAGAAGAGGGCCACTGTCCTCCAGACCCCAGAATGGTAGAGCCATTGACAGTTTGCACTATGTACCTGAAAAAACCACAGACACTCAATGCCAGCCCATGAAAGCATCTGGGAGGGGGGATCTACCCCACAAAGCCATAGGATTGGAGCTGCTCAAGGCCATGGGAACCCACCTCCTTCATCAGCATGACCTGGATGTAAGACATGGAGTTGAAGGAGATCATTTTGAAACTTTAATATTTGGCTGCCTGGTTGAATTTTAGACTTGTGTGGGGCCTGTAGTTCCTTTGCTTTGACCAATTTCTCCCATTTGGAATGGGTGTATTTACCCAATGCCTGTACTCCCATTGTATCAAGAAAGTAACTAACTTGCTTTTGATTTTACACACTCATAGGCAGAAGGAACTTGCCTTGTCTCAGATGATAATTTGGACTGTGGACTCTCGAGTTAATGCTGAAATGAGTTAAAACTTTGGGGGAGTGTTGGAAAGGTATGGTTGATTTTGAAATGTGAGGACATGAGATTTGGAAGGGGTTAGGAGTAGAATGATATGGTTCGGCTCTGTCCCTACCCAAATATCACCTTGAGTTGTAATAATCCCCATGTGTCAAGGGCAGGACCAAATGGAGGTAATTGAATCATGGGGTGGTTTTCCCTGTACTGTCCTCATGGTAGTGAATAAGTTTCCTAAGATCTGATGGTTTTATAAATGGAAGTTCCCCTGCACAAGCTGTCTTGCCTGCCACCATGTAAGAGGTGACTTTGCTCCTCACTTGTCTCCTGCCATGATGTGAGGCCTCCTCAGCCATATGGAACTGTGAATCCATTAAAGCTTTTTCCTTTATAAATTAACCAGTCTCAAGTATGTCTTTATTAGCCACATGAGAATAGACTAATACAGAGAGTTTAGTCCATTTTTATTCAATGTTATTACTGATAAGTAAGAACTTATTCTTGTCATCTTGTTATTTGTTTTCTGGTTGTTTTGTGATCTATTATCCATTATTTCTTTGATTTCTATCTTCCTCTAGAGAAGGCAATTTTCTCTGTTGATGCGCTTTAGTTTCTTGGTTTTTAATTCTTGTGTATCCGTTGTAAATTATTTGGTTAGAGGTTACCACGAGGCTTGCAAATATTATCTTATAACCCATTATTTTACCTGATCATAATTTCACATTATTTGGATAAACAAACAAGAAAAGAGAAAACTAATGAAAACTTGCCTAACTTCATCCTCTCACTTTTTAACTTTTTGTTTTGTTTCTATTTTTATCTTATTGTACTATGCCTTGAAAAGTTGTTGCAGTTATTGTTTTCATGGACTTATTTTTTAGTCTTTGTACTTACGATAAGAGTAGTCTACACACCCCAATTTCAGTGTGATCATATTCTGTGTTTTTCTGTATACTTACTATTACCAGTAAGCTTTGTACCTTCAGGTGATTATTGCTCATTAATGTTCTTTTCTTTCTGTTTGAAGTGTTCCCTTTAGCATTTCTTGTGGATGGGTATGGTCTTGATGAAATCCCTCAGCTTTTGTTGTCTAGAAAAGTCTTTAATTCTTCTTTACGTTTAAAGAATATTTTTGCCAGATACACTAGTCTAGGGAAAAATGTTTTTTATTTTCTTCAGCTCTTTAAATATGTTTTGCCACTCTTTCCTGACCTGTAAGGTTTCCACCGAAAAGTCTGATGCTGAATGTATTGAAGCTTCAATGTATGTTATTTGTTTATCTCTTATTGCTTTTAGAATTATTTCTTTATCCTTGACCTTTTGGAATTAATTATTTTATTAGTCAGTGTTCTCCAGAGGGACAGAACTAATAGGATATATGTATATATGAAAGGGAATTTTTTAGGAAGTATTGGTTCACACAAGACGAAGTCCAACGATATGCCATTTGCAAGCTGGGGAAGAGAGAAGCCAGGAGTGGCTCAGTCCAAGTCCAAAAGCCTCAAAAGCAGGGAAGCCAACAGTGCAACCTTTAGTCTGTGACTGAAGACCTGGGAGACCCTAAACCACTGGTGTAAGTCCAAGAGTCCAAGTACAGAAGCATCTGGAGTCTGATGTCCAAGGACAGGAGGAATAGAAGAAAGCATCCAACATGGGAGAAAAATGAGAGGCAGAAGACTCAGAAAGCCAGTATATCCCACTTTCTTCTGCCTGCTGTTTACTAGCCATGCTGGCAGCTTATTGTATGTTGTCCACCCATAATGAAGATGGTCTTGCTCTCCCAGTCCACTGAATCAAATGTCAATCTCCTCTGGCAACACCCTCACAGAAAAACCAAGAAATAATACTTTACCAGCTATCTAGGCATCCTTAAATCTCATGAAGTTGGCACCTAATATTAACTATCACAATTATTAAGTGCTTTGAGGTAGTCTTGTTTGGTTTAAATCTTCTTGGTGTTCTGTAGGGTTCTTGTACTTGTATATTTACATCTTCTTATAGGTTTGGGAAGTTCTCTGATATCATTCCTTTGAATAAACTTTGTACTCCTATCTCTTTCTCCACCTCCTTTTTGAGGCACAGGCACTGCTCACCCTGCATAAAAGAGAAGTTTCCAGACACAATTATGTGCATCTGTGTCGTGGTGCTTGGGGTTAAAGGGGGCCATGCTGTCAGCCACTCTGCGAAGCTCGGAGGAGGCCCGGGGTCTGTCAGGGCATCCCTTGGCTCCAGAATGGTCCTAACCTGGCCAGGTCCCTTAGTGGAACTGATCTGTGACTTGTTCATTTCCCCTGAGAAAATAAGGCTTTGATGCAGTTCCAGCAAGAGTAGCCTACTGACCGCCCTCTGAAGCCAGTAGATTTGCCATTTTGAGGCTATTTTTAAGATCTTGGTAGGCAAGCTTCATTACTTTTTTCCTCTTTTGTCTCCTCAGACTGTGTATTTTCAAATAGCTTGAATTCAAGCTCACTAATTCTCTCTTCTACTTGGTCAATTCTTCTATCAAAGGACTCTGATGCATTCCTCAGTATATTAACTGCACTTTTCAATTAAAAAATTTCTACTTGATTTTTAAAAATTATTTAAATCTCTTTGTCAAATTTATCTGGTAGAACTCTGAATTCCTTTCTGTATTATCTTGAATTTCTTTGGGTTTCCTTAACACAGTTATTTTGAATTCTTTGTCTGAAAGGTCACATATCTCTCGGATTGGTCCCTGGTGCCTTATTTAGATCATTGACTAAGTTCATGTTTTGCTGATAGTGTTGATGCTAGTAGATATTCTTTGGTGCCTGGGCATTTAACGTATGAGATATTTATTATAGTCTTTACTGTCTGGGCTTAATGGTAGCCATCCTTGGAAAGGATTTCTAGTTATTTGAAAGGATTTGGGTGTTGTGATTTGAGTTGCTTCTGCTTTATGAAGCACCCCCAGCCCAGTAATGCTGTGCTTCTTGCAGACTCATAGAGATACCTACTGAAAGGGCAATATTCTTCCATTCTTCATATAGTCCTAGGCAATTTAGCTGAAAATGGAATATTAAATGTAAATATCCACTGTGTCTGTTTTGTAAAAATCATGTAGAAAATTAGGTAATGTATTTAAAGTGCCTACTAATGCTTGGTACACATAACCAAGATCAGTTATTGTTATTAGGTTTATAAATACAAATTAAGATTGTCATTTGTTAATACATGAGGCTCATTTATTATAGGATTAAGTTTGATAATTCACAAGATAGTTTCCACACTTAGATATATGTGGTTCTACCTGATCACATCATGGTTTGATGGAGGTAAAAGATATTTTCTAGTTTACGGGAAATTGTTGACCTAGCACTGTGTGTGATGGAAATCTTTGTACTCCAAAATCTATTTGTAAGACCTCCATAGAAGCTTCAGAAGATCAAAACTTATGCTTTTTTTCCCCACACATCTCATTCTGTTGACTCAGATAAATCAAATTGATCTACAACAGCCTCTATTGAAAACATGTCAAAGGAAACTGTTTCAGCCACCAAAATACTGCTACATTCCGTCTAGTCAATTATTATTGTCTCTTTTGAAATTTTATTGTTTTCAACATCTCCAAAAATATATCTGAGTTTTTTTAGGTCCAGTTTATTTGTCGAATTTTACTTCATCCAGCACCAAATGATATTATTCGTCTAACAAGTTATTTTAATGTTTGAAAATCTAATTTTTACTTTTAGGATATAAAATATCCCCAATTTCAAGTATTATGTAATACAAACATCCAGTTTTCTATTATTCTCAGATTTTCCATCAATTTTATAGTGAAGACATTGATGTGAGCATTTTTTAAATGTCATGAAAATTTTAGAATAACATTATTACAAAGCATTTATATGTGACATTGCAATGTGGGTATCTAACCAAGAAACATCTTTAAAAGGTTCAGTATACAATTTCAATTCTTATGGGCATGACATTATCACAAATTATAAGATTCAAAGACATAATAATAATTATGCATTAAGAATGCTAATAAATGGAAAAAGCATATGATCAATTTGTTTTCTTTTGTATTGTAGAATATTTTTACGATGCATACAGTCAACCAGTGAAACGTGCTGTATCTGAAGATAGACCTCCTGAGTAATCCTGGATCTCTCCTCCGGTTAACTTTCTGATCTTGGGAAAATTCTTTAATCTTTCTGAGATTGAAGTTTTCTTAGCCATAAAATGGGGAAAACAATTATTATACTAACTTTACAGAGTTGTTTTTAAGATTACAGAAATAAATACATGCACAATGCCTAGAAGAGTACCTGGCTCCTAATGGGATTTCCACAGTTATTACCTATAGAACAATGTCTTTAAAGTAGGAGCAAAGTTGCAGTTCCTTTTAAATCCTTTTTATGTTTACAATTTTATGTTTTAAAACATGACAGAGAAAACTCATGTTGCACTGTACATAGGTTCATAAGCTTTACAACCAGCTAGACATAATTTAGTTTACCTTTAAATTCCCCACTTACTAGCTGTGTGACTTTGGTTCTAGTTATTGTACCTCAACTCACATTAAAATGAATAGAAATTCCCCTTTAGAACACTAGTCAGTAGTAAATAACCTAATTTAGATAGCTACCTAGCACCTAACCTATAGGTAGCAGTTAATGATAATCTGTTATTGTTACCTAAGTATTCAATTAAATAATAAACAAAAAAATTACAGATTCTATTTATTTTTAAATGCCAATATTTATTTTATCTTCCTTTTAAGCAAGTTGCACATTAACGTTTTAACATAAAGTTATGAAAATGTTTTGTGACCACTATTAATAATATATGAGTAAATTACAAACTTAAGATCTTGAGGCCATAAGCTCCTTGTGGCCAGTAACAAACTTTTTGTTTTTCTGCATTGCTAGTTTCCTAGAGCATTCTCAATAAATCTTTAGTTACAAAAATGTAAAAGATGATGAAAATAAATGACTTGCATAGACAGATTTTGCAGTCTTAGTATTATGTGTAGCAACCAACTAGAGAGGGATGAAACATTTAGTTGGCAATATACTGTACACATTCATGTGTGGCAAAAAAAATTAGACATTTTGTATTTAGTTTCTTTTATCTTAAATAGCTGGTCATTATTAAACCAACTGTACAACTGTCAGAATTGATCAGTAAAAGACTTTGAAAGTATTGCCAAAATTTTGGTTCATAAAAATTACTAAAAGGTTTGATGTGGTGGCTCACACCTGTAATTCCAATACTTTGGGAAACAGAGGCAGGAGGATTACTTGAGTCCAGGAGCTCAAGACCAGATGGGGCCAAAGAGTGAAACCCTGTCTCTACATAAAAAATTAGGTAGGCCTGGTGCACATGCCTGCATTCCTAACAACTCAGGAGGCTGAGGTGGGAGGATCTCTTGAGCCTTGGAAGTTGAGGCTGCAGTGAGCTGTGATTGCACCACTGCACTCCAGACTGGGAAACAGAGTGACATCCTGGTCTGAGGAAAAAAAAAAAAAAATTACTAAATGAGACAGAGAAGGAAGATACATTATGAGCTAAATTACTTTTTGAGATCCGGACCACCTATCAACATCAGAACAAAGAAAGAGACAGAAGAGGATATTTATGACCAAAATAAGGACCAGGGTGGGGCAGGGTGCCTGGTAAGTTTGGAGAGAAACACAAATCCAGATTGAGCTCTTCAGGCTAGAAAAAGGTAAAATTCTAAGGCTTATCTGCAATCTAGTTTAGGGATCCATTTTAAAGAAAGCTACAGAATCTTTAAAGTTCAGTATTTTAAATGCTTCCTCTATGGTGGGCAATATTTTGAGATTTTTCTTTTCTCCTACAGGTTATAATGGCAGTAATCATTCATTTTAGTCCAGGGGGTCCTTAATTCTATTAAGATTCTTTTCAATGGTATTGTGCTCAGCTTTCAGGTGAATGAAGAAATCAGGGATTACTTTCATGAGTTCACTTTGTAAATCTGTGACAATGTGAACAATTTTTGCTTTGCTATTAGGCTAAACTATTTTGGGGAAAAATCTACATGCTCCAGCATAGAACACTTAATAGTACCTTGCATTTGGGTAACTGTATGTTCTGTCAATCATGGAGAAAAATTTAATATTCACTAAACCAATCTCAGCGGGATTCACAGAGTCTACAGTGAGCTTTTAAAAGTAAAACTTTATAAAGAAAAAGTATTTAACCCAGTTGTAAAGTAAATTAATATGGTGAGTATTTTTATATGAAGAAGTAGGTTGGGCTGTTATCTGAAAAAAAATTTGTTTAAACAAATGGAACACTTTTATATTTGTTTCATTAATGATATGATCTTTGTATTTCATGCTCTCAAAAATATTTTCCTAAATAATTCTAGAAAGTCAGTAATTAAGATGATGTGTAAAAAACAAATGACTAAAGCTCTGTGACTATTTGGCTACCTTGTTGAGTAAAAGGTTTGATTTTATTAAATGTTTCGTAGTATTTTTTCCACTGCTTTGGGAGCTGGGTGAATTTTTTGTGGTTATATATTTAAGTGCTAAATGGTTTCTTTTTTTTTTTTATCATTTTATTTGAAATACTTTTAGATTATCAAAAAATTGCAAAATAGTACCAAAAGTTTCCATATCCTCTTCAGCTAGCTTCCCCAAAGATTAGCATTTCATGTAGTTGTTTTATATAGTATATTGTCTCAACTAGAAAATTAATATTGGTATACTGTTAACTAAACTAGAGCCTTTATTTGGATTTTATCAGGTTTTCCACTGATTTTTTAAAGTCTGAGATCAATTCCAGTTGTTGTCGTATCTACTTATTCATTGTCAAATCTGTAAGTTTGTCAGTTTTTCCTTGCTTTTCAGGACCTTAATAATTTTGAAGAGTACTGCTTAAATATTTCACAGAATATCCATAAATTTGGGCTTGTTTGATGTTTTCTCACAATTAGGCTGCATTATACGTTCAGGAGAAGAATAACATGCAGGCGAAGTGCCGTTGTCTTCTAATGATATGAAGGATGCATGAGAATATTACACATCCCTGGTGATGTCAACTTTGATCACTTGGTGTCTTAGTCCATTTGTGCTGCTATCACAAAATACCTGACTTTTGCCTGAGAATGAATAACTTGTAAAAAACAGGACTTTACTTGTTCACAGTTCTGGAAGCTGAGAAGTCTGAGATCAAGGTACTAGAAGGTCTGGGTCTGGGGGAAGGCATATTCCTTATATATGGTGCCCTCTAGACTTCCTTAAAAGGTGGAAGGGATGAAAGGGCAAAAAGAGGATAAATAAAGGTTGCATGCTTACATGAAAGAACAGCAAGAGGGGCCTAAACAAAATCCCCCCAGCCTTTGAATAAGGCACTAAGCCGTTCAAGAGTGCAGGGCTCTCATAACTTAATCACTTTCCCAAAGGCCTCACTTCTTCATACCATCACAATGGGAATTAAGTTTTAACATGAATTTTGAAGAGGACACACATTCAAATCACATCACTTGGCCACCATAGTTTCAAGTATTTCTGCTTTAAAATTACTGAGTTATCTTTTTCATACTCTAATTATTAGAAGTCACTAAATCCAGCTCACATTCAAGAAGAAATAAATTAACCTCTAATCCTGGAGTAGTAAGTTTCTGTGTCACATTTATAACTCATCTATAAAGAAGATTTACCTCTTCCCCCATTTATTTAGACCTTATAAAAATCTTAGGTTAGAATCCTGTATCATTATTATTTATTTTGTTGCTTAAATTGTTTCAGCTTTGGCTATTAGGACTATTTCAGATAGACTTGTGTGCCCTGTTGACATGCTCTGTCCTCTTATTTTTTCTTAGTTTCTTTCAGTACTTCCTTACTTTTTGCACATACACACACACACACACCCCTGCAGGATCATCTTGTCATTTTCTGGCCCCAACCTAGGAATCAGTCATTTCTCCAAGAAACCCAATTGTCTTTTCGTAGAGAATAATATTTACAAATCAAGATATAAGTTACTGAAGTGTCAATGGCACTGTACCCTCTCAGCCAACAGAGCAAGGAAATACATGTATATATGCAAAACTTAGTATACACATAGGTCTGTATTTTGTTTTTCTATTTATCTCTCAGCTATTTATCTATCTGAGTTTTGCTTCCCTCCCCACATCATCTTCTCCCACCTTTGACCTATATTGTAATTACAATTAGGGTCCACCTGGAGAATCCAGCCTAGTCTTCCTATCTCAAGATCCTTAACTTCATGACACCTGCAAATTCCTTTTTGCCACGTAGGGTAACATTCACAGTTCTGCAGATTAGAACGTAGACACTTTGAAGGGAAGGGAGAGAGAACATTCATTCTGCCTATCACATACTTTTCAATTTCCCGATTAAATATCCAGGAATATTTTTATTCATAATAATACATGAGTAAAGAATCAATTAAAGTGTTACATATTAGTAAATAATTGAAATCAACTGAAACATTGATTAATGAAAGACTGTATATTATATTAAATATATAATGTGAAATAGTACATTTTAAAACTGTGGTAGATTCCTCTTTACTCTGTACTGAGAGATGTCCATAGTGTGTTATTAAATAAAACAAAATTAAATTAATAAAGGCTCTTTATTCTAAAATATTTTTTCTGGAATAAATGTATATATGTGTGTGTATTTATATATGTGTATTCATGCATACATAGAAAAATATGAAGAAATATACATGCTAACCATTAAGAACAATTACAACTATAGGACTCAACTTGAAGTGCAGAGAGTGGGAGGTATTTTGAGTATAGGAATTTTCGTATTTGATTCTATACTCCTGATTTGCTTGACTTAAATAAGTATACATGTCTACTGTATAATTAAATAATATTATCATCTGTTTTCTATTGAAATTACTCACACAGAATAACAACCAGTGCCTATAAAAATTGTCTTATCTAATATGGAGGGGAATGGCCCTTCCATTTCTTTCAATTATCATTATAATAGAACAAAACCAAATAAGCAAATTATTTCAATCTTTTTTTTTTTCTTAATGGCTTAAAAGCTCTGTTCAATTTCCTGAAATGCTCCATAGTAATTAGTACCTGATATTCTGTGATATTGTTGAAAAAATTTGAGCATTTATGTGTTTACACACTTCCTTTTAATTTTTTTTGTAAAAACAGAAGGTGAAAGCACAGGGAATCGTGTGCTGTGCAGGCAGTGCACCACCTCAGAGCTATCAATGGTGTCGAAGCCATTGGTACATAACAAGAAACAGCAACTCAGTAACAGCCTCAGGCACAATCTCTACCTTTGTCATATGTTTTCATTTTCCATAACAAAGTATTAAAACATTTGACAGGCATCACTAATCAAATTACAATGATATGTTTTGGGTTTTGATGGGCAGTCTTTCAGAGTGCCCTCAAATCCATTCATCAATTTTTCTGGACATTCCTTCCTCTGGGCTGAAGTGCTCTACTGCAAAGCACGCTGTCTTGGAAAACAGGGTGCATTTCAGATCCACTCACCTCTTCAGCGAGATATTTGGGCCCAATTTGGTGGGAACATCCAGCACAACCACATATGGTAACTGAACAACACCCTAGAGCCATGTGTCATGAAGGGAACTGAGACAGAGGAGATTAATGAGCCAATAACTGAGCACCATTGCCAGCTATTAATGATTTGAGAAGAGGGGATTGATAGATACAAAGTTATAATTTATAGCTAGAATCGTGAGACCTAATTTTTTTAAAAATCTGGCTTGTATAATTGATTATTTATACACTTGTTATTTACTTATTATATAGAGAGGGCCGTGTGTGTGTGTGTGTGTGTGTGTACGCGCGCATATGTTTTGATATGAGAAATAGGTTAATGTTTTACATGAAAACATGAGAAGTTGGCTAGGATTATTTCCAACCCCTTTTTCCTTACAGAACAATGAACTGGAATGCAGTGACTTTTACTTGCCACTTCACCTCTAAAATACATTTGACTACATGGTCTTTTATCTGAATTAGAAAAAATGTAAACTTCTCTGAACATAATTTGAGAATAGTTTCAACCTAGAGTCATCTTTTCAAGAAAATAAGACCAGAAATAAATGGCTACAATTTCTTACCATTCACTGCATCTACACCATTGTGTAATATGAGTTTACAGCACTTTCCATCAAGAGCTGGTGTCTATTTCCTTACTTGTTGGATCTGACTGGCCTGGGCCTGGTGACTTGCTTTGGTTAATAGAATGTGGCAGAAGCAGTGGTGTGCCAATTCTCAGCCTCTCCTTCAACGGACCAGGCAAATTCATGCTCCCTGTCTGGAACCCAGGTCATGCTATGCCAACAACCCATGCTAGTTTGCTGGGGGATGAGAGATCATTTTGGGGACAGCTTAGGTTCCTCAGGCAGCTTCCAGCCAACCACCATAACAGAGTCACATAACTGACCCATAAGTCACCATAGACACATGAGGGAGTGAGACACATGAGGAACCAGAAGAATCATTTAGCTGAGATTAGACGAATGAGGACCTAAATAAATGGTTATTGTTTAAATAACTAAATCTTGAGGTATTTTGCTATACAGTGATACCTTAACAATGGTGGACCACATAATGCCAAAATAATGTGGAAATATGAGGATAAGGGAATGCTAGAACTACCTTTTGTACCATTTAATCATCAGCTATTTCTGATATTTTTAAGTGACGCTTCTGATTTTTTTTAACAAATTTATACCTAAAGTCTGCCATATTGATTATTTCAAAAGAAGTATGATAGACCATCAATGTTTCTTGGAAAATAGGAAACTTTATATATTTGATATGGTTTTTATAAAATCAAAAGTTATATTTGAATTTTAAATATATTCAGCATATATACTTAACATTGTATCAAACGTGTATAATTTAGTGATAGCATAAACACAATGATAGCATACACATGATGATTGATTAATAGATGATAGATAGATGATAGATAGATAGATAGATAGATAGATAGATAGATAGATAGATAGATAAACAGATAGATAGACAGATAGGCAGATGTGATAGGTAGACTTCTATGATGCCAATAATTCCTACATCCCAGTATTCACGCCTGTGTATAATCCTCTCCTCCGGAGGGTGGGCTAAATTTAGCCATTTGTTTCTAACCAATAGAATTTGGAAAAACAGGGGGATGTCACTTCTGTGAACAGTTTACAAAAGTTTATCACTTCTGTGATTAGGTTACAAAAATGAATTATTGGTAGCAGAATCTTTTTACTGTTTTCTTGACTTACATGTGTTGATGAAGCAGGCTGCCATGTTGGAGAGGCTCTTTCCTATAATGTGCTGCAGCCAACCAGTTCCCTAGTCACATACTCTGAACCGTTCTACCAGTCAGAACTGCTATGCTTCTCCTCTCACCAGAAGATGCCCAACCTGAGTACCTTGTTTAACTATTGCTAATACAACCGGGACTGGTATCCATAGACAGCTCAGTTGGTTTCTAATACATCTGAGATCTCATTTTCTTAATTCCTTCATTGGATTACCTGGTATGTCACTTTATACAACTCTTTATATTATAAATTCTTTCTCCTTTATCTATTCATTGAGACTGTCAGTTCAAACTTGCAGAAGCGTATCTATGTGTTTTCTAGATAAACCAGAGCAGAAGAGTGCTGGGAAGTCACACAGCAAGGCAGATTGATTCCCATAACAATCAACTACCCCACAGTTTAACCAGGTTAACTCACTCTCCTATCCTCTGCAATGACTACTTTTACATTTCTCCAATAATACTCAAAATTTTAATATTTCTTCCACCATTTTTAGTAAATGTATTTATATCATACTTCCCAGAGAAACTGAGACACTAGATTCCTTTGGGAAAAATCGATTAGCATCGACTACCAATATAAAAACCTACCAACAACTGTCATAATTCTCACATCCTTTGATTTTATACTTGAAGAGCTGTTAATTTACTTCTGAGTACAATCCCTGTGGCTGTCTCCCCAGAAAAAGACTGTGATTTTTAATCTCTTCTATTGAGTCAGCCCTGTAAACTAATTTTTTTATCAGAATACTTAAATATGTTCAGAGCTCAAACTTAAGTCCTTATTTCTCTCAGATAATACGTATATATGTACTAGATAAGTACTTTTGTAGCCTCCAAGTGTATCTGTATACTGTATATATATACAGTACATACTTGTATATATGTATACAGATACACTTGGAGGCTACAAAAGCACTTCAAAATACACGTGCAAAAAGCTAAATTCATAGTCTCTGCCTTATAACTGTTTCACTTTCAGCACTTCCGATCTTGCTTAATGGTAACAGCATTGATTCATCTTTGTATGCCAGAAACCTAATATTCATCTTTGACACAGTCTCTCCCTTCTCTCGGTGTTTATTTTTAAATTATCTTCATTCAATTCCATTTCTGCTGACCCATGTTAGTCAAAGCTAACAATTTTTGTTTGAATCATTAAAGTACCATCCAGATTCTCCATGTATACTCTGGGCCTTCATCAATCTTTATAATACAGCAGATATAATCTTTTCAATAGAAACTGGTAAAGATTTAATTAACTCTAACCATTCTTTTCATCACTCTATCCTTTATTACCCCCCTTTTTCTTCAGGAAAAGTTTGAACTCTTAAATATAAATTAAATATAAATAACATAACAATTATTATATTATATATTATTTCTATGTAATATAACTTATATTAAATATAAACATTTGTATGTAATTGTTTATATTTTAATTAAATACATTATTTGATGAATAATAAATTAAATATAAATAGCTTATAAATATCATATTATATATTTATATAACTTATATTATTAAATATAAACATGTTATTTGTATTTAATTGTATTTTTAATGAAATATATTATTTGATGAATAATACATTAAACAACATATGGTAATAGGTACATATGTTTTCTATTTGTTTATTTATTTTTAATAGGAGAAAAAGGCATGCAAAATTTATTTAATATACATAAGCAAGGAGAATCACAGGAAAATGATTACCCAATAACCCAGTGAGGTCCAAATGCTTATATACCCTTCTTTATAGAGCAAGGAATAAATAAAGTTCCTTTGAACTCTGAGGGAGACGGTGAGAAGGCAAGTGGCAGAGCGTCCCTGTGAACAAAGGTAGTCTTTTTATCCAGATCAAGTTTCCCAGGTATTCTCTTGGAGCTGCCCTCAGAAGAATAGATGAGAGGTCTGTCTAGGTGTGGTGATGACTCTCAGTCTCTTTCCTTCTCTGGTGGTTCACCTTTTCGGGTTATTTGATGTGATTCTTAGGAAGGAGATTTTTAAAATAATTGCATTTCTTTTGGAAAGTAGCTTTCTTAGTCAGAAAAGGAAATTCTAGGGAGAGTCCTTTTTTTCTTCACAAAGAGAAAAGATCAGAGAGACAGGGAGGAGGGGAAAGGTCAGAGAAAGACCTTGGTTCTGAGGCTTGTTTCTAAGATCCTTCGATTTTCTTTAATTCCAAGCAGTCAGATGCCAAAGTGTCATATTTTGGGGTATTGCTTTCTGTACCCAATAGGCCTCACAACTACATTTTCAAGATCTATTCTTTTGTTTTAAACTTCGGCTTTCTGTCCTTTAAAGGTGGTCTGTGGTCTATATAAATGTGAGTAACTTAATACCTGTTGTGGGTAATGTCAACTATTTTGTAATAAGATAGAAAAAGATTATAAAGCATCACCCAAGTTCTTAAAAGGAAGTCTGAATGGAAAGGACTACTTCTTTATCTATAAAGAGGGTAACTTTGGAAGAGCCTCTCTGTCGCTCAGAAATACGATCCAAGGAGAGAAAGAAGTTCAGCAAGCTTTCCAATAACTTCCAGCTATCAACACAAAATGGAGGGAGTCAGGAAGTTAGATAAGGCAACTGCTTTTAAGGTTTTACTTTGTTAGATTGAGACATTAGTAGTTTTCCCAAGCTCATTATTTATGGTATCATTTTTTTTTTTTTCCATAGGTTTTTGGGGAACAGGTGGTGTTTGGTTACATGAATAAGCTTTTTTTTGTTTTTGTTTTTTTTTTAGACGGAGTTTTGCTCTGGTTACCCACGCTGGAGTGCAATGGGCGTGGTCTCGGCTCACGGCAACCTCCACCTCCCGGGTTCAAGCAATTCTCTTGCCTCCGCCTCCTGAGTAGCTGGGATTACAGGCACCCACAACCATGCCTGGCTAACTTTTTTATATTTTTAATAGAGACGGGGTTTCACCATGTTGGCCAGGCTGGCCTCAAATTCCTGACCTCAGGTAATCCTCCGCCTCAGCCTCCCAAAGTGCTGAGATTACAGCCGTGAGCCACTGCGTCTGGCTGAATAAGTTATTTAGTGGTGATTTCTGAGATTTTGGTGCTCTCATCACCCAACCAGTAGAGACTGTACCAAATTTGTAGTCTTTTATCCGTTACCTTTTCAGAAAAAAAAGTGTTCCCATTAGCATGTATTTGTATTTTTACTTCTTATCTCCATGAGCTAGAAATTTGTATGACTCTATAAAAATAATTTCTTAATAATTACCAAAGTGAATGAATGAGTCAATAATGTGATCACATTCCTAAATAGTTTCTTCATACTTCTGATAAACACCAGACTTCTATCTATAACCTTTGAGGACCTACAGTGTCCCTACCCACCTCTGCAGCCTCAATGAGCATAATGACTAAACTTAGTTTGGTTCTTGGAATTTCCATGCTTTTTCACATATTTACTACTTTTACTGTGCTGCATGCTCCTCCTAGTATCTGTGAACTTAGAGCAGGAGTAGGCTCATGGAGAAAACTACCATGTATTTAAAATGTTAATTGTATAATTATAAAAGCTAATAAATCTAATAAACTATCAAATAAAATATTTATCTTAATAAAAATAAAAGTCAGAAATGTATATAAAGTTCAGATTTTTATCTGACTGAAATTATGACAAAAATGTTAAAAACTACTAAATTTATGATTGTACAAGTTTCAGGGTTTTGTTGAAGGGAGATTGATACTTATGCACCTAAATAACTAAAAGTAGTGATTTTGTTAAAATGAAGGTTAACAAAATATACATGATGCTTTAACAAAATTTCCATCCCTGTTCTTTCAACAAAACACCTTGGTATTCAATGATAATTAAATTTCTTCAAAACTATTATTAAATGTAAAAGGCAAATTACAAATAATGAAAAATTAAAAATACAAATCAAAGTTACTTAAGTTAAACTGAATTTAAACACTGAAAATGTAGCAAAACAGTATATATCTTTATACAAATGAATGCTGTATTTAACTTCAATTTTGTTGTCAAAATAAATAACTGATGTAGCACTTCACTAATATTTCATCTAAAATTGTAAATTTAAGGATGGTATGAATTTTTAATACTGTAAACTGCTCTTCAACTCTCTTTGCCATCACTGTGAATGCAGTGTTAATTCACGAGTACTTTAGTTCCACACAATGGAATGTGAAAAGAAACAAGAAAATAGGCTGTCAGCACTGCTAGGAAAGAATTCTTTACGTAAGAATTGATTAAGTTCTTGCTATCTGAGAAGAAGAATTTGACAGTTAATAAATGTGTCTTTTGACTTACCTAACAGCTCCCACTGATCAAATCTTCACTGTGCTATAAACCTATATCTAATTCTGACATTGGCTGTGGGAAAATCTATAAACCCTCACAGCATTCAGACATAGTCACCTTGTGTTTCAAGCATATGGGGAACGAATTGTGGAGTTTTCCTGGGCCACCAACGACAATGGTGAGGATGATTACTTGAGGTTATGGGCTGCACCATACTAGTGCAAATCTCTATCCTGAGTGCTACTTCTGAGCCTGCACATTCTTTATTAAATTTATTTTGCTTGCATGTGTAATATTCAGAGTATCTGTTTCACAGTACCAAGGATCATAAAGTCTTCATATGTCGTACATTTTCCCTCTCCATAGAAACATCCTGCATTGTAAATGCCTACATATGTGTCAGAGCTCATTCAAATATTAATTTCCCAGAAAGCTTTTCTCAAGCCCTGAACTAGGTCAGTGTGTTCAGTGTACCAGTCAGTATATTTTAAACTGCCTGCTATAATAAGAACACTCCAATATCTCAATGGCTTTACACAAAGAAAATTCATTTGTCACTCACCCAAACTGTCATGCAAGACAGACATCCTTCATCCACCTTGAACCAACCTCATCTGGAATGCATGGTTCCATGGCTACTGCAGAGGAGGAAGGGAGAGATGAAAGTGACATGCTGATGATTGTTCTAACCCAGAACTGACTCTGTCATTTACCTTCAATCCATTGGTCGAAACTAGCACCATTCCTAACTCTAATGTATGATGCAGTATTCAAAAGGACTCACAGATAACCACTAAGAAATAATTCAGGCAATCTTTCTGTTTACCAAGTATCCCTTTGTTTTGTTCTTTCCATCACAACAGTTCCTGACTTCTCTGAGAGAATCCACACAAAGTTCCCTCTTGTTAATGTATCCATGTAAACATCTAAGATTGCTAAATGATGCAGTAGCCTCTTCATCACCTGTGGAATTTTCTTTCTTCAGTCAAAAGGGATACATAAATGCAAATTACTTCCACCTTCACACACCACGTGCTTAAAATAAAGTGGTGAAATATGAACTGGAAAACTGCAATAATCACTTTATTAAGAAAGAGGAAAGATGAGAAGACATAACGATCACTGGTCTTTAGCAATTCTAAAGTCCCATTGGTCAGGCATTAGTAAAGCCTGCTATCTTTAGGGTGTAGAGGAATTCTTTAAGGAGAATTTGAATCCTTTCTCCAGAGAAGCCCCTTTGTCTGTATCTACTTTTTTGTGTATATGAAGAGGGTTTGAAAGACTATATCCTTGAGTGCTGTTCGGCTTTCATAGCTTTTTCCTTGTGAAAAGTATAAATGTCTAAATAATGTTTTAAGGCTGATAAAGTTAAAAATTTTGTAAGACCATTGTAAGCTTTTGTCCATGGTTTCCAGTCACTCCCGTCTTCCATTAAATGCAGTCAAGTTCCTTTCTGGTGACAGGCTCAAATGTGATTCCTTTGCTTCCTTGCCCCCTGCTCATCTGCCTTACCCTAATGCTGGCTTCCATGAAGCCATTAGCTTTGCTTGGGGAAGATCAACCACTTCATCAAACTTTCCTCTGAGTCACTTGATCTAACTGAGAGTTTGGTATCTGCCACACCTTAAATCTCATTTTTCTTTGAATGCAATTGAGTCATTTTTATTGACCATTTTTAATTTTTCTGTTAACCTTTGCATCTAACTTTTTAAAAAATCAAAACCACAATAAAACACAATCTTAATTTCTTCTTGAATTATCTTCTTTCTTGTAATCACATACCAAACACAGACAAGGATTGTTAAATTTCATTACTAATCTTATATTTTTCAAGTTATTCCTCATATCAAGTTTCATACATATTTTGGCTGATAATTTTCTTAAAGTGTTTGCTGTTTCATTTTCTGTTCTCCAACTTCAGCTTGTGTTTTCTTTTTTTAACTATTTACTGCCCCTAAAACTCTGCCATACATTTGAATTTCTTAAAGCAGCAACCCATTTCAAGGTAGCGACATTTCTACCTTAGTAAGGCTAGGTAAAGTCCAGTTTGATTTGCATGGTCATTTTCTGTCATGTATCTGTGCCATCTGAAACATACAGCCTCCAAGGTCACTATGGTAGAGCCACGTAAAGGAGACAAACCATCTCAACTCCTAATCCTAAGAGACACATATTGTTATCTGCATACTATTCGTTGACTGAACTCATTGCGTGGTTCCAAAATGTTTGTAATGGGTACTGGGAAATGTAAAGGAGCTTACTGGATACCAGTGCACATCAACTGTCTATGCCAGTGTCTATCTTAAGATTTCAAAGCCCGGTATTATTTTGGTAGGATTTGCTTTTATTTTTATTAACTCAGATCTGACCTCATAATTAGCATGCATCCCCCTATTCCCCAAACTTTCAACAAATCATATCCAGAAGCCAGATGTCAGTTTCCTGCTCCATCCAAAAATACAGTCCAGAAGCCAAGCTCACAAAACAAACAAGCAAACAGATTTACCTAGAGACAGCAAGCTCCCAAATAGCCTTCTTTACCTGTGAGTTCAGGGATGGGGTGGGGGCAGATGTAGATCCAAAATGCTTTCTTAATATACGTTTTCTTTGACTTTTTCTCAATTTGGGGAATATTTTAATCTATTCGTATAAATACTGGATGCACACACATTCACATATATAAACTATCATAAATACACATATTTTTAATTTTCTGCTGCTTTTTTGTGCCTTACTTCTCTTTTCTCTTTATTCTTCACCTCCATACACAACAGTTTCAAACTGTTACCATAACCACAAACCCACACGAAAACCCTATATATTTTTATCAATCCTCCTATAACTATATAGATACAGATTTGTATATATGCATGTATTAAACACATATAAAAGGTTATTTTGGCAATTATTTTAGAGACTTATATGTATTTTACTACTTCATGTGTGTGTGTGTGTGTGTGTGTATATATATATAATTTTTTTGAGATAGAATCTTGCTCTATTGCCCAGGCTGGAGTGCAATGGCATAATCTTGGCTCACGGCAACCTCCGCCTCCTGGGTTCAAGCAATTCTCCTGCCTCAGCCTCATGAGTAGCTGTGATTATAGGTGCCCATGACCATGTCTGGCAAATTTTGTATTTTTAGTAGAGACATGGTTTCACCACGTTGGCCAGGCTGGCCTCGAAACTCTGACCTCAGGTGATCCACCTGCTTTGGTCTCCCAAAGTGCTGGGATTACAGGCCTGAGCCACTGCACCCAGCTATTGTTTTACAGAATTATGTAACATATATATCCTTAGATTTTTAGTATATATACTTTATATACATATATGTATGTAAATGAATATGTATGTACATATATACAGGATTTTATAAATAAGACTTTGAGAAGTGCTGTACTAGCATATTATTTTTATTGACTGCATGGTATTCTTGGTGTGGATTTGACATCATTTATTTAAGCATTTCTCATTTGCACATTTCCTTGGTTTCCTAGTCTTTACCACTATAAGAATTTTTGCAATAAGTATGTTTTTGTGTCCATTATGCTTTTATTTCTGTGAGGAAAAATTCCCAGGAGTAAGACTGTGAAGTCAAAATGTGTATGTATTTCTAATTTTAATATATATTACTACATTGCTTTCCAAATAGGCTGTGACAATATATGCATCCACCAATGATTTGTGAGATTATTCTTTTTCTCATATCCAGCACAATAGAGCTAGATTTAATTATAGTGCCATTAGAGAAGATGTTGATCTAGTAGGAAAAATGTATCTCATGGATTTTGGTTTTCATGTTTTTTATACTAATTTCCAGCCAGATTTAATGAATTAAAAAGAAAACAAAACTATTGTGCCCTTCTAAAATTGTGTAACTTCTATAATAATTTGGGAGAAATGAATACTGTTTTTCAAATTTATGAAATATTTTCATCCCAAGTATGTGGCATACTTTTCTGTTGTTGAGATTTTGTCTTCCGATACGATTTTATTGCGTTATTTATGTAGATCCTGTACCTTTCTGGTAGGCATTGTTTCTTGGCGTTTTATTGTTATTGCATCTATTGTGGAACAAATTTATTCTCAATTCAACTTCTGGCATATCTTGCTATTCCAGAGATAAACTATTGATTTGTTTATTTATAGCTTTTGTCAACTTTCAGTTTAGCAAAGCACTATCAGAAAATACTATTGGATAAACAGAATTACTGAATTGAAAAATAGGTATCTTTGGTTGATTCTTTTCCTTTTTTTTCTGAGATGAGGTCTTGAAATGTTACCTGGGCTGAAGTGCAGTGGCACCATCTTGGCTCACTGCAACCTCTGCCTCCTGGGCTCAAGTGATCCTCCCACCTCAGCCTCCGGAGTAGCTGGGACTACAGGCATGTGCCACCACACCCAGCTAATCTTTGTACTTTTTGTGAGGACGAGGTTTCACCACATTGTCCATGCTGATCTCGAACTCCTGAACTGAAGTGATCCTCGGGCTTCTGTCTCCCAAAGTGCTGGGATTATAAGTGTGAACCGGCCGGGCACGGTGGCTCAAGCCTGTAATCCCAGCACTTTGGGAGGCCGAGACGGGCGGATCACGAGGTCACGAGATCGAGACCATTCTGGCTAACACGGTGAAACCCTGTCTCTACTAAAAAATACCAAAAACTAGCCGGGCGAGGTGGCGGGCCCCTGTAGTCCCAGCTACTCGGGCGACTGAGGCAGGAGAATGGCGTAAACCCGAGAGGCGGAGCTTGCAGTGAGCAATGTAGTTTTGGCGCTCTGTCGCCCTGGGCGCTCTGTCGCCCAGGCCACTGCACTCCAGCCTGGGCGACAGAGCGAGACTCCCTCTCAAAAAACATAAAAATAAAAAATAAAAAAAATAAGTGTGAACCGCTCCTCCCTGCTGGATGTTGGTTGATACTTATCAGCACCTCAAAAAGGGAAAGAAGAGAAGAATGAGCCTGGACTGAATAACTGAATTTAAGAGAAGCCTTGCAAAGTTGGGAACTACTTGAGATTGGGCAGTGTGTATGACAGAATAACTGTAGACTCATGGGCATGATGAGATGACGTCTTCCACCAAAATGTGGTCAACAGGCTTCTAGACTTGGTAATTCAGACGTTTTGTGTTTTTGTTAATTCACATTGTATTTTCAGAGCATAAATATTTCATAGAACCGCAGTCTAATATATCTTTTATTTCCCTCAGTCTTAATAATACAGTCACAAAAAAGTATTCAGGTAACTGTCTTTTTTTTTTTTTTTTACCCCTGGGGGAAAACTACATTGCTTAAAGTTCTCAGTTCTCAGACCTTTCCCTCTTTAGTCACTGGTCTGCCCACCATGGAGATTACATCACAGTCTGTTAACATAAGACATTTAAATCGTCACTGTTTTTCTGCTGTATTGTGGATATACGAAAAGGCTCTGCTGGTAGTCTTTCCAACGTTTATCGGTACCAGATTTTTTTTGTTCTTTATTTGAAGGTCATTTTTTGGATCACTTGATAGAACAATGTCTACGCAGCAATCTTCCACACTATGGAGATGACACGTTCAGACACTATAGCACAACATAACTAAGAGAAGGATGTAATTCACGGTTTGTAGTCACGTTTTAAACAGAAGATAATAGTACAGAAACTCTATTCCTGTGCATGTTTGGCCACAAAGACAAACTCCAAGGAATGGTTGCTGAGTGTTGTTATTGTTAAAGACAGATACCTCCATATCGGGGCATGATTTAATAGTTTATTTCTGACCATCGGATCCAGTATTTTATGGTCATCTAAAGGGTCATTTGGTGCTTGAGTCCAATAATGGAGTTTATTATATGAAACTAGTGTCAGAAGAAATTAGCTGCCATCCAAATGAACGGAACTATAAACACAGTAATTATATAGGAGAATCATTTTAATCTAAAGACAGGTATTGAATACACAAAAAGGGGTGACCAAAGGGTCCAAAAACAAAATTAAGAATAAAATATATATGGATATCATAAATAAGAGGTTAAGGAATCTGTTAATAATCTAGGCAATGAATACATGAAGAGGAAAGAATATAACTATGAGAGAACAAATGTAAGCAGATTAAAACATGGCAAGCTGTGCCTTTAATCCTTTGGAGTTTGTTTTCTGGATCATGTGTTAGAAACTGTCTGCTTTCCGTACTTATCATCTTGATCATCGCTCTTGATAAAAGGTTATATCCTCTCAAAAATTGACTAGAAGCTTCTAAAGGGCCTTGGCCTAAGGTTTTAAGCTAATATAGGTTTTCATGATTTGAAGATGGCTTACATCGCTTCAATTGTGAGATAGAAAGCTAAGTCTCAAAGTTGTAGAGTTTTATTGTTGCTGTAGCTGTTGACAACTTCTAGTAATCATTTTCCTTGAGGCTCAGCTACACATATTCTTTGATGTCTCACCCGGAAGATTAAATTTCCTGTACCGGAATCAGAATTATAAGAGTGGACTCCCTTTTTGAGATGCAGCGCAAAATTTATGTATAATGATGTGTTTAATTATACTCCAGGGGTAAATAATGCTGTATAAAATGAGAGTACTGAAGAGTACTGAAAATCTTTGGGGTTTCTTGCCTTATATCTTAAATTATGTTATGATCATCCCTGACTACCAAGGAAATTAGAACACAGCAATTTAGGAATGTATCTTTTGGTAGAAATTTTCTTTAAACAGTCTTTGACTATAAAAACAAATATGTCCTTAAGAAGTACACAGTTATTAGAATATATTGGTATTTGCAATTTATACATAATTATGACAATTGAAATTCATTTTTTCGGTAAAGATTTTTAGCCTACATTTAATCAACTAAAGAGCTTTAGTAGGAGTATTGGGTTAATTAAAATTTAAGTAATGCCAAAGAATCCTAATTATTTCTATAAACTTCATTTTATGTGGAGAAAGAGCAAAACTTTATGTTACCTGGTGATTGTTCCAAGAAACCCCTCTCTGCACAAGTTAAAGTTTATAAGGCTTTTTCAGAGTTTAGTTTGCTTTGAAATTTAGAATCTGAATTGGGGAAAGACAAAAAAATACTGAGAGGGGTCATAAGAAGAGATAAATAGTAAGAAAATAGTGGTATATAAATAAAGAAGTGGTTATAAAAATATTTTGAAAATACACAGCAACACATATCACTGAATATTAAGAACTTAAGGGCCGGGCTTGGTGGCTCAAGCCTGTAATCCCAGCACTTTGGGAGGCCGAGACGGGTGGATCACGAGGTCAGGAGATCGAGACCATCCTGGCTAACACGGCGAAACCCCGTTTCTACTAAAAAAATACAAAAAACTAGCCGGGCGAGGTGGCGGGCGCCTGTAGTCCCAGCTACTGGGGAGGCTGAGACAGGAGAATGGCGTGAACCCGGGAGGTGGAGCTTGCAGTGAGCTGAGATCCGGCCACTGCACTCCAGCCCGGGCGACAGAGCGAGACTCCGTCTCAAAAAAAAAAAAAAAAAAAAAAAAGAACTTAATTCTTTTTCAAAAATAAGGACATTTTGTCAAAATGATTCAGGATTATTTCAAAAATTTTAACTAATTAGGTAAATATTTTGATAATGCAAATTATATCTAGATACAGAAAAATATTGTCACTTTATAGAAAGAGAACACTAATTCTAATTTTGTTTTTATATATCTCCCATACAACAGTGTTTGGTAAATTTTTCATAAGTCTTCTTCTTCATGAATAAAACCCTTAACATTGACACTTAACAAACTTAAACAAAATACACTTTCTTTTTTTAAATTAACAATCCATAGACATCGTCAAATCAGAGCTACAAGCTTACCTTTCAGATCTTTTACATTTTTAGTGTGGTCTCAAATTTGTCTTCTATTTTATTTTAAAATTCTTTATAAATGTTTAAAATTAATTAATGTTAGTGGACTCATGAATAAAAAAATTTTAATTTTAGCATTGAATTATGCAAATGATAACATTAAGTCTAGATTGTCATTTTGGAATTGTTTAACATATGTATTATTATGTAAAATAAAACTTTATGCATGTAAAAATTCCCTTAAGAAAACCCTTGTTTGTTATCTCTGATTTGTATTTTGTTTCTCATATCATTTAAAATAATTATCTACTTGGGAATATTTGCTAGAATTTTGTTTGTATACAAGATAAAACTAAAGACAGAAGCAAAGAACTATCTATTTTACTATCTTTTTCTACACAGAATATGTTTTATATAACTGACACGTTTTCAGGTGATTACATGTGTATATACATGAACACATACTCTGTTAATGGAGTTATTTTTCTGTAAAAAATTTAAAATGCTAATTTAAACTTTAGTTAATCATATATCTTTATTTTTAATATAGAAATTTTACAGATTTCTAAAAACTATTAATTTAAATTTAATTATGTGTCCAGGGTCTTTACATTGATCAAAATCTTAAAATTGTAATTTAAGCCAAGAAAACATTTTTTAATGATTTGTAAAATTCTGAGATGTCATAATAATAAACCCTTTGAACCATTTATACCATTTAAAAGAGATAACATATTAAACTATAATTTCATTAAGCACAACTTTATATTTTAAGATTTAAGCAATTTCTGGAAATAATTTACCATAGAATTATGGGCCCATAGAAATATGCTAGAGATGTAAACAGTATGAATTATGAGAATTAAGAGCAGGTCTTCTGCCAAGTATAATGTATCCTAACATTTTTTTCCCCTCTGTTATAAATCAAAGACAAGATAGTTATTTTTAATATAAAAAAATTGTTCAATAAAATTTCCACATATTATGAATATAATGTAAACTCTTTTGAATATAAATCTCATTTGCCCATATAAAATAATACTTGCCAAGCTCTAAGAGTATAACTTTTCTTCTTGTAAAACTAGAAAGACTTTTACTCAAACTTAGTTGTTTCACTACCATACAAAGTAATAAAAATATTATTTTTTATATATTTTGTATATTATTGAAAATGTACTTAATTGGTTCCTTCTAAAGTATAAACAAAAACTGCAGAACAATATTTTATGGTCAATAAATAGCAAAAATATCCTATTACTATATGATTAAAAATATTAATCTACTAAGCATGAAACCAATGAGCAGAGTTGTTCTTTTATATTGATCTAAGTGAACTATCTTCTAGAACTGAGGAATGATTTTACTAAGGTACTCCTTCCTTTCATTTACTGATGAATGTCTCAATTGGACTTTTGTTACTCATTTTCTGTCTAAATACTCTTTAAAATGTTAATAAAAAGAAAACGGAAAAAATGCTTTAATTAGAATTTTACATTTAAAATTATAATTATAGAAATTTTACAAGTAATATTCTAATTACAGAAAGTTTTACAAGTAAAATTACATGTTGGTAACTTTATTTTTTCCTTTATTTCTCTCTCTCTCTCTCTTTCTTTCCTTCTCTATAGTATACTTAGCTTAATACTGGGAAAACGTGAATATTTATAGCTCCAGGGAAGAGGCCAGTGGATGGTGGAAAATAAATTTTAAAAGGTAAGTGAGATAAATAACAACCAGACAAGATCCTTACAATGGTAAGATGGCATCAGAACAAGGCAGACTCTAAACTGAAAAGAAAATGGAAAGAAAATATTGCAAGTTATGCAGATTTATTGAGATTGAGAAGTTATATAGAAATATTGAACTTGAAACAAAAAGACTTAAGACCTAGTGTTACTTGGTTCTGCCATATGCATAAATTGTGATAAAATTGTAGTCTTGAAATACCTAATGAAAAAATGCTAAGGAATCAGAAGGAATGTGTTATGAATCAGAGTAAATAATGTATGAGTCAGTTAGAGATTAAAAATTGTTAAATGCTCGAGAGGACTCTAAGATAGTTCATGAGTATTGTGATCCAAGTCCTAATCCCTGCAACTTGTGACTGTTACTTCCCATGGCAAAGTGGCTTTACAAATGTGATTAAATTAAACCAATATGACCTTGAGATAGAAAGATGATCTTGGATTATCCTGATGGTTATACTGAAATCTCTTGGGTTCTGAAAAGCAGAAAAATCTTTCCCAGGTTGAGTCACCAGGAGATGTAAATGTGGCAGAATGATCAGAGAGACCAACACTGCTGACTTTGAAGACTAAAGATGACTAAAGATGCTACAAACAAAAAATGTGGCAACCTTTAAAAAGTGGGAAAGGCAAGGAAATGTATCTCTTCATAAAGTCTCCAGAAAGGAACACACCTTGCCGACACCTTGATTTTTGCCCGGTGAGAACTTTCTTGGACTTCAACCCTACAGAATTTAAGATGATAAATTTGTGTTGTTTAAGTCACTAAGTTTGTGGTACTTTGTTGCAACCACAATAGAAAACTTGTATAAGCATGAGTTGTCTATCTTTTGTTCTTTTTTCTCAAAAAATTTCAAGATCCTGAAACAAAAGCATAAAAAAATCAAAGATTTTTCTCGGTGATAAGGATATGCAAGCTAAGTACAGCAGAAAGAAAAAGGCTAATGCTTTAGCTGATAGTGTAAAACTGTGTATATCATGCATGTCTGTTACATCTATATTTCCATGAAAGTTGTTCAACTGCTGTGGATACTTATTCTTGTACCACACTTAGGATAAATTATTAAACAGAAAAAAACTTAGAAGACTAGATAATGTACTTTTCTGTATTGATCACAAATTAAAATTATAATTTTCTCTTTATTTACATAATGTTTTAGAATCAGTTCAAAATTAGTGTTAATTTTCTTCTCTTGAGCATGTTGTTCTACATGAATATAACCTTCAGAAGACAGCCGCATGTTTGCAGTTGTATAGAAGCCAACCACATTGTTCGCAGGTTTTCCTTCTGACTGTGATAGTGGAAGACCTCGAAGTTTGGAGACCTCTTAGGTCCCGAACTGCCATGACTCCCTCACACTGCGAGCACATGACTGGGGGAAATTGTACACATCCTACAGTTGGGTTGTGAGAGGAAGTTCAAGAGTATTCCATAGTATCAACAGAAAAGAAAGCCCCGGTTTCCCATTTTTGGTAGTTTTTTCATGGAAATGTATAACCTGAATACAGAAATATCATAAATGTGTATACATAGCTCACAGATTTTTCACAAAAATGCTTGCATAATCGGCACACAATGAAATGCATCATGACCAGAAGCAACCTTGTAGCCCTTGCCAGTTATTTACTGACCCCTACTTCTGCCTCCAAAGAGAGACACTATCTGTCTTCTACCACCATGGAATAGTTTTGCCTGCTTTTGAAAATTTTATGTGTATATGTATGGTGTACACACACACACACACACACACACATCCATACACACACATAACCATACTGAACTACTTTCAATAACCTAGCCTGTGTCAGTTGCATGGTTGCTAATGAAATTTGCTTTAGTATGCCTTGGGACTTAATCTTATGAGCTCTTGAGGGGAGAAAAAAATCTCAGGTAATTTTTTAATCAATAGGTTCAAAAATATAGTCCCCATAGTTATAAAGAGTTGTTATATCACTAAGCTCCCTTAAGAAAAACAAAACAATGTAAAACAAAAATTCAAACAGGAGAAAACTACATAAATAGTTTGTTTTCTCTTACACTCTTAAACATTTTTAAAGAAATAATGAAAATAAACTATATAAATAATTTGTTCCCTGTTAAACTTTTAAACATTTTAAAAGAAATAATAAAAATATAGAGCATATTAATAAATATACTAATTTTTTTGCAATAAAGATTTAAAAATTACAAACTGGTTGCAGAAATGAAGGCGAAGATTTTTTCACCAAACTAAAGTCTCCTAGAAACGCTCTGTAAACATGTTTCTAGGATAAAAAGAGATGATGATTAGGCAGTAAACAGGTCACCAATGAATGAATTTGCTAATCATATTTTTCTTTTAATACATTAGCCCATCTTTGCTTTCTCTTGGTGACAAATAAACTGTATTTAAATTTCCAAGCGCTTGTATATAGTAGGTAAATTACTTATGATAATTGGTATCTCTGGAACAGAAAAATAAACAAAAATGATCTTTGCCTCTCTAATTGTGAAAGTAGCCATAACCTGTTTCTGATCTTTTGAACTAATTGGTCTTGATGCTTTCATTAATTAATTTTACAAAAATTTAATCTTTCTGTAGTGCTCAAAAGAGTGATGCTTGTTTCCGAGATTTCTATTAAGTAGCTGACAAAGGATATCTCAACAAAAAACAATATTTTCCAAATTTAAAATCCAAATATTATAGTGAAGAATATATTGTCAGCATGTATTTCTTAAGTAAAAGATACAATTAAAAATATACACTTAGGTCAAAAAGTAAGAAAACACATAGAAAATGGTATATCTTAAAATGCTGATTTTTACTAAGCAGTCTTTTAAAGAAATTATTATAAATATGCAGCCTCTCCCAGACAAGTATGTCATAGCTTCTCTCTCCTCAAATTTCCAACCACTTCTCCCATCTCCTTACTCTCAGATACTGACTTTGACTCTTAATTCTTTGAGAAAATAGTAGACATAAGAAGAGAACTTCCATAAAATTCCTCAACTTCTTCCAATCTACCTTTGTCTGATCCAATATACTCCCTTTACCTCTTATTACTGTGAGAAAAGCCCAGTGTCTCAATTTGTGCCCCAGCCCCCTTCCCCTTTTATCACACGAGCACATGCTTTAGCAAATCTCTCCTCTCCTTTCTGCATCATGTGTTCCCCATCTAGGATATCTTCACATTGTTAAATGACAATCCATTTGTCATCTCTTAGCCTCAGTACTTTATGTATGAGCAGCAGCTGCCAACATAGATCACTTCCTCTGTCTTAAAATTTATGGAATTCTTTCTCTTGGCTTTCAGATACTATCCTTTTACTGTTCTCCACCTTGCCCATTTATTTCTCTATCACACTCTCTTTTGTCATTTTCTCCTCTTTTTCTGACTACCTAAAATTGCAGTTTCCTAGGCCTCCTTGACCCTATTTTTCTATGTTATTGTACTCACTCCCTTGGTGGTTTCATTTAGTCTCATGACTTTATCAAATATCTCTGATAACTAAAAATTTTTTTTGCAGCCTAGATTTTCCTCCTCAAATCCAGACTTACATATCCAAAGATCTACTTGACATCACCTTTTGTATGTCTAATAGAAATCTCAAAATTTACTTGCCATAAATTGAACTGTACATCTTCCATCACATACCTGCTCAATTCTTTATTATTTTTCTTCTATCTACTTTATAATGGCGGCTTCAACCCCTTAGTGACTTAGACCAAAGGCTGCAGAGTTAACCTTGACGAGCCATACATGGAAATAACTTACTTGCCAGTCCAATATCTGATAAAAGATGTGTTTCCAAAATACATATAGACTCTTAAAATTCAACAATAAGAAAATAAACAGTTTTAAAAAGGCAAAAGATCTGAATGGAAACGTCACAAAGGAGATATAAAGATGGAAAATAAACATATAAAAGATGTCCAACATTATCAGTTATTAGAGAAATACAAATTAAAATCAAAATGACATTGTAGTCCTAGGTATTTATCCCAATAAATTGAAAACTTATGTTAACATAAAATATGAAATATAAATGTATATATAAAATATGGAAAATATGAATGTATATATGTGTGTGTGTGTGTATATATGTGTGTGTATATATATATTTCAGTTTTACGAAAAATTTGGCAAAATTTGGAAAGGACCAAGGTGTTCTTCGACAGATAAATATAAACAAACTGGCATATCCATACAACAACATACTATCTGTAATAAAAAGGAAGAGGTTTTTATTCAGGTAACAATTTGGTACTTGGATGGTAGATACATCACTAAGCATTTCTCAAAACCCACAAACTATATACCATAAAATGTACTGCATGGAAATTGGGAATTCCCATAATGGAATGCAGAGTATAAAAGAGGAATTTAGCTGCATTACAAATGCATGATATAATATCATGGAAGGGAGTAGGGGAAAAGTTACCTGACCTAAGTAATTTTGGAAAGCAATGTTTTCAGTGGTGCCTATAAGCAAAAGACAAAAAGAAATGTCAGTACACACTTATCTATTTGGTGAATTTTTCACAAAAGTACAGGATAACACTTTTGATACTACTTTATTTATATGTTGGAGTAGTAAAAATAAGTAAATCAATTGTCAGAGAGAAGTTACAAATAAGCAATAGAGGAAAGCTAGAATGAAACCTGTACTGTTGGATTTGAATCAGATAAATGAGTATGAATTCATATAACTATAAAAAAAATATATATATAAAATTTATATATATATATATATTAAACTACGTAAACAGGCCAGATAACTATAAACTATTTAAAGGAAAGTAACTTAGCTCTGTGTGATTAAAAACTGGTTAAAGACTAACATGATATATACTCAGATTTATATTTCTAGTTTAAGTTAATTGCAAGTATTTAAGCTTTGAGAGAAAAAAGTTAGCAGATATTTTTACTATTCTTAATGAATGATGTGTTAATGTTAAACAATGACATAAAATTGTTAGGTATTTTACTCAGTGTCATTTCATTATTATGTTTTTGTTTTTTTCTTTTCCTGTAAATTTAAAAGAGTTATCTTTAATGCTAATTTTTGGAACATTTAAGCCATATATAATAATGATATAAAAATTTACTCTCTTGGAGTATCTAAGTAAAATCTGTTCAACCATTTCTGTAATGAGAATGAGTCCTGAAGAGTATTACTTTACATCATCATAGATAATTGCAAGTTTATTTTAACAGCTTGCTAAACAAGATCAATTAAATTGACTGCCATCTTCAAATAAAGGATAATAGACTTAGTTACTATAAATAAAATATGACTAATTTGAAAATCTTCTTACAAATAAAGTGAATGTTTCTTATGCATAATTACATATTAATAATATACAATTTCCACGTATTACTATGTCAACTAATTCGGTTATCTGTATCTTATTACATAAAATACTTAGAAAATCTACCCTCTCACTGAAAATTTAGGTATTACTGAAATCCTGTGAATGAGTTTGTGCTCTTTCTATATAGTTGACTATTTTTCCTATAATACCGTGGAGAGATGTTGCGAAATGAACAAATTTACCTGATTTAGAAGAACTAATTATTTATCAAGATTTTATTACATATATTTTTTTTTTTTTGTATCAAGAGAGGGCACCTTGGGCCAGGCACTTACTGTGGTGTACACTTGTAGGACTAATTATTCAGAGGAATGAGGCAGGATGATTGCTTGAGCCCAGAAGTTTAAGCCTGCAGTGCACGATGACCTTGCCTATAAATAGCCACTGCACTCCGACCTGGACAACAGACTCCATTTCAAAAAAGAGCACTTTCATAAGCGGTTTTCTGAAATTCTTCATTTTCAGACAAAGTGAATGTTTCAAAGTCAGAAAAAACTATGCATTCTCCGCTTTGAAAGGCTCTCACCAGATTGGCTTTATCATGACTCAATTATTCCACCCGGACACCATGGACCCTCCCCATGGACTCATAGGTGTCTCCAAACTTGGTGCAGAAGGGACTGAAGGACCCCAGTCTAGCTTTGCTTCCATTTGTTAGTGCCCATGACCTACAAGATGGCTAAAAATTTGGAGAAATACATGTTTTATACGGGACACTGATATATTGATGGAATGACCCTCTTTTAGTTTATAATTTTTTGTAGAACTCACTTTCTTTACAAATATTAACACAAAGTTTCTTTATAAATTCCACTGATCTGCAACATGGGCATGTAAACTAAATAAAAAATAACCAGCCCATAAATTTTAGTGTTGAAAATGTGAAGAAACCTTATGCTGCCTGGGAAAAGTAAGAACCTAACACCTAACCTTTATTTTCTGGTAAATCCAGTATAAATTTCAATATAATCTTTTGTACTTTTTAGATATCATTCAGGTCACAAGTTCATAATGTCATAATGTTTTCTTCCTTTCTCTCTTTCTGTCAGCTTTTTTTTTTTTTTTTTGAGATGGAGTCTTGTTCTGTTGCCCAGGTTACAGTGCAATGGCACAATCTCAGCTCACTGCAACCTCTGCTTTCTGGGTTCAAGTGATTCTCCTGCCTCAGCCTCCTGAGCAGCTGGGATTACAGGTTCCTGCCACCACACCCAGATAATTTTTGTGTTTTTGGCAGAGACGGGGTTTCACTATGTTGGCCAGGCTGGCCTCAAACTCCTGACCTCAAGTGATCAGGACACTCATTGCTATTATAAATCTTGTGCCCAAACACCAGATTTGTAGAGATCTCATAGATAGTTTTAAGTTTTATAATGTGCACATAGAGATAGGTGGATAAATGTTCCTTTAGTCTCTATGGAAGCAAAGGCATATTAGATCATTTTACTGCCATTAACATTTCGGAACATGCTAATTTTATGTTAGACAACTGGCTAACAGATGGATAGCAGAAAGACAGAACTTCCAAATTGCACATAAATATGGTTGTAAAATGAATTAGGATAGAATAAAATAGCAGAGATGAGTAATGAAGACCCACCCAAAGGATAAATCAATATATGTACCATACAATATTCCTTTCATTGTTTATTTTTTATATCCAAAAAGTATTCCCATCATTTGTTATTTCTGAGCCAAAAAGTCAACTAATTTTAAATAGTATTTTACTATAGCATAGAAAGCATGCTGCAGTACAATCACAGATAAATCACTTCCCCATTAAAGTTCTGTGATTAAAATCCAACAGAATTCTCTTGAACTTTTGTCTTCACATCAAGCAGAGCTTTTACATTTATTTTTCATTTACTCAAACTTCTGGATCACAATATGATAATTTAAAAAATTAAAGTGGCGACACTGTAAGATGACAAAATAGGAGTTCTTTTGTTTTACTCCTCTCCACAGAAATTCAACTAGTAGCTATCCACAGACAAGAATACCACTGTGAATATACCAGAACTTGGAAGTGAAGCTAAGATAGCCCCTCAGACCACAAAACCCAGAAAAATCTTGATCAAGTGGTAAGAGGAATGGCTCTCTTTGACTGTGTCACTACTTCTCCACGACAGCATAGCACCACACAGAGAGAATTTCCTCGCACTTTTGAGTGTTTACAGTAGGAAAAGTGGGTTGGAAGTGAACATTCAGCTTCTGGGATCCTTCACAGGAGGCTCACACTTGATTCATTTCATAGGAAACCTTGGTTATATAGACAAACTAAACCATCTGGGGTCAGTTAGAAACCAACAACAGGGATGGGGCTCACAGCAACAAGCATGTAGGTCTTGGTGGTTGTTCTGCATTTTAGCCATGAAGAAAACTACCTACCAGCAGTTTTCCGCATTACACAGCAGAAAACATGGTCAGTGGGTCTTCCAGGCTTAAATCTCTGGATGGCTTCCCAGTGCAGCCCAGGAGCCCTCATTGAGTGTTCCCCAGGTTAATTTTAGCCAGCCACTGTGCCAACCATTAAAGCCAAAAGGCTTCAGCCAGGGTGGTGCCAGCTGCAACAGTCCTGGACTTAGTGTGCCCTCTAGTGCTACAACAGCTGCAGTGGTCATGGGTTTAGGGACCACAACCTGCTCAGAATTTTTGGACAGGTTTACAGTTGAGGACATTCTCAGTCAAAGCCAGACTGCAAAATCTTCAATAAATGCATAATCCTTAAATGAATAGACATTGATGCATGACCAAAAGGACCAGGAACAATCAGGGAAATATTATATCACCAAACAGACATAATAAGCTGCCAGTGACTGACCCAAAAGTAAAAGGGATGAATTAACTGCATTCTAAAGAAATCAAAATAGCTCTTTAAAGAAAACTCAGCAAACAAATAAAATATAGAGCAATACATCAGAAATTTAGAGAAATTTAACAGAGAGATTGACATAATAATTTTAAAAAAAGTGGAAATTCTGACTCCAAAAATACAATGAGCAAAATGAAAAATAAAATAGCATCAACAGCAGACAGAAAGAATCTGTGACTTCAAGACAGGTTATTTGAAAATATATTGCTAAAGGAGAAAGGAGAAAAAGTAATGAAAAGTAATGAAGAAAACTTACTGGACTTATGGAACACCATTACAAAGGCAAATGTTTGAGTTATTGGTGTCGAGAGAGTAAAGAAAGATAAAGGGGGTAGTATATTTAAAGAAATAATGGCAAAAAACCCTTTCCAACCCTGTAGAAGGATATAAATATCCAAGAACAGGAAGGTCAAGAGTCTCTACTCAGATTCAATTCAATTAAGACTACCCCATGACATAACGTAGTCAAACTTTTGAAATTAAAGCCAAAGAAAACATTCTGACAGTAGCAAGAGAAAGAAACAAATAACATGTAAGGGAATTCCAATACACCTAACAGCAGATTTCTCAGCAGAAATCTTACAGGTCAGGAGACAGTAGGATGATATATTCAAGGTGCCGAATGAAAAAACACAAAACGAAACAAAACTGACAAGAAAGTAGCACCCAGCAAAGCTCCCTTCAGAAACAAAAAAGAGATAAGACTTTCTCAGATAAATAAAAGCTGAGGGAGTTCATTACCTCAAAACCTACCTTACAAGAAATGCTAAAGAGAGTTCTTCAAGCTAAAACAAACAAAAAATGTTAATGGGTAACACAAAAACATTGGAAGTACAAAATGCACTGGGAAAAGTAAGTGCACAGAGTCAGAAACCTTTAATTCTCTGTTGGTGGTATATGAATTGTTTACATCTTTAGTATGAGGATTAAAAGAAAAAATGTTAAAAGCAATAATAATTACAATAATTTAAAGGAATATGCAATGTGAGGCAGTGTAAATTGTGACAATAAAAATTCAAAATGGAGGAAAGCAAGTAAAGTGTAGAGGGTTTTATTTGCAATCAATCTTAAATTGTTGTTAGCTTATATAGTTATACAGTTAAAACTACACAATGTTTTCTCTAAGCCTCATGGTAACTACAAAGCAAAATCTTACACACCCAAAATAAAAACAAGAAATCAAAACATACCGCTAAAGAAAAATTACTTAAGCAAAAGAAAAGATAGAAAGAGGTAAGGAAAGTATCTGCAAAACTAGAGAACAAATAACAAAATGGCAGTCATAAATCTTTCGCTATCAATAATTACTTTAAATGCAAATTGATTAAATTTGTTTATTAAAAGGTATAGTACGGTATAATAGATTTAAAAAAAAAAAAAAAAAGCATACTTCACCTTCAAAGAAACACATAGAATGAAATGATGGGACAGAAAAAGATATCCCATGAAACTGGAAATTTAAAAAGAGCAGAATAGCTATATTTAGATAAAATAAACTATAAATTTAAAACTGTAAAAAGAAGACAAATGAGGTATCATATAACGATAAAGAAAGGGTCAGTTTAGCAAGGGAATATCACAACTATAAACAAAAATGCACCCAATATTAGATCACCTAAATATATACAGCAAACGTTAATAGATCTGAAGGTGAAATTAGACTACAATACAATAATAGCATCAGATTTTTAACCCCACTTCCGGCAGTCGACAGACTATCTATAGAGATAGTCAACAAGGAAACATGGGATTTAGACTATACGCTAAATCAAATGGAACTAACAGACATATATAGAATATTTCTACCCACTAACTGCAGAATACACATTCTGCTCACCTGCAAACAGAACATTCTCCGGGATAGAAAATAAATTAGTCAACAAAAAAGTCTTTGCAAATTCAAATGAGTAGTAATCATGTCAAGTATCTTTTCTGACAATTGCTTAATTGTCTTTAATTGTCTTAGGCCATGTAAGACACGCCTGCTTCCCCTTTGCCTTCTGCCATGATTGTAAGTTTCCTGAGGCCTCTCCAGAAGCAAAAGCTAATATGCTTCCTGTACAGCCTGGGGAACTATGAACTAATTAAGCCTCTTTTCTTTATAAATTACCCAGTCTTGGATATTTTTTAATGGCCATGTGAGAATGGCCCACAGGAGACATTACAACTGACATCATAGATATACAAAAGACCAGAAGACACAGTTAAAACAATTATATGCCAACAAATTTAGTTACCTAGAAAAAATAGATGAATGTGTCTGAACATATACAACTTCTCAAGGTTAAATTGTAAAGAAAATTTGTACAAAACAATAATGAATAAGAAGATTGAATTAGTAATAAATGTTTTCCATCAAACAAAATTCTCAGGACCTGAAGGTTTCACAATTGAATTCTAGAAAACATTTAAAGAAAAACCAATTCTTCTCAAACTCTTGAAAAAAATTGAAAAGGAAAGGATACTTCCTAATTTATTTCACAATGCCAGCATTACCTTAATAACAAAATCAGACAATATCACAATAAAAAAATAGCAAAAATACAAGTCAATATCCCCAATCCACATAGATGCAAAATTCTTAGCAAAATACTATTAAACTGGATTTAACAGACCTTTGAAAAATCATCCACCATAATTAATTAAGGCTCATCCTAGATATGCAAGGATGGCTCAACATGCATAAATCAAAAAATATATACATTACATTAACAGAATATAGGGAAAAACAATTTCAATAGATGAATATTGGACAAAATTCAACATTTCTTCATCATAAAAAACTCTCAACAAATTAGATATAAAAGGAACTTATGTCAACACAACAAAGGCCTAACATTAAATTGAATGAGGAAAAGTTGAAAAATTTTCCTTTAAGAACTGAAACAAAACAAGGATGACCACTCCTACCACTTCTCTTCCACATGGTGCTAGAAGTCCTTGCCTGAGGAATTAGGTGAGGAGAAAAAAAAGAAAAAATCCAAATTAGGAAAGAAAAAGTTAAATTGTTCTCAGTTGTAGATTACATGATCTTTTATATAAAAAAGCTCTAAAGACTCTATGAAAAAAACTGTTAGAACTGATAAACAAATTTTGTAAAGTTGAAAGATAATGTCAGCATACAAAAATCAGTAGCACTTCTATACAGTAACAGTGAACCATCTAAAAAAGAAAAAGAAAACAATGGCAATGGCATTTATAACAGCTACAAAAAGTATTTAGGAATAAATTTAACCAAGAGATGAAATATCTCTACACTGAAAATTATGAAACACTGATGGTAGATACGGAAGAAGACATGAATAAATTGAAAGATATGCCATGTTGTTTATGCATTAGAAGTATTAATATTGTTAAAACATTCATACTATCAAAAGTTATCTATAGATTCAATGTAATCATCATCAAAATATCAATGACATTCTTTACAGAAATGTTAAACATCTTAAAATATCCATGGAATAGCAAACAACTTCCAATTACCAAAGCAATCTTGAGCAAAAAGGAAAAAGCTAGAGACATAACACTACCTGACTATAAAACATAGTACAATCAACCTAAATGTCCCTCAATGGGTGAGTGAATAAAAAATTTAGTAAATATACACAATGGGATATCATTTAGCAATAGAAAAGTGAATCCTGACATTTTCAACATCAAGGATAAACCTGGAAGAACTTAGATTAAGCAAAATAAGCCAGGCACAGAAATACAAAAGCCACTCGATTTCACTCATATGTGTGTTTTTCAAAAGACCACCAGGATGGCTCAATAATAGAAAAGAGAGTCTTATTGACAATATTGGTTTCTGAGCTAGGAAGAAAATATCCCCAGCATTGAGAAAAGTGCTCTCTCCTTGAAGAGGGGAAGGACAGGTTAGGTTTTACACCCCACAAAGTTGGTATCATACAATAAAGTTATACATAAAGTCAATCATCAGGATGGAGGGGAAAAGCTATACATATTTTTGAGAGGAGTCAAGCACATGTACAGTGGGTAAACATATGTAACATACATTCCATGTTCACTTTGGTGTGGGATTTTAGCATTAAAATGAGGTAGAATCTGGCACTTTAGGTCAAAAAGTGAACTATAGAACTTGAAGATAATTTGTGTGCAGGCTCTGTAAGTTGGTTGAAACTGTCTTGAATTCTGCAGTAGCTTATCAGAAGAGAATGTTTGTAAGGACGTTTCTCTATCCAACCAGAGTTGTAGTGATCTCGGTTGTAAATCAGAGTTTTGATACTTTGCTTGATAGTTCCTATTACTAGAACTTATACCCATAGGAATTTAGACATTTTCCATGCCAGTTGGGCTCTGAACCCTCCACCCATAGTAACTTGGTTTTCCTAAGCTTAGAGTTTATCTCATTTGATAAAGTCACATCTATATTGGTATTTCCAATAACAGGTCAAAAGTTAAAAAGTTGATCTCATATAATTTGGGAGTAGAATGATGGTTACTAGAGGCTGCAGTGGTTAGAGAGTGAGGGGAGCATTGGGGAGTTGCTGGTCAAAGGCTACATTATTATGGTAATAAAGGAGACATAAACTCAAGAGATCTATTGTATAGCATGGTTGACTATAAATAATGACAATATATTGTATTTTTGAGAAATGCTGAGATGAGATTTTGAGTGTTCTTACCATAAAAATTTATGTGAGATAAATCATTGTTAATTAGCTAGATTTAACAATTCCAGAAAGTATATACATATTTCAAAACATTATGTTGTACATAAGAAATACATATAATGATATAGTTTCGATATTTATCACTGCCTGAATATCATGTTGAAATATAATTACCAATGCCAGAAGTGGGTCCTAGTGGGAGATGTTTGGATCATGGGGGTAAACAGATCCCTCATGACTTTGTGCCATCGTCTTTGCAATATTGAGAAAATTCTTGTGCGATCCAGTCATTTACAAGTATATACTTCTCAGCTTTACAAACTTTCTCTCTCTTGCTCTTTCTCTGGCCGTGTGATGTGCTTGCTCCTGCTTCACCTTCTGCCATGAGTGAAACCTTCCTAAAGTCTCACCCAAAGCAAATGCCAGTGCTATGTTTCCTGTACAGCCTGAAGAAATGTGAGCCAATTAAACCTCTTTACTTGTAAATTACCTATATTCAGGTAGTTTTTTATAGCAATGCAAGAATGGACTAACACAGAAAATTGGTACTGAGGAGTGGGGAGTTGCTATAAAGATACCTGAAAATGTGGAAGAGGCTTTGAAACTGGGTAATGACAGGGGTTGGAAGAGTTTGGAGGGCTCAGAAGAAGACAGGTAGATGAGGGAAAGTTAGAAACTTCTTTTTTTTTTTTTTTTTTTGAGACAGAGTTTTGCTTTTGTTGCCCAGGCTAGAGTGCAGTGTCATGATATCAGCTCACTGCAACCTCCACCTTCTGGGTTCAAGTGGTTCTCCTGTGTCAGCCTCCAGAGTAGCTGGGACTACAATCACACACCACCACCACTGCTAATTGTTTTCTTTTTCTGTATTTTTAGTAGAGAGGGAGTTTCACCATGTTGGCCAGACTGGTCTTGAACTCTTGACCTCAGGTGATCTGCCTCTGTCAGCTTCCTAAAGTGCTGGGATTATGGGGGTGAGCCACTATGACTGGGCACAACTTCTTAAAGACCAGTTAAATTGTTGTGATGAAAACGCTAATAGTAACATTAACAGCAAATTCAGGCTGACAAGGTCTCAAATGGAAATCAGAAAGTTATTGGGAACTGGAGCAAAGGTCATGTGTGTTATGCCTTAGCAAAAGATTTGACTGCATTGTGTTCATGCTCTAAAGATCTGTGGAAGTCAATTTGAGAGTGATGACCTAAAGTATCTAGTGGAAGAAGTTTTTTAAGAGCAAAGTTTTCAAGAAATGATGTGGCTGCTTCTAACAACCTATTATTACGTGCCAGAGCGAATAAATGACTTACAGTTGAAACATATTTTAAAGGAAAGCAGAGCATAAAAGATCAGAAGATTTTTTGCAGTCCTGGCCATGTGACAGAGAAAGAAAAAGCTTTTTTGGAAGAGAAATTCAAGCAGGCTGTGGAACAATCACTTGCTGGAGATATTTGCATAACTAAAAGGGAGCCAAGTGCTAATATCCAAGACAATGGCGGAAAAGGCCTTGAGGGCATTTCAGAGACCTTCCTAGCAGCCCCTCCCATAACAGGTATAGAGGCCTAAAAGGGAAGAATGATTTCATGGGTCTGACTCAGGGCCCCACTGCCCTGCACAGCCTCAGGACACTGCTTCCCACATCTTGGCTGCTCCAGCTATACCTGTGGCTTAAAGGGGCCCAGATATAGCTCAGGCTGCCACTTTAAAGAATGCAAGCTATAAGCCTGGTGGTTTCCACATAGCATTCAGTCTGCAGGTGTATAGAGTGCAAGAGCCATGGATTCTTGGCAGCCTCTGCCTGGATTTCAGAGAATATAAGGAAAAGCCTGGGCATCCAGGCAGAAGCTTTCTTCAGTGGTGAAGCCCTCACAGAAGCCCTACTAGTCTTCACAGAAGCCCTTCTATTGTGGAGGGGAGATGTAGCATTGGAGACCCAACAGAGAGTTCCCACTGGGGCACTGCCTAGTGGAGCTGTGGCCAGGGTCCCATCATCCTCCAGATATGAGAATGGTAGAACCAGCAGCAGCTTGCACCCTGCACCTGGAAAAGCAACAGGTCAAATCGAGCCTATGAGAACAGCCCTAGGAGCTGGAACCTGCAAAGTTGCAAAGGTGGAGCTGTCCAAGGCATTAGAAGCCCACACCTTCCACCAATGTGCCCTGGAGGTGGGCTATGAAGTAAAAGGGATTATTTTGGAGATTTAAGATTTAATGACTGCCTTGCTGTGTTCTGAACTTGCCCTTTTCATTTGGCTGATTTCTTTTGGAATGGGAATGATTACACAATGCCTATACTTCCGTTGTACCTTGGGAGTAAACAATGTTTTTTTTTTGTTTGTTTGTTTTTTGTTTTGTTTTTTGTTTTGTTTTGTTTTTTTTTAAATTTTATAGGTTCATAAGTAGATGGGATTTGCCTTCTTTCAGATTAGACTTTGGACTAATAGCTAGTTAATGCTGGAATGAGTTAAGTCTTTGGGGGACTGTTGGGAAGGCATGATTATATTATGCAATGTAAGAGGGACATGTGATTTGGGAGAGGCCAGGGAAAGAATAATATAGTTTGGATTTTTGCCCCTGCTAAAATCTCATGTTGAGCTATAATTCCCAAGACCAGAGATGGGACCTGGTGGGAAGTGTTTGGATCACAAGAGCAGATCCCTCATGGCTTGGTGCTGTCTTTGTGATAGTGAGTGTGTTCTCATGAGATATGGTCATTTAAAAGTGTGTGATATCTCCTCCCTGTGGTATTTCTATCTTGTTCCTGCTCTGGCTATGAGCTGTGACTACTCCCCTTTGCCTTTGACCATGAGGAAAACCTTCCTGAGACCTCCCTAGAAGTAAATGTCAGTGCTATGCTTCCTGTACAGCCTGCAGAAGCATGAGCCAATTAAATTCTCTTCTTATAAATTACCCAGGCTAAGGTATTTCTTGACAGGAATGCAAGAATGGCCTAATACATATAATTTAAAATTAATAAATTTGAAAAACAAAAATTGTGCATTTTTCTTCAACTTGACCATTTCAGAGTAAGACAGAATGCAAAATTTAAATATTCAAGGATAAACAGCAGCATAGTGGTGAATAGGTGTTATGAGATTCGCTCTTTGTTTTATTCATTAAAACAGATATTTTAAATTTGTTAGAAATTTTACATTTTTCAATTCTTCTAAAAGGGCAAAAGTCAATTGGCTTTGGGAAGCAGAGGTCTCCTATGTGAGATTAAGTGTCATGTTTAAATGTGCCTTTTAGTTATACACATATAAAATAACTACCTATTCATTTTTCTTGGATGTTATCTAAATTCACTGAAAGAAAGCATGCCTGCTTCAGATGGCATTATTGAGTATTCTATTTAGGAGTAAATGCTGAGCTTTGTTAGTGTAATATAAATTGAACTTACGCTTTGCAGTTTATATCGTGTTTAGTGGAAAGCTGCTCTTCTATATCAGCGAATTAATTTTTGTTTGGCAGAGAAGTTGGGGCTTCTGGGTTGCACACCGTTGTCTACCGAGCACTTTGCTTGGCCAGAACTCCCAAGAGGCTTTCAGGAGGATCATCCAAGTCAATATTCTTCTCAGCACTATGGAGAAAAGATTGAAAAGGAACTATGGCTTATTTTGGCACCATGCAACCAGACTAATGTGTTAATATACACCTGATATTTTATTTGAGATTCATTAGCCAGAGTTAATGTCATTTGTTGTCTGTATTTTTTGTTTTATTTAATTTTATTTATTTCTCTGTTAAAGAAAAACAGAGCTGGATAATGGCTTGAGTGGTAAAGCAGATCTTAATCAAGAACTCTTGCAATAGAGGACAAGAGACTCCAGTATAAACCAAACTCAATTTGAAATACAACAATAAAAGTGTGTGTTCATAGGCAAGGAATAGTTTCCATTGTGGGTGGAGCTCAGTGAATGAAAATTTACTAATAAAAAAATTCAGGGATAAAGGGAGATTCTGGTTAAGTTGACCTAATAGGATTCTTGCTGAAGGCAGACCAGGGTGAGCAGACATCATCTGCAGGATGGTGGAAGAGGATACAAGTTTGAAACCAGCCTGACTAACAAGATGAAACCCAGTCTCTACCAAAAATACAAAATTAGCTTGGCATGGCGGCACACTCCTGTAATTCCAGCTACTTGGGAGGCCAAGGAAAGAGAATTGCTTGAACCTGGAAGGCAGATGCTGCAGTGAGCCCAGATCACACCATTGCACTGCAGCCTGGGCAATAAGAGTGAAACTCCATCTCAGAAACAAACAAACAAACAAAAAATTATCAGATGAGGATGATCAGACATCAAGGAGGGGTTTGTTCTAAATGGACTTATCAGAATTCTTGCTAACACTGGTAATGCAACTTGACAGGAACAGAACAGGCACTGAAGATCTACGCCTAGAGGTCTTAAAGGAGCCTCACTAGAGTTTGGCCAAAGAGAAAATATTTGTGTTGCTTTTCATGGCCATAAATCAGACTAGAACCCTACACATGAATACTTTAATCTCCCCATGAAAAATTATAAAATAATGCCCTAAGAAACCTCTTTCTATGGCCAAATACTTCCCTCTGGTGCATAAAAACCATTATGACAGTTTGACTTCTGTAAAATCACCCCCACTTGTTCCAGAAGTTGGCTCAGCCATGGAAAATTCTCCATTCAAGCAATGAAAAGCACTTTTTCTTTTGAAATGCTCCCTTGCACCCCATCAGGGACTATCAAATGTGCCTGAAGATGGATTAGAAATCTCCCACTTCCCAAAGTCCCACCTTAATTGAACACCTGCCAATCAGACACTCTTTCAGTGTTTCCTCTTTTAACTCTATAAAGTGAACTCTTCTTTGTCATACCTCTTAACCCCTACTGAAACAAAGGTAATGCTATTTATAATAGCCAAAATCTATACAAAATCACAACAATACTATTTATAATAGCCAAAATCTAGAACAACCACATGCCTATCAACTAGAGAATGGATAAATAATAAAAAAAACAAAAATCAGTATTAATGCAAAGAACAAATGCTTAAATAAAATAAAATGCATAATATGGAACACTATGAAGCATGAGAGTGTGGGGGTATTATGGATGGATCTCACAAATATAATGCTGAGAAAAGCCAAACACAAAACAATGCATATTGTATTATTTCATTTACATTAAATTCACACACAAGATTATCTATTCTAGTATATTTAAAGTCAGGATTGTAGATACCTAACTGAGGAACAGAGATAGAAAGACAGCCAGGGGTAAGTTTCTGGTTATATGCCTCTTGGTCTGGGTGTTAGAGGGACAGTGTTCATTTTATGAAAACTCAATGAGATAGAAATGGACTATTTATGCATATTTCTGTTTATATGCACATATTAAAATTCTAAAAAGAAATTTTAAAATGTTATCTTCTCTTATTGCCATAGGCTAGAGTTTTATATACCTCCGGAGACATAATAATGTGAAATAAAATAATTTAGGAAACATTTAAGCAACATTAATTTTCTCTACTCACAGTAAAAGTAACTTAGATTTATGAAAAAAACATTATCAATGTTAATGCCTAAGTGTAATAATGGCTAAGAATATTTTTAAAACATTCTCATCTTAGTTCACTATTTACACCCTACTGTACAAGTATCAATAACTTTAAGAATGAATCAGGTAAAAATAGAAGTTTTTTTCACTCTAGTAACATTTTAAAATACACATTTTTTTCCCCTCTAGGCATGCTCACAATAACATTCTTCAATTTCTATGCTGAATGAAAGCACCATATTAAAATTTCAGGGTGGTTCAAGATCCTGAGACAAAATAGATTACATAAACAAAATTCAATAAATAGGAAACTCACAGTTCTTATCAGTAGACTGGTGTTTTACAGGTCTATATCACTTCAGAATGGTATTATTCATAAGACCTTGCTAAGGGATAGGTTTGAATTGTATTCCTATGTGGCCCTGAATATCTCATCTCCAAGACAACCAGTCAGTAATATACACTTTGTCTACCATGGAGTTGATAACATCTTGCCTACATAGTTAGCTTTTCAAGGTTCCCTGAATTATGTGTACAGATTTACACTTAGCTTTTACTTACTATATACAGTTTTTGCATGAGGATAAAGTCAAATTTAACTCTAAATATAACTATATTTTAAAGCCTTAAAAGTTATGAAATTGCCATTGAAAATGTCCAGGTCAACTATATATAGAGAATATAATAAGCAAAAATGATCAGTAAGTCAAGTCAAAATCTAATGTTGAAACTGACCCAATAGTCCAATAGACAGCTTTTTTGTATAAATATATAAATTGACCCTTCTGGTCTTAAAAGTTGAAACTAATATTTGTTTTTTTCTGAGTTCCTTCCTCAGGAAAGGATGCTCAGCCTCTCAGAAAGCATGAAAGAACTGAAACTTCCTAGATCCTCTCATCCAGACAATGAGATGCCAGGTCGCTCATTCATCATGACCGCTTCCTTACCTCTACTGAGTTACTGTCTTCCCACACATGCTTACATCTCTTCACTGCTATATAAATCCCTACTTTTAGTCAGTCTGGGAGATTGACTTGAGACTGGTCGATTGAGCTTTTTCTTTTGGAATGTCAGTGTTTCATAGTGCTACTTTCATGCTCCATTATGAATTAGAACAGCTGAGTTTACTGTCACAACTTTTAATATTTGAAGAGCAAGGGCACTTTTCTAGACCTCAGCATTGTTAGAAAATATTGTTAGTGGCAGGAGGCAGACAAATCCTAGACAGAAAGGGGTGGGTCCTCAGTGAAACCCCAGCTTCAAACCAGGACAGTTTAAAATGTGAAAGCCAAGCTCCAAGTCTTGGATAAATCCACGGACTGAATTGAGATCCTCTCTTACCATTTCATGCACTTTCCTCTGATTGATTCCTACCCCTCACCTATTTTACATATACCTACACTTCCCTAATTGGTTTTTTGCACTGTCATGCCCACTTCTGAGTGGTGCCTTTTTAAAAAAGGTACGCCTTTTTTGCGTACCTACAAACCAATCAGCATGCACTCCCCCATTCTGAGTTCATAAAAGTCCCGGACTCAGCCACACTTTGAGTCTTTTGACTTTTGGATTGGGGAAAATAGTCGCCTTTGGGTTGGGATCCACCAACTTCAAATCCCCTCTTTACTGAAAGAAGTTATATTGCTTAATAAAACTCTTCTCCATCCCTCTTACCCTTCCTTTGTCAGTGTGGCCTTATTCTTCTTGCATGTAAGACAAGAACTCAGGACCTGTTGAATGCCGATATAAAAAAGGCTGTAACACTCTAGCCATCCAACCCTCTACTGGTGCCAGGCAACCACCCCACACAACAGGAAGCAGCAGTGGGACTGGACCAGCCCTGGAGCCATGGGCCAGAGCAGGGCAGCAGAACTGAACAAGTTGTAGCATGGAGAGGCTGAAGCATGCATGGCCCAGCCACAGGCTGAGTGTGGATCCTGCAGCAAGCAGGGATTCAGGCTGAGGTGCAAGCTAAGTGCAGCCTGAATGACCAAGTGGGTGGGGTGTCTCTTCTGGAGAGCCCAGAGCTAAGCGAGGCCCAGGCAGGGGCGTTGCCAGCTGCAGAGGTCTCTAGCTGACAAAGCAGCGTGAAAGAATTTCTGTGTCAATATGTTGACAGTGAAATATTATTTGATTATATTAAAATCTGGGGACTCAAGAAGACATAAAACCTGTGCCTAAAACTGCCTGAAAAACTGCTCTAAAGGCCATCCATGGATCTCAAAAACTATATGAACATCTGGAAAACTAAACATAAACACTTAGAAGGTTTCATAATTTTAAGGCAAGAGTTAAGAATGTCCTTCAGACTTAAAAAGAAAGGTTTATCATTATAGTAAGGCTAAATGAACGGAAAATAACAGTCATCAGGAGACCATAGGCCTCAGGTGGGGAAACATCTCTCAGATCTGGTTCCCAAATAGAAATAGATATTGAGTCGGTGTTTGTATTATAATCAAAGGAGACAGACAATAGCCAAATATAGATGAGCTTCTTAAGCTCAAGGACAATATTGATTTAACTGGGAAGCCTAAAGAAGGGTTTTGAGGAGAAACTTGGAACTTCTCCTGGAATCTAACATTCTCCTTTCCAGTCTTTCGTTCATGGAGCAAACTTCTGCTTCCAGAATTAGGCATACAGGAAGGCAGATACAGAGAAAGACAGAGCAAAAATCCATGAGTAGAAACTTCTGTGGGAACTAGTACTAGGGTGGGAAAACCTCAACTGTAAGTAATGAATTCTAGAGACTCAGTGTGGACAAGTTTGAGAGCTGGTAAATCCAGGGATCATAGAGAAAACTACACACCTTTGTGAATTTTACCTTCTAGAGTCCTACAAATTCTCAGTGAAGACAGGAGAAAAAACAACTCTTTCTTCCAGCAGAGGGAGGAGTAAAGTAGACACATTGAAATATACCCAAAACATTCTGTTTTTAACAATGCCTTCCCTCATGAGAAACCACCCACCACAGAGTAAACTGAGTTATGCCAGGGCCTACCTGACCTAGAGTAAGAAAAATACTCAATTCTACCCTGTTCTAGCCTCCCACATGGGGAATGAGAAATATCCAACTCCAGCTACCTCTAGCCATCTGTCCTTCCTGAAAGCAATGGGTAAACTGACAAGGACTTGTGAAGGTCATAGTCTAGGTATGTTTGTTCATTAAAAGTCTAAGAACAATAGAATGCAAAGAAGGCATTCTGTAGTCTCCTGACTAGTTCTTCGACTTTTAGTTCTTCTCTATTTCCCCAACTCATTACCTCCACATCCCTAAATGCCTATTTACCACAGCTCCTATTACTGAATATATCATGCCTCTTTTCAACTAAGATTATAAATCACATTAAAAAGAAGAAAAAAAAAATAAAAGCAAATAAAACACAGTTTTAAGACAGACCAAGCATAAGAACCAGACTCAGATATGGTTAGGATTTTGAAATTAGCAGGCTTGGAATTAAAACAAAAACAGTGATTAACATGCCAAGGCATATCAAAGTTTATCCATTAATATCCATTCGATAAAAAAGACAACATACATGAACAGATGAGTAATATAGGCAGAGATGAAAATTCTAAGGAAGAATTGAATTAAATACTAAAAGCAAAAACACCCACATAAATGAAGAATACCTTTGGTGGACCCATTAGTAGGAAACTCCCAAAACTAAAAAGCAGAGGAAAAAAAGCCTAAAGAAGAAGAAGAAAAAATAAAGAAATCTGATTATCTAAATATTATGGGACACATAAAAAAGTATAATGTATATAACAGTAATAACAGAAAGAGAGGAGAGAAAACAGAAGAAATGTTTGAAGAACCAATGACTGATAATTTTTCCAAAATGAATGTCAGAGACTAAACTACAAATCTAAGAAGCCCAGAAAATATCAAGTAGGATAAATATCAAAAAAATCTACACTTCTATCATAGTCACGTTCACTTGCATAGCGTATCATTCTGTATCACATTCACCGCAGAAGATCTTGAAAGAAGGCAGAGGAAAAATGTACATTATCTAATGAGGAGCAAGAATAAGAGTTACATTCATTTTCAAAAACAATGCAATCAAGAGAATGGAGAAAATGTTTATAGCGTCAAAAGAAATAACATAGAATACCGTAACTAGCAAAATTACCCTTGGGAAATTAAAAAAGTCTTTCTCTGATAGAAAAACATTAAGGAACTTTGTTACCAGTGGATCTGTCTTACAAGAACTTTTACAAAAATTAATGTAGAAAAAAATGATAAAGATGATAAATTTGTATATTTTTTAAAACTGCAGAAAAAATAAAAGAAAGTAAAATAAAATCTTTTATTTTTCTACCCAAATGATCTAATATATAATAGTTTTTTCAAAATATAGCATAAGGTATTGCATGATTACAGCATAAGGATAATTGAAGTACATGGCAGCAATGATAAAAATAACAAGAAGCAAGAATTAAGATCACTGAAGGAGTAAAGTGTTATTTGAAAATGGACTTGGATTAGTTTTAAATGCATATTCCAAACTCTAGGGCAACCAGTAAAGAAGGGAAAATAAATATAATTGATATGCTAAGAAAAGAGAAAATGGAACCATAAGAAATGCTCAAATGAAAACAAATACAACTGAAAAACAGTGAAGGACAAAAAAATAGAAACAAAATAAGGGCAAAGGCTAGAAAACAAAACAACTATGATATAGAGTACTGCAATTATATCAATATTCACTATTAACATAAATAGACTAAATACACCGATTGAAAGATAGACTGTCAGAGTGGATCCAAAAAGGAAAGACCCAACTATACGTCATTGATAAGAAATGCACTCTAATTATGAAGACAGACCTCTTGATCCGCCCGTCTCGGCCTCCCAAAGCGCTGGGATTACAGAAGTGAGCCACCACACCCAGCCATTCATTGGGAAAATTGAATGGAGAGCACTGCTATCCTGGCTTTGTCATGCAATAAAGTCACAAACATTCATCCCCAGCAATTTCCATGTAAATATAGATCTGATCAATCCACAGACTAAGAACAAGCCACCATCCAAGAAATGCTTTGTTAGCTTTTTGTTTTATTTTTCACGGTGTCAATAACAGAAGAGTCACCTGGTTCCTGTCTCAGGCATTATTCAGATAATTAGTTCTCTCCAATGGACAAACATATCCGTTCTGAAATAGTGTTTGCAAACCACTGCTAAAAAATAAAACTAACTAGCAAAAATGGACAGTTACAGCCCAGAAGACTTAGAGGGTTTCAGTGGTTTTGCCATTCCTTCTTAAATATTTAAAATGATGTTTTGATAATAAATTCTTCAAATCGAAGTGAGCTGTGAGTTTTCACTTCGTTTTATCTGGAGTCTTGCATTATTAAAAACATGTACTCTTGATGAGGAGCGGGTAAGGCTGGAATATGAAGGACTTTGCTAGTTTTGTGATATGATCATTTTAATACACTGAATATCCAGCTCAGCTCCAGGACCTCACCGTATGAAATAACTATTACGTTCTGTATAAAACTTAGTCTAAAAAAGGAAAAAATAATTGCTAAATGATTAGATGTCTATAAATGCATGAAAGATAAAAGAAAACTGCAATTAGCTATGGTAACACAGTTAAGAAATAATGTTTCTCTGTCAATTACTATTATCTAGCGCTCCATCAGAGCTGGGAAAATATATTTTCTTTCTAGATTTATCTGAATTCAACTGGCTTATTTGAAGTTATATTAGGTCTGATAAGAAAGGTAGCCTGAAACACTAAAAAGTTCATTATAATAGTTTATTAAATGATCAAGAGTTTGTGCTTTGTATTGAATGATTTATTGCTGCATAAAAATATGTGGGTATTGATAATAATTTTCTAGATAAAACATGTTTAACCAGGATTCTGGATGTTATTACCACTAGCTAAGTCAGAGACCTGATACTCATAGCAAAAGAGTACAATTAAACTTGAGTTATATGAAATTGTGAAGCTCCATGTGACCGAAGGAACAGACTTCTCTGTCACTTGTTTTTCTAGGGATAGAGCCTTATCTGACTTAGATATCTGACATCCGAATATTCTTTTATGCAATCACAAACAATGGAAGATCTGCTTCTTTTCATTTATATCCTCAATTTGTTAAAATTATCTCATATTCGCTGGATGTATCATTTAGTGGTCAACACTCTGGACTATAAAATTGTCTAATCTAGAAAAATAATAATTTAAAATATTAACATGCCTGGATTTGGTCATCAATTTTTTAATTAAAAATCCTATGGCAACTGACTCATTTGCCTTTTTCAATGGCTGTGCAAAATGTTTTAATATATTCTTATGTGTCTTGTCATAGATTGCAGTAATAAGCAATTGTCAAAGCAAAACAAATATTAGTTGATATCTATATGTGTATCTAACTATCCCTATCTATGTAAATCCTATTTAAATGACATTTTAAAGTGCATCAAATATTCTCTCTGGGCATGAACACTGCTGAAGCAAGCTAATTCTAAGCTTATCGTCATTATAATGCCATTAAACATTTAGTGCTCTCTCACTGAGATTGGCAAAATAACTCAGCAATTTCTTCATCAGAATCTCTTCTGCTCCTCTATTCATAATTTCACTTTTAATATCTTTCAGTTTTATCTAAAACGAATATTCTCATTTGGTGAGAATCAAGAACCTTACAAAACATCTTGCTATTTTCTGCCCCTCTGTTAATTTTTATGACTGAAAGATACAAGAGACAGAAAAGCAAGTGAAGATCCCTGACTTGTGTTCTATCAGCAGGAAGAATTGGATTAATTAAAATGGGAAGAAATGATCTTTACTTGATTTAACTAATATGTAAGTTGTCAATCTCCTGCCAGAATATAAGCATTAATTCTTATGGAAGTTACAGAAAACCTAGACTTTACAAAAAATAAAGACTTCAGTCATTACTTAAAATCTTGTATACACCCTGAAGTCTTACTTAATATTTTTGAGAGAAAATTTGTAATGCTATTTTCCAAAAGAGGATCAACAGATGGCCATAATATAAACCTAAGACATTATTAATTTATTTTAAATAATTATAAACAATTATTTGTTTCCCTTTAATAGTCTCTTAAAATATCTGAAATTCAAAAGTTCTGTGGAGGAATTTTTAAAAATAATGTATCTTTAATGCCCTTGAAAATCTTATGCAAAGCTGACAGATATCACTTCTCAAAATAGAGAGATGTAGGTATAGTTACATGTAGCTATATAAAGACATATAACAATAACTCCATGATAAAATAAAAGCAATTGCATTATACGATAATAAGCACTAATCATATAAAGTATTAATAAAGTAAAACAGAGACAGAATTTAATGAGAATCAATTCTTGACTTAGATCCTTGAAATCCAAACTGAAGGAAATTATTTTTTAAAGTACCATGAAAAAGTTCAAATTTTAACAAATGTGAAACTAGAAACAAGAAGATACCACCATAGGCAAATTCTACTGAATATGTACACTTTAGCACTATAAACAGTGATTTAAACACTTAACTCCTTTTGTCTTTTTAATTCTTAACGCACTAGGGCAAAAATCATCAAACATAGGCCTTCAAACTTTTCACCTAGTTTTGTATATAAAGTTATATTGATACACAGCCACACTCATTGATTTGAGTATTGTCTACAGTTGATTTTTCCCTAAAACTAAGGAGTAGCTGCAACAGATCTGGTAGTTCACAAGCCTAAAATATTTACCATCTGGCCTTAAAATCTTTTGCCTACTTCTGCCCTATACAGTTATCACCTCCTTGACTTGGAAGAATCAAAGCATTACTGGGGATTGTGTGAGTCAGTGTGTGTGTGTGTGTGTGTGTGTGTGTGTGTGTAATAGTAAAAGAAAGAGACATGGAGAGAGAAAGGAAAGAAGTAGAGACTTCATCTATTAGAAGTATATTTTTATATTAATGAGGGGCCTTTTGATGTGAAAATTCATGTATTTGGAAGCATAGCAACAGTAGTTTAAATTATGAGAAAAAAACTATAAAGACTAGGAGCAGTGGGTCTTCCAATTTTCCTGAAAGGGAAATCTTAATGGGATTTAAAAAAAAAAGTACTCTTGATTTGCTGTCATATAAAATGTCAATTCCTTCAATACATATTATGATTTTCACTTTAGATGCAAAGTCTGTATCAGGAACTTGATGGTGTAAAGAATAAATGAAAGAGGCAGAGCATTCTGGGAAAATGGCAGAGTGAGAAGTACCAGTTATCTGTATCCACACCTGGATCAAAATTGCAGTGGCAGAATCTGTCTAAGGTAACTAAAGTCATGTGTACATAATGACGTTTCCGTCAATGACAGACTGCATACATGGCAGTGGTACCATAAGGTTATAATATTGTGTTTTCACTGCATCTTTTCTTCATTTAAATATGTTTAGATGCACAAATACTTACCATTGTGCTACAACTACCTCCAGTATTCAGTAAAGTAACATGCTGTACCGGTTTGTACCTTGGTAGCAATGGCTATACCATATAGCTTAGATGTATAGTAGACTATATGACTTAGCTTTGTGTAAGTACACTCCATGATGTTCTTACAATAACAAAATTGCCTAAGAATGCATTTCCTAAAATATATCCCCTTTGGTAAGTGATATGTGACCATATTTGGAACCGTAGAGACTATCGAAGGCTTGTGATTTCCAGGGGAAGGCTTGGATGGTAAATTGTAGTAATTTTCAGTCAATTTCAGCTCTTAACACAATAACTATGGTCGCCCATCCTTCAGCACCATGGCAGGCAGCCATGCATATATTCTTGGAGCAGCTTGCACTCAACTTGCACAAGCAGGGTGGGCAAAAGCAATTCTGCCTGCCCTACCAATCTTGGGGATTTGTGCTCTGAATGCTGACTGCTGTTTCTAATGATAGAGGTACAGATTAAGAAATGAGTGGCCATTGTTGTTGCACCTCCATCCATTATTCAAAGCCTCCTCATTCTAGCACAAGTCCCTTCTAGGTAAGTTAGATGACTGGTGCTCTCTTTTCCCCTCTTCATTTTTCTCTTTATACTTAGAGAAGAATGAAAATAAAAACACAGCATACTAAAACTTAAGGGTGCAGAGAAAGCAATACTAAAAGGGAATTTATAGCTATAAGCACATTAAAAAATAAGAAATATTTCAAATCAACAATCTGGCTTTACAACTTAAGGACCTAGGAAAAGAAGAACAAACTAAAACCAAAGCTGACAGAAGCAAAGAAGTAATTTAAAAAAGAGCAGAGATAAATGAAATAGAGACTGGAAAAAAAATAAAAAGAAAAAGCAATGAAATAAAAAGTTATTTCTTTAAAACGATCAAAAAAAAAAAAACCTTTAGCTAGATGAACTAAAAAAGAGAGAAAATTCAAATTACTAAACTCAGAAAGGAAAGTAGGGGCATTATTACCAATTCTACAGACATTAAAAGGGTTATAAGACAGTACTATGAAAAACTGCATATCAACTGATTGGATAATCTAGATTTATATGGAAAAATTCCTAGAAACACAAAAACTATAAAAACTAAATCACAAATAAATAGAAAATCAGAATAAAACTATTAATATTAAATAAAAGCAATAGACTTACAACTAGTAAACTAGATTAAATCAGTAAATAAAAATTCCCTGACAAACAAAGGCCATGAGCCTGGTGGCTTCTCCAGTGAATTCTACCAAACATTTAAAGAACTAACACTAATCCTTCTCTAACTTTTCCAAAAAATTGAAAAGGATGGAATACTTCCTAACTCCTTCTAGGAGGCTGCTCATTAACTAGATATTAAAGCCAGACAAAGACACTACAAGGAAAGAAAACTGCAGGCCAATATTCATTATGAATATTGATACAAAAATCCTCTAGCAGGGGCAGTGGCTCAAGCTTGTAATCTCAGCACTTTGGGAGGCCAAGACAGGCAGATCACAAGGTCAGGAGATCCAGACCATCCTGGCTAACACCGTGAAACCCCGTCTCTACAAAAAAATACAAAAAACTAGCCGGGTGAGGTGGCGGGTACCTGTAGTCACAGCTACTCGGGAGGCTGAAGCAGGGGAATGGCGTAAAAACCTGGGAGGCAGAGCTTGCAGTGAGCTGAGATCCAGCCACCGCACTCCAGCCTGGGTGACAGATTGAGATTCCGTCTCAAAATAAATAAATAAATAAATAAATCCTCCACAAAATACTAGCAAACTGAATTCAACAGAATATTAAAGTCATTATACATTATGAGCAAGTGAGATTTACTCTGTAATGTAAGGGTAATCCAATATTCAAAAAAAAATCAATGTAATATACTATATTAATATACTGAAGGATGGTGATCTCAATTGATGTAGAGAAGGCATATGACACCCAAAAAGAGCCTGCATTGCCAAGACAATCCTAAGTCAAAAGAACAAAGCTGGAGGCATCACACTACCTGACTTCAAACTATACTACAAGGCTACAGTAACCAAAACAGCATGGTACTGATACCAAAACAGAGATATAGACCAATGGAACAAAACAGAGTCCTCAGAAATAATACCACACATCTACAACCATCTGATCTTTGACAAACCTGAGAAAAACAAGAAATGGGGAAAGGATTCCCTATTTAATAAATGGTGCTGGGAAAATTGGCTAGCCATAAGTAGAAAGCTGAAACTGAATCCTTTCCTTACTCCATATACAAAAATTAATTCAAGATGGATTAGAGACTTAAATGTTAGATCTAATACTACAAAAACCCTAGAAGAAAACTTAGATAATACCATTCAGGACATAGGCATGGGCAAGGACTTCATGTCTAAAACACCAAAAGCAACAGCAACAAAAGCCAAAACTGACAAATGGGATTTAATTAAACTAAAGAATTTCTGCACAGCAAAAGAAACTACCATCAGAGTGAACCAGCAATCTACAGAATGGGAGAAAATTTTTGCAATCTACTCATCTGACAAAGGGCTAATATCCAGAACCTACAAAGAACTCAAACAAATTTACAAGAAAAAACAAACAACCCCATCAAAAAGTGGGCAAAGGATATGAAGAGACACTTCTCAAAAGAAGACATTCATACAGCCAACAGACACATGAAAATATGCTCGTCATCACCAGCCATCAGAGAAATACAAATCAAAATCACAATGAGATACCATCTCACACCAGTTAGATTGGCAATCATTAAAAAGTCAGGAAACAACAACAGGTGCTGGAGAGGATGTGGAGAAATAGGAACACTTTTACACTGTTGGTGGAATTGTAAACTAGTTCAACCATTATGGAAAACAGTATGGTGATTCCTCAAGGATTTAGAACTAGAAGTACTATATGACCCAGCCATCCCATTACTGGGTATATACCCAAAGGATTATAAATCATGCTGCTATAAAGACACATGCACATGTATGTTCATTGCAGCACTATTCACAATAGTAAAGACTTGGAATCAACCCAAATGTCCATCAGTGACAGACTGGATTAAGAATATGTGGCACATATACACCATGGAATACTATGCAGCCATAAAAAAGGATGAGTTTGTGTCCTTTGTAGGGACATGGATGCAGCTGGAAACCATCATTCTCAGCAAACCATCACAAGAACAGAAAACCAAACACTGCATGTTCTCACTCATAGTTGGGAACTGAACAATGAGATCACTTGGACTTGGGAAGGGGAACATCACACACCAGGGCCTATTATGGGGATGGGGGAAGGGGGAAGGATTGCCCTGGGAGTTATACCTGATGTAAATGACAAGTTGATGGGTGCTGACGAGTTGATGGGTGCAGCACACCAACATGGCACAAGTATACAAATGTAAGAAACCTGCACGTTGTGCACATGTACCCTAGAACTTAAAGTATAATAATAATAATAATAATAAAAGAATAGGCATATGACAAAATTCATGACCTGTTTTTTTAATATAAAAGTAAAGGAGTTTTTTAGTGGTGAAAGCACTCAATAAACTAGAAATAGCAAAAATTTCTCCAACATAAAAGAACCAGATAAAAACAACAACAACAACAAAACACCCACAGTGAACATTACACTCAGTGGTTAAAGACTAAAAACTTATCCTCTAGCCTCAGGAATAAGAAAAGGATGCCGACTTTCTCTACTTCTATTTAACATAATACTGGAAGTTCTAGCCAGAGCAATTAGTCAAGGAAAAAAATAGGTGGGGGGGCATCTGAATTGGAAATGAATAAATAACCCACATGTGAAATAGCAAATTTAGACCCTTACCTAATATCATACACAAAAATTAGTTTACAATGTATCAAAGACCTATTATAGGCCTGAAACTAAAAACTCTTAGAAGAAAACATAGGGCAAACAGTTTATGACATTGGATTTGACAATAATTTCAGAATATAATACCAAAGGCACAGGTGACAAAAAAAAGAGCTAGACAAATAGAACTTCATTAACATTTTAAATTTTGTGCATCAAAAGACACTATCCACAGAGTAAAAAGTCAATGCACAAATTGGGAGAAAATATTTCCAAATCATATAAATCCAGGAGATTAATATCCAGAATACATAAAGAACTCCTAACTGAACAACAAACCCAAGCCAATTCAATGATGAGAGATGGATGTGAGCAGCCATTTCTCTAAAGAAGATACACAAATGAGTACAAATGGCCAATAAATACACTAAAAGATGTTCAACATTAGTAAAATGCAAAGCAAAACTACACTGAGATACCACCTAACACACATAGGATAGATACTATCAAAAATATAAAATAACAAGTGTTGGTGAGGATATGGAGTAATTGTAACCTTTGCACATTGTTGGTAGAAATGAAACATGATACAGTCACTATAGAAAAGAGTATGGTGGTTACTCAAAAAATTAAAAATAGAATTATCCTATGGTCCAATTATTCTACTTCTGGATATATGCCCCAAAAGATTGAAACCAGCATCCCAATGATATATTTTTACCCTCATATCAATAGCAGCATGATTTACAATAATTAAAACATGGAAACAGCCCAAATGTTAATCACTGAATAAATAAGAAAATGTGATAGATACATATAATGGAAAATTAATCAGTGTTAATGAGAAAGAAATTCTAACGTACACTACAACGTGGAAGACACTTGAGAGCATTATGTTAAGTGAAATAAGCCAGGTACACACACGCATACACAAAAATGAATACTGTTCTCTTCCACTTCTATGAGGTATGTACAGTATTCAAAATCATAGAGACAGAAAGTAGAATGGTAGATTCCAAGAGCTGGGAGGAGGGGAAAATGAGGAGTTATTGTTTAATGAATATAGGCTTTTAATTTTACAAGATGAAGATATCTGGAGATAGATGATATTAATGGCTGCTCCTTATAAATGTATTTATTATCATTGAGCTATATAATTAAAATGGTTAAGATAGTACAATTTATGTTATATGTATTAAACCACAATATTTAAAATGGTGGAAAAATGAAAGAACATCACTTTCCTTGAAGCATGTGCAGTAATGGGGCTGAGGGGATACAAGGTAAATATACCTTTACTCTTGAATAATTTGTGCTCAGCGTGTACATCTACTCCTCATCTGACACCCTGGCCATTCAGTAACTACACTATATATCCTGTGTAACAGTAACTATATATCCTGTATAATAATGTTGTCCTTACTTCTTTCTTAACTAATCATTACCCTGGTCATATTCTAGAATCCTTCACTGCCAGAAAATCCACCACTTCCAAAATCTTAATCTCCAATATCACAGCTTAACCTACACTTTTCATTTTTCTATTTATTTCCTCTATATTATCATTCTGGCCGTTTTTAATCCTATCAGATTTCCAATCCTTCTATTATATTGCTTGACTGCATGTCCTCATGTCCTGTATTTCCTCCTTTCTCCAAGAATGATTTCCAGGACCCATGACTATCTGATCAAATTAGTAATGCATGTTACAAAGCCTTAGGCAAACAAAACATTTTTATCAGGCACAATATTTTAAGGGCTTGGAAGATATCTCCCAGGAGCTGACCAAGGCCTATTCTGAAGTCAAGACTTCATTTGTAATGTGCAGAGTTTGAGCAACAGTAACCTGCAAGTTATTTCCCTCTTGCACATGTTTTTATGGAAAACTGCTCAAAAATTATCTATCCTTTGTGTACAATTCTTTTTCCTAGTTATTCCAATGTGATTTAGAGTAGTAGGGAATATTCAAAAGTTAAAACAAATAATAAAACCTTTTATTAAATGGAACAGCATAAGAAATGCACGTGGCAGTATGGGAAACTCAGATTGAATTAGTGTAGTAATACAAAACAAATAAAATTTGAAGCTAAGAGGTAAAACTGAGCAATCATTTAACCTCAAATCAAGTTTGATATGCCCTCTTCAATTTCTAAATATAGAGATGAAGGAAAATAAGTTTTTTTTTTTAGACAAAAAAAACACAAAGAAACACATAAAACTAAAAACATTGCCGAGAGGCCCTGCGACCATGTGGTATTCATGTTTGTCCATAGGCGCTGATTTGCTTGAGACAGTCTAAGTCTACAGTTGTTTTTTACCCACAATTATTAATATTGTCCCTTTTCACTCTGGTTTAGTTGATAAATTTTATGGCCACTGGAAGCTGCAATATTTGTGGAGAAATCAGTTCCCGTGAGGCAGAGAAAGCGCTTCATGAGAAACAGGAGATTGGATCCAGGCTCACTTTTTTTTTTTTTTTTTTGAGGCGGAGTCTCACTCTGTCAACGGATCTCAGCTCACTGCAAGCTCCGCCTCCCGGATTCCCGCCATTCTCCTGCCTCAGCCCCACAAGTAGCTGGGACTACAGGCGCCGCCACTTCGCTCGGCTAGTTTTTGTATTTTTAGTAGAGACGGGGTTTCACCGTGTTAGCCAGGATGGTCTCGATCTCCTGACCTCGTGATCCGCCCGTCTCGGCCTCCCAAAGTGCTGGGATTACAGGCCTGAGCCACCGCGCCCGGCCCCAGGCTCACTTCTTAACCTTAAGCACTCAGGGAGGGCTTTCCCCCGCTGTGAAAGAAGTCTGGAAAAAAAGTTGAAGTTGTTGTTGATAGTTTCTTAAGGTATAGCTTACAGCAAAAAATGATTTAGATGGGTGGAAAAAATGCATATAGAATCTAGGGAGGGAGCAGAAACAAAACAAACTGTCTAATGAGATCGTACGAAGCTCTGAGATACTCCCCAACCGATTCCTGTCGGAATGTGGGAATAAAGGCAAGGGCAGCCAACATCAAAACCACAAAATTTCAAAAAGTGAAAATGAATCTTTTTCGTCAAAATGAGATCGTAAATCAAAATTTCATAATAAATGGAGCAAAATAATAAAAGTAATCTAATGTTAAGATGTATGAAACTATGACAAACGAAAACTCATTAAAAAACTGTTAAGATGGAATCCCCCTCTGTGGCCTACAGCATGTGGTTAGGGCTACATGATGTTCCTGGAGAGCCATCAGCAACATAAAACAGTAAACCCTTGGTTAAACGGATCTAGAAAATTATATTAGATTTTCAACACCGTCCTTTTACTTTCCACTTTATAATAGCCTAATATTTATGGTGTGTTTCATAATAAAAATAGATGTATGTATTATATGGCATGAAACACATTGCCCCAGCAGTTTTTAGCTTAAAACAACAAATATTTATTGTGATAGAGTGCTAGTAATCAAGGTATAGCATGGTTTTATGGCTCTGAGTCACGGCTGCAGTCTAGCTGTTGATGGACAGACACATGTATTTCGTTTTGTGCTTTTATGTTAATCCATTGGTTCCCATGTTTTCTGAGAATCTGAGCTGATACCAAGACGGACAAATTATAATTTTTGCCAGCAATTGTTTGACCCACAATAGTATCAAAAATTAAATCTTTCATTTAAATTACATTATTTTTCTACCCCCAAACTTCATCAAATACCACGGAATACCATACAATTTTTATTCGGAGATACTTCTGAGATTTTTTTTCTTAGACATTCATACCTATAATAAAGTTTAATTTTTTGGCAAAGTAAAAGTTTATCAACAATACCTAATAATAACATAGAACAATCATAACAATATACTGCTTATGATTTCACGGACAGAAGACTTGTTATTATTGTAGATATGAAAATAAAATTTCTTTTATTTACACTGGCAAAGGGATGATTCATGTCCTGGGTGGTATGGCGCAGTGCAGTGCAAGAGCTCATCTCACTACTCAGAATGGCATACAATGTAAAACTTACCAATTCTTTATTTCTGAGATTTCCGCTTAATATTTTCATACTGTGGTTTACTGTGGGTAAACGAAGCAGTAGAAAGTGAAATCGCAAGTAAGTGGGGGGACTACAGTTCATTCTTGAGTATAATTATTATAGGTGCTTTAAGTTCAATACTGCGTTAATCTGTTTTGCATTGCTATAAAGGAATGCCTGAGGCTGAGTAATATATAAAGAAAACAAATTTATTTAGCTCATGGTTCTGCGGGTTATACAAGCATGACACTGGCATCTTCTTCTGGTGGGGCCTCAGGAAGCTTTTCCTCAAGTCAGAAGGCCAAGAAGGAGGAGGTATGTTCCGTGGCAAGAGACGGAGTGGGAGTAGAGATGTCTCAGACTCTTCAACGACCAGAGCTTCTGTGTTTTCATTACTGAGGAGCGCACCAAGTATTCATGGGGGATCCTCTCCCATGACCAAAACACCTTCCCTCAGACCCCGCCGCCAACACTGGGGATCACATTTCAGTATAAGATTTGGGGGGGACAAATACCCAAACTATCTCAAGCATCATCGTCACTAAGGGTCAGTTTCGATTGATTGACATTTCAAAAATGTAAACGTGTATCATTTACTTTTTCTTGTTTCTTTTTATGTCTAAATTTGCATTCTATTCTGCACATTATTCATGATGTGCTATTGTAGAGGCTTTTGATCCTGTTATATTCCTCTGAAGAAATTTTGTTTGTTGCTTTATTTGGTGCCAATCTTTTGTTTGTTTGTTTGTTTTAGCAGACAGTTAACTTGGGTTATTTCAAACTCCGAAGTATTTTTTTCTGTGATGTGAATGTCAGATGAAATCTCCATCCAATGTTATTGGTCCTATATAAGATACCTTGGCCAAATCCTAAATGTTTTCCAAAAGTTGATTTTTTAAATCATTATTTTACAGGTCATAGCTGTTATCTGTGGGAGAGTTTGTCCCATAGGAACAAATATATCATTGCAAGAAATAATGTAACTTAAAAAAATTTGATCCTTGATACACTTTACTTTCAAATAGTTTTGGAAATAGTACAGATAAATAATAGCAATAATTGCTTATTTTCTTGACATATCATTTTGTAATATTGTGTAAAACTTTAAAATTAACCATTAGAATTTAAGCTCCATGAATGATAATACTGTTGTCAGTACTCTATTTCCAGTGCTTGGAATACAAAATAAATGTGCTTTTGAATGAATAATTGGTTGAATAAACTCCTATTTTTATGTGGTGTTGTATTTGGTCTATAATCTAAAAAGCGTTGAAAATGTGAGTTTATATTTGGCTAACATATCAATTTTAATATTTTAGGACTTTTATTACAAATCTAAATATGATACTGTCTGTTTTAGAAAATGATAATCAGTGATAACTAGAAGTTACCCATTATTGTATAATTTTCAGTTTATTTTTATAAGTATTCCTATTTAATTTTTTTCTTTCATGTTAAGATTTTAAACTTTTTAATCTCAATTATCTAGTAGTTGGGATCAATGTCACTCCACACTATTGTATGTCTGAAGGAAATATGGAAAAATTAACATGGTAACATTGCTGATTGTCTCAGAATATTGGGGAAAAAATATAAAATGCCAAAACATTGCAGATTTTAGGGGCATCCATGTTTCCTTCACATATGATAGAACAAAGTTCCTTGGAGATTTGACCTCTCATTAATATACAGCTACATAGCTTGCACAAGATATGCTATCAAAATAAGCGAGCTTCCACTACATTTGTAGAAAACACTTTATTTAGAAAGACATTTTATGTAAAAAATTTTTTTTTAATGCCCATAACAGAATCATGGAATATAATTTATTTATTATACAGAGAGAATAAAATTCAACATCTGAGGGTATTTTTATTCATATGGTGTGAAACTCTAAGACTAATATTGTGTTAAGCTTATCAAGTTGAAATCTTGGTTTTAAGAAAGAGAAAGAAACTAGAGCACAAATAAAGATTTTGCATTGCTGGAATTTGAGCTCTATCTTTAATCCACTGGAAAGTGTGTTTTTTGTAACTCCCTGAAACTGTCTTGAGAAAAAGAAAATTGTCAGTAGCCAGGACTCACAGTGTTTTCAATGATAACATCACTTCATCTAGATGATCAAAAAAATATAAAAAGATAAATAATGAATGACAAGAGTAAAATAAATGTTTAATGGAGTAATTAAGTATTTTTAAATAGTCTTTCATATGTTTGTTCCTACAGTACTTTTCTGTCATTACTTCTTGATCTTAAATGATTATGAAGACATTTATTTATATGGTAGGCAGAATAATGAGAATAATGTCCCTCCAGTGAGGTCCACATTCAAATCCCTAGAACCTATGAATATTTTACCATGTATGCCAAGCGGAATTAATGTTGCAGATATAATTCAGATTACTAATATGGTTAAGACAGCATGATTATCCTAAATTATGCACATGGATCTAATGTTATGACAGAGATCCTTAAGAGGGAGGGGAGGGAAGGTTTATATACTGTGAGAAAGAAAGGCTCACCCTTACATTATCTGAAGCTGGCAGAAGGGGCTCATGAGGAAGTGAATGTGGTTAGTGGCAAGAAATAGTAAATAGCCAGGAAACAAATTATCTTCAGAGCCTCCAGAAAGGAAATATAATATTGCATTTCCACTTATCAAAAACTGTCCTGAAAATGACCTGATACATTTTATGTTATCTACAATGTAGTAGAAACATCTGCATATTACATAATACATGGGTAGCTAAACATAAAGCCTTCAATATATCACTGAATAAAAGCCATACAGTGAAAAGGGAATTTTAGGTTCAGACCAGTGGGAAAGCATTGGGAGAATAATCAATGATTTTTCTCACACTCTCTGTCTCCCAATAGAAAATTACCACTCATTCTTCAAGTTTTACTAGTAAAAATATATTTGTAGTTGTCTTTTTTGGTACCCTAAAAATTGCAAAGTATTGATACTATCCTGTTGGCTTTATTGTAAATAATTCAGATCTTTTGTGTAATCTAAGAAAGTATCAATTTTGATTTAAGGAGTAAGTAAACATTATAACTAGATCATGTCCTCCTTGTGGATAAAGTTGCTAATGAGCTGTTTACTCTGGAAACATCCTTGATATGCATTGCTAAATCTTACAGCACTTTCATCTTTGAAATGCACTATTTTCTACCCCTTTTTAGGCTAAATTGCATGGATTAATGCCAAGTGAAATCACTGAACTTTACATTAAAATGTTTTGAAGTATTACATTTCCTTTCATATTTATTTATCATTTAAAAGCGTGAAGAATATTCTCACTTAACTATTATCCCAGTGGGAAAAAGTGCTTCCAAGAAACCAGTGTCCCACCAAACATAATAAAATCAAGAGAATTACTTTAAAGGCATAAACTTTAAAAAATACTTGTAAAATGCATTAACAAACATGTTATTTGATATCTGAAAAAGCATCTCATCTTTAAATAGTATACTTGTAAGATATTGTTACAAACAAATTCTGTATGATAAGACTGCATATATTTGTGCAATACAAGCCAGTGGTCTCAGCCATATACAGAAGAACATGCATTATTTGCATTAGCCAATCTCTGAAACAATGCTTATCCACAATAAGTCCAAGTGACTATCCTTGAGGTCATAGTACATTATCTTATTTACTGCAGGTTTATAAACACATTGATAGAGATTAGATTACATCTTTCTTTTTTATGTCTTTTTGTCAAATCTTGACTATTCTTAGACTTTTACATTTTCATATAAGTTTTGGAAGTTGATGCTACTTTCAAAAATATTTGGGATTTTAATTGAGATTGCAGTGAATCTAAGATCCCTGCTAGGTTTGTCTTATTTGTTTTGAGTTGTTATTTTCAGAGTCTTCTGATCGTCACTTTATGTATTTTGCTCAGAATATTAGTTGCAACTAGCAGGAGGAATAGATTAGAATGCATGTATTCCATCTTGCCTGATCCAGAGTTACTCTTAGTTAATATTTTAAAATATCGTTATGGAAAAAGTCTTCCACAGAAAGACATAGCCTATGCATGAATAACTAGTCATGTAATTTCATTAAATTTCATTTAAAGGAATGAATTAAAATTCATTTCTTTAAAAATATATGGCAAAGTTTACACAAGCAAATGAAAGAATAAATGATAAAATGGAACCAGTTAACTAACATATTTAGTAAACAATAACAATCTCTAATATGCAAGGGAACTTTTAAATCAATCAATCAATATAAACATGATCTGAAAATAGAATAAACTTTATTTATAAAAATAGATAAGATTAATAATATTACCAAAATGTAAGTCATACTCAAAGCAAAATATAGCATTAATGAGATACAACTTGTCACCTATAAGATTGGCTGATAATGAAATATTTTATAACATTCAATACTAGAAAATAAGTTGGAAAATGATTACATTCATAGAGTATTAGTAAATTTAAAAAACTATTGAGGACATTTATAGCGGGCAATTTGAACTATTTTGAATTTTAGGTATTTTTTAAGCCAGCGATTCTACTTATAGGAATTTATCTTACAGATATTTACATACATGTGGAAATGAAATGGATAATTTTATGCACAGTAGCATTATTTGTAATAAAACACAACTAATAATATTCATATCCATAAATAAACAAATATTTCGTTATTTATGACATATCTCCTTTTTATAGAAAATCAGTGAAGGTAGAAAAAGTCTTCTGTCATGTTTACAACTATATTTGCAGTGCTGAGCATAAAGTAGTACATACTTATTGAATAAATGAAGAAGCAACTGATAAGGAAGGTACAAACCACCATATAACCATAAAAACGTCATGCAATCATTTAAAAGAAGGTAGATATAAGTCCACAAGATAATATAGCATAAAATTTACAAGTTGAAGAAGAAAATTATATATCCCATTCTAAATCAGAAAACATACTGACAAACATAAAGATATTTATATATCATAAGATGTTGTATATTAATATGACCAAATTTTTGATAATGAATACCCCTAGAGATGGTTAAGATGGTATTATGAGGTTTTCTCTTTACCGTGTATTTTTATGTAGTTTGAAGATTGTACATTCAGTATTATTAACATTAGTTGTAATAATGAATCTTTGAGTGATTCGAGCTAAATTCTTTCTGCTATGCCCATCACTTTGCACAGACAAACTAAAGAGTGACTCTTGTTTGCCACCACATACACAGACACAATTAAATCTCAGGCTGGAGGTGGTAGCTCATGCCTATAATCGCAGTACCTTGGGAGGCAAAGATGGGTGGATTGCTTGAGCTCGGGAGTTAGAAACCAGCCTGGGCAACATGGTGAAACACTGTCTCTACAAAAACTACAAATTTAGCAGGGTGTGGTGGCATGTGCCTATAGTCCCAGCTACTCAGGAGTCTGAGGTACAAGATTGCTTGAGCCTAGGAGGTCAGTGCTGCAGTGAGCCATGATCCCTCCACCACACTCCAGCCTGGGTGGCACAATGAGATCCTGTCTCAAAAAAAATAAAAATAAATAAAAATAAAAAATAAATAAAAATAAATAAAAAAAGAAAGGAAAAGAGAGAAGAAAATCTCTCAACTTTATGTTTTCTGGACTATTATAATCTTATTTTTTAAAAAGTCAATCACTTCAACCAGAATGTTTTAAAAGCAGCATTCCATCATCCCTAAGGAGAAGCAGTTTCAGAATAAATATATCTATTAGTCTACATAAAATGATTCTAGAAATATATTTCTCCTTATTTTATATTGTTAGTTCACAATAAGCCAAACAAATTAAATGAAATCATTTTAAACCTGTGGCAACATCGAGGAAAGTTAAATAAATCGGTTGGTATTACATGAAAACATAAAATAAGCCTTTTTAAATTTCCAAATCCAGGGCTCCGGACTGTATCTTTAAGTTTCCCTGACTGAGGATATATCGAGTACACAATTGAACACACTGAGATTGAATGCACAATTGCTCTCTTATTATGCAGTAATAGCTACATCAAAACCAGCAGGATGTTATATCACATCACCAAGTGGAGGAGAAACCCAGCCAGGTATTCAAGTACAATAAAAAAGAAAGGATTTGTTGCCACAGGAAGGTTTGATTCCTAAAAGTAATGACTTACAAACGGAGCTGCCTATAATGTCTCATCTACTTTTTTTAAGAATAAAAATCTATAAAGTCAACATGTCCCAATTAACAACAAAGAAAAGAGATGAGTTAAAACTTGCTTAGAAAGAAATGTGACTTTTAAAATAAAATGACGACCTTTAGAATGCATGAATATAAAGCTATAAAGTGATTAATATAATCACTAGAAAATTCTCATGCTAATTATCTTCACATCTTTTTATTAATATGAAGCAAAGAAGTGTCATCAGGATATGTAGGACATTTTTGTTTCATTTTAAAAGCTCTTTTATCTCAAATTAAGCTCTACTGTAACTAGAACAGTGATAATACCCACAGTGAACATTGATTTCAACATAAATTGTGTAACGCAATGCCTATCATGATCAATAAATACCTGTTAAATGAGCGAAACTATTACATATGTATTAAGCTGTGTTTTTCACGTTGAATACAAGTTAAAGATATTTTTTTCTGTTGTTCTAAAGCCCCTCTTAAATGAAGAAAGTACATTCTAATGGCTGCTGTGGTTTGCCGCCCAGATTTGCCTAAGCACTTACACTCCAGCTGCTAGAAAGGCAGGGTGCCAAGAGCTCACAACTGAGTCCCACCTTGAAATCACCAGTGATTGAAAAACATTGCCTGGCCCCAAATTAGATAACTTCTCAGAGGCTGCCTGCGTCCAATACTTGTCACTGTGGATGTCCAAAACCCAACTCCCTTGCCTTAGTTTAAAACAACTGAGAAGAGACATTCCAGCTCCTGAGGCCTCAGTTTGTAACACATCACAGGTCAACTTCTTCTCCTTCCATCGTCCCCTCACAGGTGTTCTTTCCAAAAGCACACACACATTAAAATCCTGCACACACATTTTACACGCAGAGCTTATTTTCTGCAGAATCTAAACCCAAAGAGTTGGTCAAAGGTGGGCTGAGGAAGCATACTCTAAATGAGATTTGGAGGTGGACAACCCTCCCGCCTGCAAACACGGAGAAATCCTCACCCTCGCTCCACTCTCAGTGGAGTATGATAATATCTGGCATGCGGTAGAAGCACAGATGTTAAATTTGTAGAAATGTTGAACTGGAAGAAAACACTGGCTGAACAAATGCCCTAGCAGATATAACTCAGGCATATGGAAGGTGTTGAGAAAGTCATAATTATAAGGACAATGGAATCAGATAGGGTGTTGAGGAGTGCAACTGATGCCCTAGAGAAAAGCACTGAAGGTCTCCTTGGCAACATATAAAAATATACTAATTTACTGCAGCTGCAGAGAAAAAAATAATCTGAAGATCCACTTTATATAGGAAGAGAAAATCACAACCCTGGTGATTTTTTTCCCCAAGGTTAAGGCTCTGATGAAAAGGAGTAGGACCTGGAATTTTCTGATGGACCCATCAGAGTTAATGCACTGATAATCTCGAAAGCCTAGATACCCTGACATTCTTGAGTTTGAAGAAGTGGTCCTTTCCTCTCTGTTGAAAGCTAGCAAAGATTCTCCCTTGCAAGGTAACTCATGGCTACTGCCTCCAGGATTCATTCTACTTCTTCTGAGTGCCAGAGCAATGACTAGTTTTAATTCATAACAGAGCCGTGCTGGGACTGCTCAGAAAGGAAAGGGCCTATACCCCATAGTAACTCCAGTATCTAGTCAACATGTACTACAGAACATAAACTAAGAGAAGATGTGAAGGACTGGATCCTGAAATTCCTCAGTTAAAGTTGGGAGACATAAAACTGCGTAAGGGAGAGTTCGTCTCTATAGGAGCTGTAGATACTGAAACTAATCATAGGAGCATACTCCCATAAAGATGCAAATGAGCTGCATTTAGAGGCTTAGAATGTACCCTGAAAGTTGGTGCAAAAAAGATTCTAGGATGGCTCTTGGAAGATAACAGAGGGCCATGGCTGACACCAAGTGAAGTAAAAATGCCAGAACTGCCATAGTGAAAAGGACCAAAGGGTTTATAATAGTGGGCATGTCAGAGCAGATATACTATGGCATATATATATAGATATATCGATATATCTATATATCTATCTCAGGCATGTGGAAGGTGTTGGAAAACATATATCTATATCTATATCTATATCTATATCTATATCTATATCTATATATATAGAGAGAGAGTTTCCAGTGCAAGCTGAGATATACTCAGTATACAGTACACATGTATAATATACATTTCTATGTGGTGGCTGTCTTCGTGGTCAGATTTGGTTGCATTTGTATCTACGCCACCTAACAGCAATAGAGATAATAGAATCCCAAGGAGAAGTATCACATAAACTTCTTAATTAAAAGTGGGTAGAATTAAATAAATGAGGAGTAAGTTTGCAATGGCAACTAGAGGGCTAAACCACAGAGAACTATGAAGATATTTAACAGAGCATGGCCTTGTTGGCAGTAAGGTAAATACGCATTGAGCAAGAGTACTGATCTATCTGGACAATGAAAATGAAAGCAAGAAGAATGATCAGGAGGCTAAAGAAGTTTGAAAATTATTGCCTAGTTTCCAGATCTTAGCTACTTCTCAGACCTAGAACTCAATGACTAAAGGTAGGGCAGGCCCCCTAGGAGGAAGGAGACTGCAATACCGTGGCAAATTTGTGCAGCAATGATTCTTCCAGTCTTTCTTGAAGGATCCAACAGTCATTTTTGAATATTAGCACAATGAGAATAGGGTGACATTCAGGCACTGTGAGAACTTCTGAAAACAGTCATGAATTAACACTGATTTCCAGAGATCCAGTGTATCATTATGGCCTCTGTGCTAGGGAAGTACAAAAGAGACACAAGGAATAGGCAGAATTCTAGGCCCAGGTCCAGGCTGCAGTGGGTCTGCTGGGTGTACCAACATTCCATGGACCTTTCTCTAGTCACCTACTGTGTAATTCAATGGGCATATACCATATATTGGACATTGTTTCCTTGGCTTGTAGGGGGATTAGCTTATCAGTGAAAAAGAGTAAGTAGGAGCTTTTGAAACTCCACACAATCAACCAAGAAAGCAAACCAAAATACTATCATATCTAAGTGGGAATGGTAGAGAACAGCACCACTCTTAAATACCTGAACAACATAAATGTTATCTCCATAATATTCCCATTTATTGTAGTAACATGGTTTTCCAAAAGTGCAACAGATACTGGAGGATGAAAGTGAATTACATCAAATTCAAGGAAGCTTAAGCTTCATTTTCAGCTGCTATACCAGATATGTTGTCCTATCTGGAGATGATTCATATGGCCTAGGGTACATGATATGTGATCTTTGGTTTTGCCAGTGTATTCTATTCACCCTGAAACATAAATCTCCTGTTAGTACTCCAGTCCTTGAGGAGACCAATCACTTATTGGTGACCAGTTCATTCTACGGAATAGCAACTCACTTAGATAAGAGCAGACACATATTCTGGATATAAATTTGCCTTGCTTTCCTGCCTGTAGGGCCTCAACTGCAACTTCTAGCTGAGAGTTGACAGAGTTGTTTTCTACTGATACAAATCACATACTGCATTGTGTCAAAACAAAGCCTCCACTTTATAGCAAGTCTGCTGAGGAAGTGGGCAATTGACCACGTGATCTTCTGGTCCCATAGCATAACACGCCATCCAGACATCGCCAGCCAGATAGAGCAACAGAGCAGCCTGTTGAAGGCCCTGCTAGAACAAAAATTTGGATGCAGAGATTTGTGAAAATGGGTTCACATTCTCTAGGCTACAGTGTACATTGTAAATCAGAGGTTAGCAAACTTTGGCCCACATGCCAAATCCAGCTTTGCACTCTGTTTTTGTACGTAAGATGCTGTTGGAACATTGACATATTCATGCCTTTACATACTTCCTTCAGCTGCTTTGTCACAGTAGAGGCAAGTGGCTATGGCAGAGGCCATATGTACAAAAAACCCAAAAATATTATCTACTACTTTAAGAAGAACCAAACTCCTTGCTGCTCCCTGCTATAAATCATGAATCTTTATATGGTGAAATCTCCAACTGATAGAATACAAGTCTGAGAACTAAGGTGTGGAAGTAGATATGGTCCTCCTTATCTTCAGTGTAGGAAGAATTCTAAAATTTGCCTCGCCATTATATAATAGTTTCTCCTTGTGTGTGGGCAGAATCTGTAAGTATAAAAATATAGTCATTGGCATGATTAGGTTACAGTATATGGACCAGCTGACTTTAAGAAAGTGAGATTTACCTTGGTGAGTCTGCTCTAACCAGGTGAGCTCTTAAATGCAATGCTGCTCTTCCTGAAGAAGAAACTCAATATGAGGGAGACTCCACAGTTCAGAAATTCTCTGCTTCTGTCTTTGCAAAGTAGCAAGAAACCTGAGTAGTCTCCAGGAGTAGAGAGTGACCCAGAGCTGAAAGCCAGCAAGGAAAAGAGGATTTCAGCACTTTAATCACAATTCTGCAAATAACTTGAATAAACTCAAAAGAGAATCCTGAGCCTCAAATAAGAGAGAAGCTCTGGATGACACCTTGATTTCAGCTGTTTGAGATCTGAGCAGAGATGGCCTACAGCAACTAGGAGATAATAAATGGGGGTTATTTTAAGCTGCTAAATTTGTGATAATTTTTATGTAGCAATAGAAACTCATACACAACCGCTGTTGGTGTTTCATTTCCCTTTTAACCTGTTATCTGAGTGTTTAGGGTAGACTTCTTCAACTGTGGGAAGCAGTAAGATTTCCACAAAAGTTTAAGCTATAGATGCCAGGAAATTGACATGAAAGGAGTCACCATTGATAATTTTCCATGAGAAAAAAGGACTCTTACTTTACCACAAGCATTGGGAAGAACATACTGGGTTTCAAGTACAGTTGGGTATCTCTGGTACTCCTTTGCCCAATCTTGTTGGCAAATGGGCCGGTGTAGCAGCTATGACTTTTTAAGTATAGAGAGGCCAAAGATGTAGACTCTTCAGATCCAGAATTTCTAACCAAGGTTGAAGGATGTATAGAGTAGATACTGCAGCTACAGGGACTATAGTTTATCCTACTAACCAACCATTTTTTTATTTTTTTTAAGAGACAGAGTCTTATTCTGTTGCCTAGGGTGGAGTACAGTGGCAAGTGGCACGATCATAGCTCACTGCAGCCTCAAATTCCTGGGCTCAAATGATCCTCCTTCCTCAGTCTCCTGAACAGACAGGACTACAGGCACACATCATCTTGCCTGGCTAATTTTTTGGTAGAGATGAGCTCTTGCTATGTTTCCCAGACTGGTCTCCAACTCCTGGGTTCAAGCGATCCTCCCACCTTAGCCTCCCAAAGTGCTGCATTTATAGACATGAACAACCACACTCAGCCTCTTTTTCAGTCTTCTTCAGGAAATGAAAACAGGTTCCAGGAGGAGTTCTTTCAAGGTAGGATAAAATTATTATACTAAAATAGATCTGAGTAGCACAAGTGATGAATTGCAGTAGATGTCATAGGGTGCCACACAGATGTCATGTTTTGAACTGAGGCACTTGCTTCTCGGAGTCTTGGCTGCAGACATTTTACAGATGAATCTTTCCCTTGGGATAGCCTGCATCCTACAACTGGTGAATGCAGAGGTCCAAATTCCTGTTCCTCTGGCCCTAGTTGGGGATAACACTTAAGAGCCATAGCAGCTCCAGAGCTCTTCAGAGGATCAGCTAAGGCTTCTGCTGTGACTGCAGCTGAGTCCCACATCTACTTATGCCAAGCTTGTTCCAATCACTCCCTCACAGGTATTGTTCCCAAGAGAACTATCCAATAAATTTTTGACATGACACACAAATCTCCATACAGAGGCTGGGGAGCTCACCATAAGACACATATTATCTGAAGATATTTTCTGCAGATACCCAGTCATTAGCATGCGTTTGTCTCTTAAAAACCTTGTCTCAAGAAGATGCACAAACACAGCTTAGAAACTGAAGGGAAACATTTGCAAGTTTGAATAATTGAGGCCCATGAAAAAATATTGCTAGATGTTTCTGATTTCTCACATTGGAGAAAGAAAACAGAGAGATGCAATACACTATGGTCTGAATGTGTCCTTGGAATTCATGTGTTGGAAACTGAATCTCCAATGCAACACTGTTGGAGGGCGAGGCCTAGGGGGAGGTATATAATGCCATTAGAGAAGGGCCTGTGAGTGTGGGGTTAGCCCTCTTGAGCTCTTGCTCTTCTGTCTTCTGCCGTGTGAAGAAGGCCTTCACCAGATGCTGGTAACTTGATCTTGGACTTCCCGGCCTCCAAAACGATGAGCAGAGACGTTTATGTTCCTTTTAAATTACCCATTCTCAGGTGTTCTGTTACAGTAGCATAACTGTCCTAAGGCAGAGTAGGACAAGGATGTAAATGCAATACTTGGAATGGTAAACAAAGCATGTCAAGTTAAATAAAAGCAACAGCAAAATGAATAGACCAGAGTGTGAAGTGATTTTTCTTTAAGGTTGTCTTGATAAGAGGTGACAAAAAAGAAATCAGAGCATTTTTTAGAATAAAGATGACCAAAGTAATTAGGTAATATGTATATTTGTTTCAGCACAAATAAGTGATATATACGAGAATGATTTTTGAAGTATACCAAATACTAGTACCCATTGCTAGCTGTATCAAATTCTATGAATTTGCCTTGATTGCTTCAATTTTTTTTAAGTAATAGACTTTAATTTTTAGAGGAGTTTTAGGATTACAGGAAAATTGAACAGAAGTAGAGTTTCCATGTACCCTCTGAACCCCAAATAGTTTATTTTAGTAACATCTTTCATTAGTGCGGTACATTTGCTACAATTGATAAACCAATATTAATATATGATAATTAATTTAAGTCCATAGTTTACATTAGGATTCACTCTTTGTGATAGGCAGTTCTGTGCATTTTGACGAATGTAAAAACGTCATAAATCCATCATTACAGCATCAAACAGAATAGTTTCACTGCCCTAAAGATCCCTTTGCTCCACCTATTACATCTTCCTTTTCTTCTGCTGAATCCCTAGTAATGACTAATCATTTTATCCTCTCCATACTTTTACTCTTTCCAGAATGTTATTGTTTGATATATATGTAGTAGAACTTCTTCTGCTACTACACACACTCACACAACACAATACTTCTGACAACAGATGTGTGGGGAGTTTTCCCCACATACCAGGTAACTCTCCAGCAGCCATCAGCTCGGTATCCTGTAAGTTAACTGAATTCTGATATTATTTACCTGGAGATATTGTCAAATCTTACAGGCTGAGGACTCAGTCTTATACTAAGACTGCCTCCCATTTCATTTTCCAGTTGTAAGTAGTAGGTTGTTAGCTATACTTTTGAACCACTCGCTATAAATCAAGTTGCCCACGACCCCCTCCTAGGGTTCCATTAATTTACTAGAGAGGCTCACAGAACTCAGGGAAGCACTTCACTTAGTTTACAGGTTTGTTACTAAAGAATGCAATTAAGAATATAGGTGAAGAGCCAGAAGGAGAGATATGTAGGGCAAGGTCTGGAAGGACTCTGCGTGCAGGAGATTCTGTCCTTTGTGGAGCTGGAGTGTGCCACTCTCCTGACAGATAGGTGCATTCACCAAACAGGAAGCTCCTCAAATTCCCTAGTTCAGGGATTTTTGTGGAAGCATTATCAGTAGACATGACTAATTATTCACTGTATTTCGGGTCCCCTCTCCCCTCTCTGGAGAATTGGGTTTCCAAGGCTAAAAGCTTCAAGCTTCTACTCATGGCTTAATTTTTCTGGTGACCAGCCTCTATCCAGGAACCCACCAAGAGTAGCCTCATTAGAAGAGAAGGTGCTCCTATCACTCAGGAAATTACAAAGGTCTTACTTAAGAGCTCTGTCTCAGGAACTAGGAAAGTAACCTAATACTGGAACAAAATATTCTTCTAGCATTCCTATTGCTCAGGAGATTACAGAGATTTTAGTAGTTCTGTGCCAGGAACCAGGGGCAGAGACAAATATATTAATATATATATTCCTTATATTTCACAGTCATATTACTTATATTTCACAGTATTTGGGATCATACAGTATGTATTCTTTTCAGAATGACTGGCTACTTAGCAATAGTCACTTAAGATTCCTCCATGTCTTTTCATAACTTGATAGGTCATTTTTTCTATTTTATGGGTCACCCTGTTTATTCAATATTGAAGAACATCTAGATTGCTTCCAATTTTGGTAATTATGAATAAAGTAGCTGTAAACATTCATGCACAAGTTTTTTTTCTTTGTGGACATAAGTTTTCAACTAATTTGCGTAAATACTAAAGGGCATGATTGCTGGATTGTATGGTAAGATTATGTTTAGCTCTGTAAGCACTGCCAGACTATCTTCCAGATTGGCTGTACAATTTTACATTCTCACAAGCAATAAATGAAAGTTTCTGTTGCTCCACATCCTCTTCAACATTTGATGGGATCTGTTTGAGTTTTAGTAATTCTACTGCCGTGAAGTAGTACTTACTTAATATTCAATTCCCTAATTATATATGATGTTGAGCATCTTTTCAGTAAGCTTAATTATGTGTATATCTTCTTTGGTGAAGTGTCTATTCATACCTTTGGCCCATTTTTAATTGGGTTGCTTGTTTTCTTATTGCTAAATTTTAAGAGTTCTTTATATATTTTTGATACATGACGTTTGCCAGATATGTGTTTTGCAAATATTTTTTCCTATTTTTTGTTCTTCTTTTCATTTTCTTAACAGTGTCTTTCACATGGAAGTTTTTAGTTTAAATGAAGCCCCAGTTTTCTGAGAGTTTTGTCATGAATGTGTGTTGAATTTGATATAATGTGTTTTCTGCATCTATTAATGTAATGCAATTTTCTTTATTTAGCTTTTTGATGTTATGGATTACCTTAGTTGATTTTCAACTGTTGAGTGAATCTTGCATAGCTGTAATAAATCCAACTTCATTGTAGTGCACATTTTTTTAGACACTGCTGGATTTGATGTGCTAATATTCTGCTGAGGATCTTTGCGCTTATGCTCATGAGAGAGATTGTTACATAGCTTTCCTTTCTTGTAATATTTTTGTCTACTTTTGGTATTAGCATAACACTGGACTCATAAAATTAGTTAGAAAGTATTACTACAACTTCTATTGTCTGGAAGAAAATGTAGGTCCTTGGTATAACGTCTTTTAAAAAAAATTGGGGCCGGGCACAGTGGCTCACGCCTGTAATCCCAGCACTTTGGGAGGCCGAGACGGGCGGATCACGAGGTCAGGAGATTGAGACCATCCTGGCTAACATGGTGAAACCCCGTCTCTACTAAAAACACAAAAATTAGCCTGGTGTGGTGGCAGGCATCTGTAGTCCCAGCTACTCAAGGAGAATGGCATGAACCCGGGAGGCAGAGCTTGCAGTGAGCCAAGATCCAAGATCACGCCACTGCACTCTAGCCTGAGGGACAGAGCAAGACTCCATCTCAAAAATAAATAAATAAATAAATAAATAAATAAATAAATAAATAAATAGTAGATGCAATAAAATACAATTGGTTAAATTTACTGGAGCCACAGTCAGCAATCTTTTTGGCACCAGAAATCAGTTTTGTGGAAAATAATTTTTCCAAAGATGGGGCAGGAGACAGGATGGTTTCAGGATGAAACTGTTCTGCCTCAGAACATCAAGCATTAGAGTCTCATAAGAAGCATGCAACCTAGGTCCCTTGCATGTGCAGTTCACAGTAGAGTTCATAATCCTGTGAGAATCTAATGCTGCTGCTGCTCTGACAGGAGGCAGAGCTCAGGTAGTAATGCTTGCTTGCTTGCCAGTCACCTGCTGTGTGACTTGCTTCCAGTAGGCCAGGGACCAGTATTGGTCCATGGCCTGGGGCTTGGGGACCCCTGCACTAGAGAAGACATCTTGAAAAATTAGTAATTATTGACTCAATTTCTTAAATATAGAGTTCTGTTTCTCCTCGTGTATTTTGGAAGATTGTGTCCTTCAAGGAATTGATCCATTTCTTCTAGGTTATCAAATTTATGAGCATAGAGTTTTACATAATATTCTTTATTATCCTTTTAATCTTCATAGGATTAGTAGTGATGCCTCTTTTTAATTTCAAAATTAGTAATATGTTTCTTTTTTCCTTACTTAGCTGGGCTAGTCCATTATCAATTTTATATATAAAAAACCAGGGTCTGATTTTGATTTTGTCTGTTGATTTTCTGTTTTTAATTTTTTTAATTTATGATTGAATTTTACATTTCTAGTTTCCTAAAGAAGGTTAGATTAATTCTCTCAGATTTTTCTTCTTTTCTAATATACGTATCACTTCTATAAATTTTTCTCTAAGCATTGTTTTTACTGCCTTCCATACATTTTTATATTATATATTTTTCTTTCAAACATTTTAAATTTATTTTGAGACTTCTTTGATCCATGTGTTATTTAGAAGTGTGCTGTTAAAACTCAAGTATTTTTTGAATTTTCCAACTATCTTTTAGTTACTGATTTTTAATTCAATTATATGATTGTCTGAGGACACATTTTATATAGATTTCTATTCTTGTAAATTTGTTAAGTTTTCTTATTCATGGTCCAGAAAGTGGTCTGTCTTGGTGGATGTTTCATGTGAGCTTCAGAAGAATGTGTGTTCTGCCATTGTTGGATAACATGTTCCATAAATGAAAGTTGGACCCAGTTGATAGAAGATGCTCTTCTGTTCAACTATGACCTTACTGATTTTCTGACAATTACTGATTAAGAGGGATTGAAATCTCTAACAATTAATTATTCATTTCTCCCTGAAGTTCTTGTACATTTTGCCTCATGTATTTTGATGCTACGTGGTTAGCTTAATATACCTTGAGAATTGTTCTTACTTCTTGGAGTATTCACGCCTTTATCATCACGTAATGGTCCCTTTTATCCGTGATACATTTTGTCACTCTGAAGTGCACTTCATTTGGAATTAATATAATTACTGTAGTTTTCTTTTGATTTGTGTTAGGTTGGTGTGTCTTTTTCAATCCCTTTATGTTTAATCTGTCCTTGTCTTTATATTCAAGCTGATTATCTTGTAGACAATATATAGTTAGTCCTTTTTTTTTTTTTTTTCTGTTCTCACAATCTCTGTGTATTGGTGTATTAAAATCACTAACATTTCAATAAATAGTTGATATAATTGGATCACTATCTACCATATTTATTGCTATTTTCTACTTATTGCTCCGATTCTTTGTTTTTATTTTTGTTTTCCATGTCTTCTGTTTCCTCTAATTTAAATTAAGCATTTTGTATGATTCCAATTTTTCTCCTCTCTAAATATATCAGTTATAGTCATTCTTTTGCATTTTAATGGTTGCTGTAGTCTTTGCAATATTCATTTCTGACTAATTGAAGTCTGCTTTCAAATAACACTATACTACTTTATAGATAGTGCAAATACCTTATACGAGAGTGCTCCTAATACTTTCTTCCTGTTCCTTAACATATCTGCCATTCATTACACTTTTCTGTCAGTTTTAATCACTGAATACATTGTTGATACCATTATTTTGAAGACATTGCTATCAATTAGATCAATTTTAATTTTTAAAAATGCCATTTATTTTGCCATCAAGTATTTTATTTTGCCATACTTTTCCTTTTTTTATGTAGGTTTGAGTTTCTGAGCTATATCATTTTCCCTCTCTCTGAAGTACTACTTTTGATAATTCTTGAAAGGCAGGCCTATTGGCAATACATTTTTGTTTGCCTGAGAAAATTTTTATTTCTCCTTCACTTTTGAAGAAGAATTCCAATGGATTCAGTATTCTAAGTTAGTATTTTATTTTTCTTTCAACACTTTCAATATTTCACACTACTTTCTTCTTGCTTGTATGTTTTCTAAACAGAATTTTCACTTAATTCTTATTCTTGTTCCTCTATAAGTAGAGTTATCTGCGCTTGCCCATAACCCTCCCCTCAGCTGCTTTTAATATTTTTCTTTCATTTTGATTTTCTGCAGTTTGATACAGTGTGCCTAGGTGTAGACTTTTTGGCATTTGTCCTGCTTCGTGTTTTCTGAGATTCTTGGATCTGTGGTTTGGTGTCTGTCATTAATTTTGAAAAATTTTCAGCCATTATTACTTCAAATATATATTTTGCTCCTTTTTATTTTATGCTTCTAGTATTTCCATTCATTAAACATATGATACACCTTTTGTGATTGTTCTATAATTTTTGAATATTTTGTTTGATTTTTTCTTTTTTTTTTTTTTCCTTTTCAGTTTAGGAAGTTTCATTTTCAACATGTGAATTATTTCCTCATCCATATCTAATCTACTGATAAGCATATAATACATTCTGCATTTGTGTTACAGTTGTTTTTTGTTTGACTCAAACTGTCCTCATAACATTTTCTTCAAATGCTCATCTCTCAGCTGACATGTGATCTTGCATGTTGTGCACCTTATACATTAGAGCTCTTGACATATTAATTAGAATTATTTTAAAGTCCTAGTCTGATAATTCCAAAACTCCAGCCATATCAGTGTCTGGTTCAGATGTTTACTTTTTATCTCAAGACTGCATTTTTTATCTTGCCGCATGCCTTTTAATTTTTTTCTCATTTTGTGACTGGGGAGCATGACAAGAAACTGCAATAAATAGGCCTTAGTGTGAGGTTTTATGTTTACTAGTCAGAAGTGTCTACTCTTTATAGTAGCTGTGTGTGTAAAAGGTTATCATGTCCTCTAGTGTCCTTGTTTTTGTTTTCCTTGATGTCTTTGGGTCTCTTTCGAGACTCATTTGAAATAGGACCTGAGTCTTGGCTTTCTTTCCATTATAATCCCTTATACAGGAGCATGAGTTATGTGGTATAAATTGTGAGCTAAGAGAAGCAGTCTACAGTCCTGTAATTCAATTTCAGTCTTTTAGGGAGACTGTGCACCAGATATGTGACCTTCACAAGTGCTTCTGAGGTGTTTTTGTTTTTGTTTTTTTAATCCCTAGAGATGCTAGAGGGTGTTTGATTTGGGTTTCCACCTTCTCCCAGTTAGGTTCTGGAAAACTCACGTTGCGTAGGCTCTGGTAAAGTAGTTTTATTTGAAGACAGGCTTCTGTTAAGGAGAAAGGAATGTTCTGGACTTATTTTGAAATTCCAGCTACTGGAAGCTGGAGGGGATTTTTCACCGACCTTCACAGGAGAAACTGGTGGGACTCCTGGAGGTAAAAATCATGACATTTTGAGTCCCCCCAAGACCGGCCCCCTCGGTTTTTAACTGTCAGCTCATGCACACTGAGAGTCCAGCAATTCCTCAATTGCAGTTCGAGTGTTCCTTCCAGCACTGGTTTCAGTGGCAAGTTTCTGCTCCTTGGTTTTGGTTTCAATTAAGTTGTGATTTTTTGCTGTTTACCTGTCTCTCCAATTTTTTATGGCAGCAGTTTGCTCGTGACCTCAGTTTTCTGACAGATCTAAACAGAGTTGTTGATTTTCAGTTTGATCAGCTTTTTTTTTGCTGTTATAAAGGCAGAAATGATGGCTTCTCAGCTCTTTATATGTCATGTAAGACCCCAGAGTTCTCCAAATTTCTTTTAAAAAAAAAATCTATTACAAATTATTTCATTCCAGCTCTAGCCTTAGGTATCGCCTTAGTTCTGGCTGATATAAAAAATTACCATAACCTGGGAGATTTAAGCGACATGAATTAATTTCTTACAGTTCTGGAGGCTGAAAGTCTGAGATCAAGTTTCCAAGCATCATCAGGAAATAGTGGGAGCCCTTTTCTGAGTTGCAGCCTGCTATCTTCTTGTGTCTTTGGTGGCAGAGAGTGAGAACGCTCTCTGGTGTCCCTTTTATAACAGCACTATTCCCATTCAATAGGGCTTCACCCTCATGATCTGGGAGACTGTACCCGAATCTAATTACCTTCCCAAGACTCTACCTCTAATATCACCTCAGGGACTAGGATTTCGACATATACATTTTGAGAGGACACAACATTCAGTCAAATACTTTCTGCCCCTGACCTTTCAAAATTCATGTCCTTCTCACATGCAAAATATATTCATTCCATTCCAACAGTTCTAAAAGTTTTAATTCATTCCTGCATCAGCTCTAAAGTCTAAAGTCCAAAATCTTACCTAAACATCATCTAAATCAATGGTGATTTAATAAATGGGTGAGACTCAAGGTATAATTTATCCTGAGGCAAAATTTTTCTCCAAAAGAGTGACATGCTTCCAAAATACAGTGTTGGCATAAGTATTCATAATCATCCTTATTCCAAAAGACAGAATAGGGAACAATGAAAGGTTAAGAGATTCTAAGTAAGTACTAACGCAAGCAAGGCAAACTCCGTGAGATCTTAAGTTTCGAGAATAATCTGCTTTGGCTCCATACCCTGCCTTCCAGCCCCACTGGAATGGCAGTTCCACCTTCAGATAAACTGGGGCAGAGGTCCTGCCTTCCGGAGCCACTGACGTGGCAACGTCCCTCCCACAGTTCAGTGGGGGCACTGCCCAAGCTATCTCTTTCTGTATTGACTTCACCCATGCCACAGCTCTTTGGGGTGGCCCCACCCATGCCATGATTCTCTGTCAGGGAAAAGGTAGCACTCCCAGGGCTCTTCTGGATATCCTTCTTGTCCTTTGAAGTCCAGGTGGAGGTGTCCTGCTCCCTATGCCTATGCATCTGGGGCCGTCTTCCCTTGTTTTTTCAATGATAACCTGTGTTTGCAGCTGAACTGCTCTATGGTCTGGTCCTGGGGTCTAAGAAGTCTGACAATCTTCCTCCATTTTGTCCTGTTTTCTCTGTTTTCTTTAGTTCCTGCTGTCAATGCTTCTGCTGTTGTAATCCAATCTCTATTCCTGGCTTTCGCTGAGATGGTTGACCAAGTCTGTGGTTCACACTGGTAGTGTTCTCTTCTGAACACTGTTTCTCAATTTTTGTAATATGTACAGGCAAAGAATTATCTAAGTCTTCAAGTTCTGGTTCCTTTTTTGATGATCTATAACATATTCAATTCATGTTTCTTTTTCTTACATTTTATGATAAGCCATCAGGAGAAATCAAGCCACTCCTTTAACACATTGCTCAGAAGTGTCCTTGGCTAAATATACAAATTCATCACTCACAAGTTTACCTTCCACAAAACACTAGCACATAAACATGATTCAGCCGTGTTCTTTGCCAGTTTATGGCATGGATAGTCTTTCCTCCAGTTTCCAAAAACGTGTTCTACGTTTTCATCTGATACATCATCAGAGTGGTCTATACCATTCTTATTTCGACCTATATTCTCTTCATGATTACTCAGGTATGCACTGAGAAGACAGAGGCATTATCTGTAGCTCTCCTCTTTTCTTTCCGAGTTCTTAACAGAATTGTGTTTAAAATTCATTTATGACAATCTAGGCTTTTCCTAGCATGCACTTTCAAACTCATTCAGCTTTTACCCCTTACCCAATTCTAAAGTTACTTCTAAGTTTTTAGGTATTTGTCACAGTAGCATCCCCACTTTTAGGTACCAATTTCTGTGTTAGTGAGTTCAAATTGTTATGACAAACTACCATAGACTGTGGAACTAAACATTAGACATTTATTTCTCATAGTTCTGTAGGCTAAAAGTCTGAGATCAGGGTGCCAGGATGGTTTGGTTCTGGTTAGAACCCTCTTCTGAGTTTCAGACAGTCTTTTCTTATATCCTGACATGAGATAACAAGGATGAGAAAGCCTTCCAGTTTTTTTTTTTTTTTTTTTTTTTTCAATAAGGGCACTACTCTCATTCGTGAGGGTTCCACCCAGTTTCTTTCAGTTTCTTAAACACCTCCTAAAGCCATCACATTGGGATTTAAGATTTTGACATATAAATTTAGGGGAACACAAACATGCAGTCCATTTCAAGTGTTTACCATACAAGAGGAATAATATTATATCTCTATTATATATATATATATACCCACAAAAAGTATATATAGTAACATTTTTACACATTTTAAAATCTTATGTAAGCAATTATATTGTGCGTACTTGACTTGTTTCATTTTACATTATATTTTATAGATTTGCTGATATTAATATATGTGGCTCTAATTTTCATTTTGTTTTCTTTTTTCAAGAATTAGGAGAAGTCTGAGATTTTATAATATTTGCTAGCTTGCAAGTCAGCCTGCTACAGTTTTATAGTTGTTTAAGACATAACACTCTTGGGTCAGAGACAAAGGATATTAATTTTCTCAACAGTAGGAGAGGTCAGAGTATCTAATACATTTTCTTTTGCCTGAAGCCCCAATACTCATGGGAAAATTCAAAGAGGTCCACATGACTCCTGGGCATGCAGAGAATTGTGTTACAGGAGAGAAACACTGAACTCTAGGGAACCTGAGTGCTTTCAAATGGACAGTAATCATGCAAAACATTTTTCTATCTTCTAAGACTGTTCACTGCACAAAAATCCTTGAAAAAATAATACGAATCAGTGGCAGTTAGTGTCTTTTCTCAGAAACATGAAGAAATATGAGAAACCCATAGAGAATTATCTGTTTATGGATATTGGTTGCATGAAAAAATCTGATTCATTAAAGCTATTGCTAATTTTATTGACAATTTATTACTTATTTTTATATAGAATGCTGCAGTAAACAGACTTGTGCAAATGTTGAACATATTTGTGTATATATATGAAATATAAATCTTACATACTAATGTAGGAATATAATATAACATATACAAGACAATATATATTTTATAATATATATGATACATTTCATAAATCATATATATAAATCTTGAGCATATATGTATGTTCAAGAGAAGCATGTGTGCATGTGTACATATACATATATATATATTATCCAAATGAGTCTGCCTTTTTAATATGATCTTGTGTGTTCTATTTGTTTTTTGTTGCTATTGTACTGTTTTATTCTGTTTTTCTTTTTATATATTGAATTTATATTCATCACCTTGTTGATGTCTTATATAATATCTATTTTTTGTCAATAGATATTTTCAATTATTATCACAATCCCTTAAGCCCTAGGAAAGAGTCACTCAGCAGATATTGTACCTAACAGTAATCATGAAAACTGCCTCATAAAGAAAGAATTTTATTGTCAAATAAGATAAGAACAGGTTATATTATTTATTTTATAAAGTTTACAGTGCACATAAGTATATAAAGCTTTAAGAAATTTTGATTAAAAACATGGTTTAATTTTATTTTCTATTGTTTTTCTTTTATTTTCTATTGTTTCTCAATTTTTATTTTTTATTGTTCTTTGCTTGAAATCTTTTCTCTAAAACAACTACATCTTCCTGTGTAACTAATCTTTACACTGTGCATTTTGGAAAACAGTTCATTAAATAATTTCATCTTGAGATTTTTGTGATTAAAGTCCATCTTTGGGGTATGCATGCGTGTGTGTGTGTACATATAGCTACACATATATATATATATGTATGTTACATGCACACAGCATACACACACACACACACTCATACACATTGGTGATACATTACCTTCGGAGAAAAGTTACACTTTTAAAGGCTTTCATTTTAGCTTCAATAGGAAAGAAAGGCTAAATCCTTTTACTAAGTAGCCATTTATAAAACGTTAGTTTCAATCAAGGAGAATGAAAAGAAATAGAGCAAAGCCTTATAACAAGAAAGCACTCATTTCCTTTACCTCAGATTCCCAAACACATTGGCAAAGATGAAAACAACTTTCCTGCTGATGCTATTATCTATGATAGCCAATCCTTTCCTCCCACAATGAGGGCCTGGAAGAACAATCCATTCCACGGGCGGCAGAGGCAATACAAAATGGGCAGGTGAAGAATTTCAGCATACGAACAATAAAAAATATAGATGGCTGGACAATCACCAACAACAAAAGAGCCAAAAAACCCAAATTTCATTGCTTGTGTTTGTTCCAACTTCGCCAGTTCTTTCTCTATTTTCTTGCAGTTCCTATAGAGATGAGGAATTCACACAAAATGATCCTTTTCTAAGCTACACAGAAACAAAACAGATTTGAAAACAAAGAAACAAAAAGAAGAAAATTTAATTTAAGCTTGTGATGATAGGAAGTCAAACAAAGTTTCTTTTCTTTCGCTTGTATGATTACTTGGAATGACAGTAATTTTGTTAAATATACTTTTCTTCCAATAGGTCTTAGGAAATGGCCTTGTACTTAATGTTCTATTCTAAGGTTTGAATGATGAAATGTTGTAAAAAAAAAAAAAAAAAAAAAAAAACCTAGGGGGTGTTTTTTTATTTTGCAAGTGCTATTTTATAGAAAACACACCGTTTTTATATTTTTAAATAAGTAATCTTTCAAATTATAAAAGTCTTATAAATTTGAAAGAAATTTATAACTTACTGCAAGGTACACAGAAATCTTTAAGATTTCCTCTGATTGTACCACCCAGAGTAAAGGACTCTACTAATATCTGTAGTGTATGTGTGTGTGTGTGTATAGATATGTATGTGTGTGTGTGTGTACATAACTATATGTATCTACACATATAGTTATGTATAGATACATAACTCTATAGTATTTTACTATATGAAATTTCTACTTAGAAGCATTCATATTGCCACAATTTTATGAAAGCTATTTTTATTGAGGTAAAATATATTTATATTAGTTACCATCTTTATCATTTTTAAGTGTACATTTCAGCAACAACAAGTACATTTATGTATTTTTTCCTTCATCCTCCTCCTTTTCTGGCCTCTGGTAAAAGACTATTGAAAATTATGCTGCAAGTATAAGTTTAAATATAAATAAAAATAGTATACACTCATTACTTCCTCCTGAAACATACCAGCAACTGGAATTGTTTAGATATACAGATGTAAGTAAACTTATGACATATGATATTGCAAAAAAAAAATTGGAGGACATAATTTTTCAATTTATTTTATGTTGAAGTGAAGAAAATAATAGGTGGAATTGTAAAGCATAATAAATAAAGACATCTTGGATACTGAGACATAGTCAAACTAGTATCACTTTAACTTTTCTGTGTACTTTTATTTATTAATTGGAAGAAACAATTTTAAGTTATGTTCTCTAATGTGGGATCTTACTATGATCTTCATAAATTATAAGAAAGAAACAAGAACGTGTGTAATGAAAAGACCATTGCTTTTATTTCTACTTAACATAAAAAGAGGTAAGGCACACATTTTCATATTGCCTAGTTTAAAGGTTTTAATCTAAACTTCAAAATGAACATTTGAATAACCTAGAATGCTCATATAATTGATTTATCTTCTTCATCTTTTTGCTGGGTATTCATTACTTTAAATGCATTCTTACAGTTATATAGGAATCCTAGTTCTGCTTCTGAAGCTTAAATACTCGACCTTTTGGACACCACTAGTGGTCCTTCCAGTTATATCCTAAGCAATTTACCTCTTGCACCAAGCATACCCTGCAAAAGTCTAAATTTTATACAACAGGGGATGAATCACAGACAGAATGCATCCCAGTGTGAAAGCACATCTTCCATAGAAGTAAAGCTGTCACTAGTATGTCTGTATAGTTTACAAACTGCAGTGGAAAATGCCCACGATTTCATCAGACCCGGCTTTGAGCGTTGTCACTGTCTTTCATCATTATCCTGTTATTTTTGACCCACTAATTATCACCAGCGAGTTTTAATTTGTGCATCTAAAGAAATGGAGATAATTTGCCCTTGAAGGCATGTATATGTAATGTGCCTAACATGAGTCATGACTCACTGAATATCGATTCCCTAAAATTGTCTTACTTATGATTTACTTAATTTTATTCTTAACATTCTTGTGAGATAGTTCCTACTATCATTAAAATTTTGTTGTGTAGCCAATTAAGAAATCAGTTAATATGAATTAAAAAATAGAGAAGCCATGATACAAGTTCTGGTGGTCCATTCAGATGTGAGATTGAACCTAAGAAACTGGAAATTATCATCCCTAACAGACTGTAAATATTATAAACCCTGTCCATATATAATAATATGAACAGCAAAACAAAACAGAAAAACCAGAAGATAAAGGGAAGAGATGTGGGACAATAGGTGATCATTCTAATTACCATATGTCTCAAAGCAAAATGAATTAATTCAGATTGTCAATTTTGAAACATAGAAATTGAAAAAGTTTGCCAATCTCAAAAAAAAAACTTATTGTGTAGATGAGTAAATAGACGCTCAGAAGTAAAATGACTTACCCAAAGAATCAAAACTCTTAGATTGAAAGCCACATGTAAAACTTAGCTATATAACCTCAGGTGGTATGTTTTTTACTATAGAATATTGCAAAAAATGCCATTGGAAAGCATAATTCATTTTTGCATTTGTGATAAATTGATGAATATGATGTCAAATTATTATGTTGAGGACATGCTGGGATTGAAGTTTCCCCATGGTTAATCACAGATGCCGTCGTGCCAGGCTGCAGGCCTAAAACATGAAGAGTCTCCTGAAGCAGAGGTTTTTACAAAAACCACCACATAGAACTACTTTAAATGATTACATTTTTTCCTTTGCTGTTGTCCCATTTTCCAATTAGTTTCGCTGGATGCGTGCCCCTTTCCCCATCTAGACCAATCAGTCCCTGGCCACTGGGCAAGGAATAGATAACATAAGAAGCTAATTCTATTTGAGCTAACAAATCCTTATTTCCAAGTCCTTACTCTCAATTAGTTTTGAGTTTGTGGGATTGGGTAAATATAAGCTTGGCAAATGTTCATGAATAACAACAAATCAGTGTTGCATTTAACTGGTGATAAATCTGAATTTTTAAATGACCAGATGGTTAAAGAGGAACATGAAGTTAGTACGAAAGTTTCAGTTGGCACAAGGCGTTGGTAACATGCTCAATATAAAGCCAAACAAGGGTCACATTTAAATAAGTATAATACTTTTATTTTTTATTTTTTCAACTAAGCTATAGAACTGAAGGAAAAAGTTCATAGATATTTAAGACTGAGTATAAAGGCACTCAGGTGAGAGATTATCAAAACGAGAGATGTCTGCTCAAAAGTAGGTACTTACTAAAATAATTCCTGGGGTTATCACTGTGGAAAATGACAAAGTGATTATCTTTTAAAAGTCACCTATTTTAGAGAGGCATTTTCTGTTACTACTGTGGAGGGATTGAGCTTAACCTTGTGGAAAAACAGTAAGTGCGGGGTCAGAAAATGTCTACAATTTGGGGATTGGCATAAACTGTGTCAATGTGTTCAATTTTGGAACAGACATCTCATCTAAAATTCCTGAGACTGGATATTTTGCCATTTGAAAATGGAAATTGCATATACGGCTTCGTATATGGATTAGTATGTATGAGTTTTAGACCCCACTAGTATGTACAAGTCATCAATCCTAACATATTTTCATTGCTTCTCACATATGGATTATTATTTATGAGTTTTAGACTCTGCTGGTATGTACAAGTCATCGATCCTAACATATTTTCATTGCTTCTCACATATGGATTATTATTTATGAGTTTTACACCCCGCTAGTATATACAAGTCATCGATCCTATCATATTTTCATTGCTTCCTTATTGTCTCACTCCTCTCTATAAATAGCTGAAATTCCAAAACCTCACTTTTACCTTAGGTTCCCTGTCGAATACATGGATGCTGGACAAATCTTCATGTGAAACGTAATCTCATCTCCCCCTAGCCTATAACTACACCTGTGCATTCAAATATGATAGGAGAAAAATACACAGCCATCATCTTAGTCCATTTGTTTTGCTATAGAGGAATACCTGAGGCTCCGCAATTTATAAAGAAAATAGGTTTATTTGGCTCATGATTGTGCAGGCTGTACAAGAAGCATGACACCAGCATCTTCTGGTGATGGCATTAGGAAGCTTTCATTCACAGCGGAAAGTGAAAGGGAGCAGGCATCACATGGCGATGGAGGAAAGAAGATAGACGAAGAGGTTCCAGGCTCTTTTCAACCACCTGTTCTCACAGTAACTAAGTGTAAGAACTCAATCACTCCAGTAGGAATGGCAGAGAGCCATTCAGGAGATATCCACCCCATGATTCAAAAACCTCCTACCAGGTCCCAACTTCAGCACTCGGGATCAAAGTTCACATGAAATTTAGTGGGGCCAAACAAACCATATCTAAGCCACAGCAGGCATGCTGACTATCGTGCTTTAAATGTAGGACACCTAACTTCAAAATGGACATTATTGCTTTCCTGTAATTTTAGTACAAGCCTCTATGTAGTTCACTCACTCTCCTCCTCTCATGGATGATGATTTTACATGTTCCTCTTCTCAAAACCCTAAGATTTCCAGTCCTATCTTCACTCTTAGGAGATGATCTGAAATCCAGTTGACTCATCAAATACAATAGAAGAGACTCCCACAACCTTCCACCATTGCATCCACACTTCTGCGAGCACCTGTGCCCGCATGACCTGCCTCCAATTCCATTGCTATCTACTAAAACTTCGCATCCTTTTCTAGCCATTGTCCTTTTTCTCCTCCCTTTCCTGAAACAGTTGTTATTACTCACTGATTCCAGTTAAATTCCTCCCCCTAAATTTACTCTTGAACCTTTTCCTGGATATTGCTGCTGAACTGGCTCTTGCAAAATCACCGATAATTTTCACATTGGTAAATGAAATAATTCATTCTCAAATTACTTGAACCTTCATTGACATTTTTATATTTGACTATTTCCTCCTTCTTGAACTATTTTTCTCACACTGATTCCAAGAAATTTACTTTCTTTATTGCTCCTGTTACACGACCCCTCATTCTCAGCTCTTTTTGCTTGTTCTTTTTCTTCCTCAATGCACTAGCATGGATGTGTCCCAAGGCTCAATTCTCAGATCTCTATCTTTCTCTACCCAATTTCCCTTCTGTAGTAATCCACTCTTACCCAAAGCTTTTTTTTTTTTTTTTTAAATGTATGTCAAATCTTTTTTTTTTCAATTTAATTTAATTTGATTTTAAGTTCTGTATTACATGTGCAGGACGTGTAGGTATGTTACATAGGTAAACAAATGCCATGGTGGTTTGCTGCACCTATCAACCCATCACCTAAGTATTAAGTCCCACATCCATTAGCTATTTGTCTTGAAGCCTTCCCTCCCCCTCTCCTCTGACAGGCTCCAGTGTGTTGTTCCCCTCCCTGAGTCCATGTGTTCTCATTGTTCAGCTCCCAATTAGAAGTGAGAACATGCGGTATTTGATTTTCTGTTCCTGTGTTAGTTTGCTGAGGATAATGGCTTCCAGCTCCATTCATGTCCCTGCAAAGGACATGACCTCATTCCTTTTAAAGGCTGTATAGTATTTCATGGTGTATACATACCACATTTTCTTTATCCACTCTATCATTGGTGGGCATTTGGGTTGATTCCATGGCTTGCCATTGTGAATAGTGCTGGAATGAACATACACATGCATGTATCTTTATAATAGACTGATTTATATTCCTTTGGGTATATACCCAGTAATGGAATTGCTAAGTCAAATGGTAGTTCTGGTTCCAGGTCTTTGAGGAATTGCCACACTGTCTTCCACAATGGTTGATCTAATTTACATTCCCACCAACAGTGTCAAAGTGTTCTTATTTCTCCACAGCCTCACCAGCATCTGTTGGTTCTTGACTTTTTAATACTCACCATTCTGACTGATGTGAGATGGCATCTGATTGTGGTTTTGATTTGCATTTCTTTAAAGATCAGTAATGCTGAGCTTTTTTTCGTATGTTCATTGGCTGCATAAATGTCTTCTTTTGAGAAGTGTCTGTTCATGTCCCTTGTCTACTTTCTAAAGTTTGTGTGTGTGTGTGTGTGTGTGTGTGTGTGTGTGTGTGAGTAATTTATTTAAGTTCCTTGTAGATTCTGGGTATTAGACCTTTGTCAGGTAGATACATTGCAGAAAATTTCCCCCATTCTGTAGGTTGTCTGTTCACTCTGATGATAGTTTCTTGTGCTGTGCAGAAGTTCTTTAGTTTAATTAGATATATCATTTGCCAACTTTTACTTGTGTTGCAATTGCTTTAGACGTTTTGTCATGAAATCTTTGCCCATGCCTATGCCCTGAATGAGATTGCCTAGATTCTCTTCAAGGGTTTTTAGAGTTTTGGGTTTTACATTTAAGTCTTTAATCCATGTTGAGTTAATTTTTGTATAAGGTGTAAGGAAGGGGTCTAGTTTTAATTTCCTGCGTATAGCTAGTCATACGCAGCATGGCCATTTCCTTGACATTGATTCTTTCTATGGGCATAGAATGTTTTTCCATTTGTTTGTGCCCTCTCTGATTTCCTTGAGCAGTGGTTTGTAATTCTTATTGAAGAGGTTCTTCGCTTCTGTTGTTAGCTGTATTCCTAGGTATTTTATTATCTTTGTGGCAATTGTGAATAGAAACTCATTCATGATTTGACTCTCTGCTTGTCTATTGTTGGTGTATAGGAATGCTTTTGATTTTTGCATGTTGATTTTGCATCCTGAGACTGTTGAAGTTGCTTATCAGCTTAATAAGCTTTTGGACTGAGACAATGAGGTTTCCTAGATATACAATAATGTCATCTGTAAACAAAGAGAATTTGGCTTCCTTTCTTTCTATTTGAATACCTTTATTTCTTTCTCTTACCAATTACCTTGACTAGAACTTCCAATACTATGTTGAATAAGAGTGATGAGAGGGGGCATCCTTATTTTGTGCCAGATTTCAGGGGGGATGCTTCTTGCTTTTGCTTATTCAGTTTGATATTCGATGTGGGTTTGTCATAAATGGCTCTTATTATTTTGAGTTATGTTCTGTCAATATCTAGTTTATTGATAGTTTTTAACATGAAAGGATGTTTAATTTTATTGAGGGCCTTTTCTGTGTCTATTGAGATAATCGTGGTTTTTGTCTTTAGTTTGGTTTATGTGATGAATTACACATATTTAGTTGCATATGTTGAACCAGTCTTGCATCCCAGGGATGAAGATGACTTTATTGTGGTGCATAAGCTTTTTGATGTGCTGTTGGATTTGGTTTGTCAGTATTTTATTGAGGATTTGTACACTGATTTCCATCAGGGATATTGGCCTAAAGTTTTCTTTTTGTTGTTGTTGTTGTATCTTTGTGAGGTTTTGGTATCAGGATGATGCTGGCCTCATAAAGTGAGTTAGGGAGAAGTCCCTCCTTTTCATTTGTTTGGAATAGTTTCAGAAGAAATGGTACCAGCTCCTCTTTGTAACTTTCACAGAATTCAGCTATCAGACTGTCTGGTCCTGGACTTTTTTTTTTTTTTTGGTTAGTAGTGTATTTACTGCCTCAATTTCAGAACTTGCTACTGGTTTATTCAGGGATTCAGCTTTTTTTTCTGGTTCAACCTTAGAAGGCTGTATGTGTCCAGGAATATTCATTTCTTCTACATTTTCTGGTTTATTTGCATAGAGGTTTTTATAGTATTTTCTGAGGGTTGTTTGTATTTCTGTGCCTACCCAAAGCTTTAAATGCTACTTATATGCTCATGGTTGCCAAATTGTACTTCTAACCTAATCACCTCCACAGAACTCCAGGCAAACATGTATGTCCATAGTTTTAAAATAGCAACTTCCATCTGTATTTGATCTCTCAAACTTGAAACATTCAGAAATAAATTCCTTATCTTTCTCTCAAGACATATACCTCCTGCAGTCTTCCCTGTTGCAGTTCATGGCCAAATCCAATCTTCAAGTTGATCTGACTGAAAGTCCAAGACTCACTCTTGATTAATCTCTTTCTTTCATGCCCCATAACAAATCCAGCAGTCAATTCTTTTAAAATATATCACAGCTGGGCGCAGTGGCTCACGTCTGTAATCCTACTTTGACAGGCCAAGGTGGGCAGATCATGAAGTCAGGAGATCGAGAGCTGTCTGGCTAATGTGGTGAAACCCCATGTCTACTAAAAATACAAAAACTAGCTGGGCATGGTGGCACGTGCCTGTAATCCCAGCTACTCAGGAGCCGAGGCAGAAGAATCATTTGAACCCAGGAGGCAGAAGTTGTAGTGAGCCGAGGTCATACCACTGCACTCCAGTCTGGGTGACAAAGAGGGACTCCGTCTCAAAAATAAATAGATAAATAGACAAATAAATAAATAAAACATGTCACTAGCTCCACCTACACTGCTTTTATTCACATCATCACCGTTTTTCTTTTATATATCACATAAAATTCTAACTCATTTGGACTAGTTAACAACTCAAGTTCCCCCAGTGGTTTCACACTCAGACCTAAAGAAAGACAGATCTCTTATGGTGGATTGACATGATTTGGCACTACACAAGTCTCTCCATGACGTATTCTACACGGTATCCAGGTTTACTGTCACCTCAGGTTCTTTGAGCTTGCAATGCCCATTGCCTAGATGCTATTCACCTAGAGATCGGGACTTCCTCTTTTCCATCAAGACCTTGATTATAAATTGCTCTCTATGGAGGTCTTTTATGACCACAATGCTTAAAATTGCAACCATTTCCACATTCCTCATCTCCCTCGCTTTAATGTTTAAAATATTAAAACTATTTTTTTGTTTTCCTCGTTATACTTATTATATGACATAAAAATATGTTTTTATTCTGCAGTATTTATTTTATTTGTATTGACAGTATTTCCTGGTATTATAATGTAAGCAGACATTGCATCAATGCAGATTTATTTTTTTGTTTGATTCATTAACACTGTCATCAGTGTGTAGAATGATACTTGACACATAATGCTCAAAATCATTTTTAAAATAATGATAATATATAAAAAAGCACTTTGGAAATTATAAAGCTTCATTAAAATGTTGACATTATTATAACATCAACTAACTTAGTCAGATATTCTTCCTTTTAAATTTGATACCTGGTCTTATAAATATCCATAATTATCATTAAATTTATTTCCTATGTTTCAGGCAGTGAGCTAAAAATGACATTAAAACTCTAACTCAGGTGACAGTGAGAACAAGGTCACATAGTGAAAAACACATGAAGAAATACTATGTTAATGGTTCACTTATGTCTTAAAAATCATTTAAAAAATAATAATGATATACCTGTGGAAATTAAACATATAAACTAATTTTAGCTAAGGTGAATGCCATCTCTAATTATAGTGGTTTTCATATAGGGCAATTTTTAATATTTTTGACTTACAGCTTACATGCAACAATTCTCAGTAATCATAAATAATAACAGAGCAATTGCTTATATTTAAATGACAAGACAATTAAAAAGTTATTACTCCTCAGTGTTTCAATACTAGCACAATCTCAATAATATGATTACATCTATCATTATTAAAAATTCTAGTCAGAGCCATAGCACTTAATTTATAATCTAATTTTGTCAAAATAGTTGACTTTTTATTTCTCAAATATGTGAGAGAGGGTTAGTGAATTTATCTTATGTTGAGAACAACCTAATCTAGAGATACTATGCATTTTGAATATAAATAGATAAGAGATAATATCACCAAAAATGTTTTGTAAATTTGTACACTGTATATCAATTTATAGTGCTACAGTAAATACATTTTTGTTTAATAAAATCAGTTCAAATTTTTATGTTTCATTTCAAATAAGGTAAGATGGAAGTAAGAATTATTTTAATGGGAAAAATCCTTTTGGAGAAATTCTATTAAAAAAGAGGAAATAAATTTACATGCCATGAAAATGAGTAACTTTTTTTTTTTTTTTTTTTTTTTTTCTGTTGCAATATGCCTTTTATAAAGATTCCTCCTTTTCTGGAAAAAAAATTATGTCTATTGCTCAATTCAAAATATTTGACTACATACCCATTTTAAGACCAATATAAGGTCAGTAATCATTTAAAAGATAATGTAAAAGTTTTTTGTTTGTTTGTTTGTTTGTTGAGACAGGGTCTTTCACTGTCACCCAGGCTGCCCAGGAGTGCAGTAGTATGACCATAACTCACTGCAGCCTTGACCTCCCAGGCTCAAATCAACCTTCTGCCTCAGCTTTCCAAGTAGCTAGGGCTACAGGTGCATGCCACCACACCTAGGTATACATTAAATTTTTTTTTTTTTTTTTTTGTAGAGACAGTGTATCACTATGTTGCCCAGGCTGGTTTCTATCTCCTGGTCTCAAGCAATTCTCCCTCCTCAGCCTCCCAAAGTTCTGGGATTATAGGCATGAGTCACCATGTCTGGCCTAACATTTTTATCAATTATATTTCAGTATAGATATTTAGCGGGGTCTGTGCTAAGAAAGACTATACACTTAGGGTGTAATGCTTTTCAGTTTCTGTCTTGACATTTTAAACAATTTTATCTTGAAATAACAACTTGTCAAATTTTGCCTTTCTGTCATGACCATCATAAGGGGGACTTGTCAATTTGTGAAAGAAGCTCACATTACTTAGAGTGATTTACTGTTGAGTCATTGATTTACAGCTCTCCCTCGCTTCAGTTTGGTCTCAAAATGTTTGCCTCTATTCACAACAGTTTACTTTTCAATAATCATGACCACCCCATGGTCACCTGTTTCATTTGCCATTTGTGTTTCTATGACAGGGAGTCTATGCCAAAGTCTCAACTCCTCCTAGAACTATTTCCTATATAAATCACATTGTGACCTGAAGTCTCACTCTTTCCTTACTAAACGGCAAACTTATTCTGATTCATAATATCCATGTCTATTATGGGGCAATTTTCTTTTGTCAAAATCAATGAATGGATGTATTTAAGAGAAATCCTAAAAATACTGGGAATCAAAACAACAAACATTTAATAGTTAACATGTGGGCAGCACGCTAACGTTTGAAAACAAAATTTGAACTCTATGAGAGTCCCCTTCAGAGACTCTACCTCTTTTTAAATCCTATTCAATTCACATCTCTCTCTCTCGTACTCACTTTATCTGAGCAACCCATTAATATTTTTTTTCTATTCCTTCTGTTCCTTTACCTGACCTTCCAAATGTCACCCTTTCTTTAGGATTTTCAAAGGAAAATAATAATCACATTTTAACATTTCTAGACCAGAAGCAGACCTAGGGGAGCTGAATTAAAGCCATGGTCTAGAACAAAAGTATCTCCATAATGAAATTTTTTCCTAACCTTTGGAGATACGGGCTGAAATTTGTTACAGAATTAACAATTTTGTTAGATACTAATTGTGCTGGACTAAAGGTCTACATCAATTAGTTCCATTAACTGTTGCTCTATTTTTTTAAGGATTAAAAAACAAAATTTTTAAGCATTTAAGAAATGCTTAAAAATAAGATTAAAATTTAAATAACCCATTTGTATTAAATTTTAAAATAATTCCCTTTACAGGCTAATAAAATTAAAATACACCATGTAAAGCAATTTGAGAACATTTTAAGATTAGACTAGACAAAAATTCAAAGTTGTAAACTAAAACTAGATGCCAGAAAGCTTTCAAACATTAAAAATTTCAGTATTACAGGGTAGGACCCAGCAACTGGAGTAAAAATGTTATTCTTTCTTCGTAAACATGAATTAGGGGTTTTAAAAAATAAAATAAAATCCTTGAATTTCCAGTGTGTGGATGGACATTTTCAGAAATTTAGAAAGTAAACAAATTGATAATTGGCAAAACTTTTGGCTCTTTAAACAAAATAACTCTCCACTCCAGAAAAAAAAAAAAAAAAAAAAAGATTATCTGTGTGAAATGGGAACTGTGACATACGGAAACCAGTACATACCATGAACAAAAAGCCATTAAAGAAACCAATTTTCCATGATGGCTAAGAAACACAAAGAGAACTGTCCAAAATCTGTCCAATGATATTGCTTCTAGGGAAACATAAGCAACCAAAAATTCCATGACCTTTTCTAAATTTCCAAGGAGAATTTGTTCATAACTATATATGGACAGTACACCTTTCTTGTTGCTATGTATGCCACTATAATCAACCATTCATCCCAGCTCTATATATCAGATCCCTTAGAGTAAAATACAGACCCAAAAAGCTATAGGACACATTGACTGGTAGTGAATGTGTGAAAGAAAAAGAAATTTTGACTAAAGAAAAAAAATCACTGGTGTCAGATTATGAAAGAAGATAATAAAAGGTATACTTGTAGTCTAGTAGATTATAGATAGCGAGAGGAAAAATTAACTTCATTTCATTCATTTACTTCATTTACTTCAATTTGCTAGAGTCATTTAAGTATTGAGTATTTTTCACCATCCTATGTCCTTTCCAAAGTTCCAAATTCTGATATTTTGGCTTCATTACAAGAATACGTACTTATTCGTGGTAACACATTACTACAAATACAATAAGTAATATCTCTTTTCATAAAAAATATGCTTCAATCCCAAGTCATGATTAGATCAAAATGGAACTAGGCATCACTATACCTATATAGTATTCATGACTTAATTAATTACCAGAAAATTAGCTATAGTCCCAGAATCCTAAGGACAAAACACTACAACACTACAGGTCTAGACAGATTAATTAAAGTAGAGCATATAAAAATTCAGATTATCAAAAATCTGTTGAGCAAACATGAAGAGATTAGGGCATCTACAAGAAGTGTTATCTCAACAACTTGATACATGTCAAAAACCCAACTGAACTAAATGCTTGAGGGGATGGATACCCCATTTTACCTGATGTGTTTACTATGCATTGCATGCCTATATGAAAACATCTCATATGTTCAATAAATATATACAAATACTATGTGCCCACAAAAATAAAAATAAAAAATAGAAAATAAAGTCAAATAAAAAACCATCTGTCATTTCATCTATCTAACCTGTATTTTTTTTACCAATTAGCCAAACTCTTTTCATCCTCCCTCCCTGCTACTCCATAAATATGTGTAATTATTATGTATCAATAAAAATGACTCAACCCTAAAAAAATAAGAAACTAACTTTGATCTAGTAGCCAAGGTTTAACTTGCTTGCCTCCAAAAAATTCAGGCTGTAATTAAATTAATTAAAGCATCTTTAGATTTTGTACAGGATTACTTGTAAACCTGAGGTTACTATAATTAGCGAAATGTTATGTTCCTAAAAAAACACTCAATATATTTCTACTAACTAACAAATGATTGATTACTGTGACTTTCTCTTTCTCATCTTACTATCTCCTGATGTAGCATTCCTAATACACTAAATCTGTAACACCAATGACGGAAAATTACACAGTTGTACATCTGTAATTAAGGAAGTGTCCATGCTCACAACAGATTTTTTGTACATCCCAAAACCCAAATGTGACTTAATGTTTTTGAATAGGTCGCTTTTATATTAAATATGTAAAGGAAAATATCAGGTTCATTAAAATACATAGTACAGTCATTCCTGTAGAATCCGCTTCCTTACCAGAAGTTCAATTGACAGAACTGTTACATTTTCTAGGGCATATCAAATTACCTAAATACAGTAGGTCTATATATTAGTGGTAGGTTTAATTTTGGGATAATTCACTTATCTGAACTTATATAGAAACAAAAATATTTCATCAGACTCCTCAGGTATCATTTAAAAATAAAAAAAATTAAAACCATGAATTACTTGATACTTTGATTCTTCCATAAAAAATTGTCATAAAGGTAGATTCTCACGGTAAATAACATATTATAGGATCTAGTGTCTTACACTATGAAAAGTGTAGACATACTGTAGAAATACTATATTAACATATATACATACTTTAGACAATCCTTTAGCAGGTTTTTATCTTTGGCTGTTCCAAATAAAGTACATATAAAAGACTTTCTTACAGATCAAAAACAAGTAGCATATCTACAGAGATTTATAGACACACAAAGTCTAGACTGATAAACTTGGAAAAAAATGCCATGGGGGAATGATAGAGTTGTGAGAACTCAACATAGAAGGACATGACCTGGTAAAACCAGAATGACCACTTACAGTATCAGATAAAACCCCAAACTGTGTTTGGGTAAAATTTGTCTACACAGCAGCCTCTAGGGAAAAATTAGTGTGGAAATGATGCCAATAGGGTAGTGTAGATCATCATGCAGTTTGTGAGCAATAGAAATCACCTGAGGGGTGTGTGCACACATATACATGTGTATGCAAATGCAACTTTTCTCACTTGAGAAGTATATGCAATTATATATATATATACATACAAATATATATACACATACATATATTGATAAAAAGAGAGAAAGAGAGAGAGAGGGAGGAAGGGAGACACTTATGAGCAGTAGAAGATAATTTAGATGACATAAAAAGAGTGAGATTTTTAAAATCAGTAGAGCCTGGAGGTGCCGGGTCTGTCCTGCAGACCCTGGCTGAGCCACAGATGAAAGGAGTACTCAGACACAGGTATGCCATGTAAGAGCAGCCAGGGGACTGCTGGGAACTTAATGGATGGAGAGTGAGCAGTCTCGAAGAGCTGGAGCTGCTTGCTTTTATTTAGTACAGATATAATGCCAAAATCCTGGAGTCAACACAATCTGTGGGTAACTAACATGATTGTTCCTCCATTCAGGGAGCAGTCTTGGGTATGGATGATCAAAAGTCAGTTTCTGGACAACATAAGTTAACAAGCCTATTTAAGATAAATTCCCCTACACTCTCTTGTACCCATTCCTCGCCCTCTGCCTCAGGGTAAGAGAAGAGCTGCCTTCAGCTTATTACCCCCAAAAGCTGTGCAGAGCCTTCTGACCTTTCAGAACGCCTGCTCATTTTCCTGTAGTTTCTCCCACCACCCTGACCGATCTCCTACATGAAGGTCTAGGAAAGAGATGTCTGGATAGATCTATAGAACTGGATGCATAATGGGAAGCTCTTTATATTTGGAGAATTGTTAATGCCCACCAGCAACTATCCATTATAGAAGAGCACTAAACAACCAGGTGGATAGGATGACTTGGCCAATAGGTATCAGTTTCTATCCTCACGCTCCACAGTATTAATACAATAGACTCATGAATGGAATAGCCTTGTGGCAGAGATGGAGGCTATCCATGGGGCCAACACCTTGGATTTCTCTCACAAATTCTAATCTAGTCGCTGCCTCTGCTGAATTTTGATCTGTCATGAGAAGATACTGAGGTTGAATCTCCGATACGGTACCATGTCTCAAAGAGATCAGTAAGCTTTCTGATGGCAACTGAATGACATGGAATATTTTCCAGCCAAGCAATAGCAATGATTATTCTGATCTGGACTGATATTTACTCTGGATGTAAATATGCATATCTAACCTGCAATGCTTCAGCCAACATCATTATTCAAGGGCTCACAGAGTATGTACTACTGACATAGGAGCCCACATAACATCATAGCAATGATTTGTTGGTGGCCACAAAACCATAGGATTGAATGATTCTATTACAATATGACCCACCCAGAAATGACTGACTTAATAGAGTAGTAGAAAAGATTATTGAAAACATAGCAGAGAAACCAGCTTGGAGACAATGCCTCAGAGAATAAGGTGCCACCCTTCAGGATAGGTAATATACCTTAAACAAATTGCTATTATATCTTCATTTGCCCTCCATTGACAGACTATATGAGTCTGGGAAACAAGGGGTAGAAATAAAAGTGACTTTCACTTTTAAAAACCTATTGAGGGTATTTGTATTTATCCCACGGCTTCTTAAACTCTATATAACTAGATGGCCTGGTTTCCAGAGAGGAGGCAAATGTATCAAGGGATATGGTCAGAATCTTAACAATTTTAAATCAGGAATCTGAGCTCTTCATTCCAGTAGGCCAGCAGGCTCAAAAATGAGTTACAATACCAGCAGGAGTAATTGAAGCTAAGTATCCTAAGACTGTAGGACTACTCCTTCTTAATAGGGTCAGGAAGGAATATTTGGAGTCCATATAATCTGCTGAACATCTTTTGCTATTCCTATGTACAGTGTTAAATGGAAATATTCAAGTATAGCATCCATAGTCAGATAAAAGCAGAAAAAACAGGCTCAGATCTCTCAATGATGTGGGTCTGAGTCACCCCACCAGGGAAGCCACTTCAACAGTGGAAGTGCTACCCAAGGGTGAGAGGAAAATAAAATAAGTGGTAAAGGAGGGATGTGATGAATATATCCTATGGTTTTAGGATTAACAATAACATTTGGGGCTGTAGTTTATCCCACTAAAGCAACTTCTTCCAAAATGAAATTCTGACTAACTGGACTCTTGTATAGATGTTTCCCTAATGTAGTAAATATAATGTGAGTGCAGGGAATAGACTGATGTAGATGATGTGGATGTTCTTTCCAGTTCTTATTTTCCAGTTAGCATGCCCATTCCTTAGTGGTTACAAGTGTCGTGGCTAATGGTTTATGCCTATGACCTTCTTGAAAGGAATTCCTTGGCTGATGGGGATTAACAGCACCAGGAAGACCTGGGAGGTTACACCTTTCACCAGCAGAGTAGCCACTGTCTGACTAACAAAGGGATATAAAACTCAAAGCCCTCAATGAAATGGGGCCCAAGTCTCTGTTGTAATATAGGCTTTAGAATCCAATCTCTATGCTTTGGATAAGGCCAATACTAGAACTGAGGCCGCATTCTTGTTTAGCTTCTTGCCCTCCTCCTCTTACTTTGTTCACTCCCTTAACAGAGTTTTCCCTCTGATTAGTACTTCTCCAATAAATCATGTTCCCTTGAAACCCAGTCTCAGGCTTTGCCTCTGGAGCACCCGGTGTAAAACAGTGATAATCTGGATATAAATGCTTATATAGTACCTCTATTTTACTATGTGACTGAGTCAAAGGAAAATAAAAGTTGATAGCAAATAAACCTGACTTTGCCTGAATCAAGCTATTTTATGGCTTAAGGCTAATTCACAAGGGTTATATGAAGATTTTCTTTACTGCCTGCAGATGATAGATTCCAGGTAGTGATGGTTAATGTCTAGAAGATAGCTTTGAGTAATAAGAATTTATAATACTGTCAAAAACTTAAAAGAGTATATGCAAACTAAGAAGCAATGAGGACAGATGAATAAGAAAGTTCCAGATAATATTTCTTAAAACTAAAACTATGACTTAGTAGGTGATTTTTTTTTTTTTTTTCAGATTTGTGGAAACAAATGGCTTTCTCATGTATTTTTGAACTGTCATGTGGTTGATTTTTTGACCTGAAATAACTTGAGGCAGAAATCATTTATGGTTTATCTTTGTGGTATTGAGATTTCAATATTTTCATATTTCTCTAAGTTCTTTCTCTGAAAGGATGAGCCTAAGATATACCATTTAACAAAAGTAGACTCAAATTGAGAATGTGAAACACCAACAGGGATTTCAGTCAGTTGTCTTGTTCTGCACTTTTAGAGCTATTAGAATGGTTGTCAGTGTGACAAACCTTGGCTTTCTGCTTCACTTGTTTGTGTGAAGCTGTACTTGTGTGTAACCTAAAGTTGAAGTTGGAGGATATCTATTAATTTCCTAAATAAATATTGTAGGTATGAACTTACCATTCTTTGAAGCATGTTTCAAACTATATGGTTCTTTCATGCCCACAGAATCACCAATTGTCTCTGTGGGAGATTTTAAAACAGCACTGACAAAAGATGTGTGAAATAGACTCAAATATTAATTAAGCAGTATGTAAACTTTTTAAGGCTAATGCCCAGCACACTAACCCAAGTTATTATGGAAATAAATTATCCAATCAAATAAAATTGCATATAAAAATTCAAACATATATTTCACATGAAAAGGTTTTAATCTAATTAAATACTGTATTAATTGAAAGAAAGTATAATAGCTCAGTTAATCTACTTATGCACATTTTGAAATAAAATTTTAATTAATGTAATTATTACTCCTCTACCCGGGATATGGCTCTTTATTTACCAAAATTTTCCAATTTCTATGCTCACACTTATATGCATATCTCAGATATTATTGCTGCAATCATATTTCTTCATTCTGTAGTGTATCAGTCACTTATACAATCATTCATTAACTCAACAAATATATATTGAAGAATATTGAATATTTAATATGGTCAGGTACAGTTCAACAGTCTGTAAATACATTGTAGAATGCTACAGATAGAAATCTCTATCCTTGTGGGATTTACTACTTACTGAAAAGAGTCAATAAAAAGGATTAAATAATAGAAATAGCAATCTTGTTTAAGGGCTCATGAGAAAACTAGAGCAAGGAAGGCCAAAGGTGATGTCATGATAAAGGAAGCAATGTCATTTTAAATATTGTAGACAGACAGCCAAATTTTGGGTTGATATTTGAATGAAGACCTAAAAAGATAAGAGGATGAGCTATTCATTTGAAACTTTTATTTTATTTTATTTTATTTTATTTTATTTTATTTTATTTTATTTTATTTTATTTTAAGAGAGGATCTTGCTCTGTCACCCAGGCTGGAGTGCAATGATACAATAATTACTCACTGCAGCCTCAACCTCAACCTCCCAGGCTCAAGTGAGCCTCCTGCCTCAGCATCCTAAGTAGCTAGGACTACAGACGTGAGCTACCATGCTTGGCTAATTTTTGTACTTTTTGTAGAGACCAGGTTTCATCATGTTGCCCAAGCTGATCTCAAGGTCCTGGACTTCAGTGATCTGCCTGCCTTAGCCTCTTAAAGTGCTAGGATTAGAGGCATGAGCCCCCACCCCCCAGCCAATACTGGCTTTCAACAAGTTAGCTAGACAATTATTGCATGACTTCAAGGAAAAAAAAAAACACATTTATTTAGCTAGGATTAACCAGATCACTTTAACTACTAAATTGAAGATAAATACAAAGGGATAATAGTAGAAGTTAGGTAGAATAGATATGAAGCCCTTCTAGTCATCTACAACACATGGAATGATAGATTAGAGAAGAGTAGTAGCAGTGGGGGTTGAAAAAATAAATTGGATTCTGGACAGATTTTGAGGATAAAACACACAGAATATGGCAAGGAAGAGAGCAGCTCAGAAGAACATTCTGTAGTCTGAGCTACAGGTTGAATTTTGTTGCCATTTAATGAGTTTGAAAAACTGTAAGAGTAACAGGGTTGGCAATTAAATATCAGAAGCTCATTTGAGGAAATGTTAGGTTTTAGGAGTAGTAGTTTTAAACAATTCTAGTTAGTCAATTCATGCAAAGGTACCAAGTGGGCAGTTGATATTCTGTCCTGATGTTCAGGGGAGAAGAGCTGCCTAGTGGTACATATTTGGTGGCCTTGAGCATATAGATTACACTTAGTATCTTGAGGCTGGATGAAATAACCAACGGGGAGAGTATAGTGGGGGAAAATAGATGAGATTTAAGAACTGGGCTGTGGGGAACTCCAATATTTAGACAATACAGTGAAAGATCTGGCAAGTAAGACTGCTAAAGCAGCAACAGCAGTAAAAAAGAAACCTGAGAATGTTTTGTCAGAAACTAAGTGAAGAAATAGTTTGAAAAAGGAGAGAGATCATTGTGTCTACCACCTACCATTCCACCATGAACAACAGTAGATATCCTCTAAATACCTAATTTTAATATAGAAACTTTATCTTTCAGTTCTAAGTAATTTCTAAGTCTCATTTTTTTTCTTTGACTCATGAGTTATTTAGAAGCATGTTTGTCAGTTTCCAAATATACATGATTTTTAAAATTATTTTTATCTTAATTGTCTAATAATAAAAAACAAAGCCTATATTCAGGGCTGATGTTCAGCCAGTATCACATGACAGGATGTATAGTCATCCCTCAGCATCTGAGGAATTGGTTCCAGGACCCCCTCAGATACCGAAATCCATGGATGTTCAAATCCCTCATATAATGGCACCATATTTGCATATAACTTACACACATCCTCCCATATACTTTAAATCATCTCTAGATTATTTATATCTAATACAATGTAAATGATTTGAAAATAATGGTTATACTATATATTGTAATAGTTTGTTAAAATATTTTCTATCTATGGTTGGTTAAATTTGTGGTGGGAAAGCCACAATTATGGAAGAGCTGACAGTATTACTTTATGATTGTTAATCAAGTATTCATCTAACTTGCCAAGCATCTTTTTCAATTTATCAGCCTCATGGTGTAACAGTTGATAAATATTTTGAATATGACCTCTATCTGTATGAAACTGTTCTTTGAACTTTGTTGGGATTTGCTTAGTGGTCTAGTGCATGTTTAATTTTTGTAAATGTTCTAGATTTCCTTGAGAAGAACATGTACTTTCTAATAAGCTCCACTGATATTTTATATGTTCATTAGATTAAGCATGTGTATTATGTCCAAATATTCTATAACCATTGATTTTTGTCTCTTTTTAAAATTATTATATATTTATTTGTTTTGGGGATATAGACAGGGTCTCATCATATGGAAAGAGTTATGGTAAAACATCCAACTATTATCAGTTGCTCTCTCTAGTTTTATTAATTTTTATTCCATGTACTATCAGAAATTCATGTGTCTTAAATTGTTAAATCTTTTATCTCACTAATGCTTTTAAAATTAGTTAGTGATATTCTCTATATCTAATAATGATGTATTTTTTCTTATAGTCTTTTTTTTTGTTGTTGTTGTATTTATAGAGATACATCCACTTGATTGCTTGTGCCAATAAATATCTTATATAATCATGTAAAAATTCCCTCGGAAAAAGAAAATGTTAGCGTTGTTTCCGAAATTATTTAGGCAAAAACAATGTTAACCAAAGATAAGACAAAATTGAATATAAATGAAAACAATCAAAGAGGAAAGTCAGAGAAAACTAACCTAAAGTGACTCTTGATATTGAAATTAGGGGAACATCACACACCAGGGCCTATCATGGGAAGGGGGTGGGGGAGGGATGGCATTGGGAGTTATACCTGATGTAAATGACGAGTTGATGGGTGCTGACGAGTTGATGGGTACAGCACACCAACATGGCAGAAGTATACATATGTAACAAACCTGCACGTTGTGCACATGTACCCTAGAACTTAAAGTATAATAAAAAAGGAAAAAAAAAAAAAAGAGCATTAAAAAAAAAAGAAATTAGTATACTGACTATTGTTAAAATACACTTCAGGAGACAAACACAATGAACTCTCTGGCTAAAAAGAGACATACTAAAACTACAAAACAGAACCAAATGGTCATGGCAGAGTGAGAGGCTGGTCACGTATCCCTGGGCTCACAAATAAAATACATGTCACTACCTGTCACAAGGTTTTTATTCCTATAACGAAGCAGAACCAATTTCTCAAAAACATGTCAAAACAGCTATGGCTGAAAAATTCCCCAGCTGACCTCAGACAGAACACCTGGGGGTGACTGACTGACCACCTGGAATCTGCTAATTAAAAAACTTGTAGCTTCCTGCTTAAAGACTACCCAATGCAGGCTTTTTTCCTTACCCTTCTGATACGTTCTCCTGCTTTTCAGTCCTGCCACAACTCTCAATAGACTAAGGATGAGCCTTACAAACGTTCCTTCCTGATAAACTGCCACAGACCTCCAGCCAGTTTCCACTGGCTTATAGAGGATATGCAAAAACCTCCTTTGTGCCCAGTAGTTCACCATATGACATGTTGAGCCAAAATCTCCCTAATTTTAATATTGAAATCCCACGACAAAGTGAAAGGAGAATGTATGCTACACATGTTTAGCCATTACACAATTGCTTAACTTCCCTCAAAAATATACATAGATTTTTCACAAACTCCTCCACAAATCTGTTTTGTTGTTGTTGCTGTTAACACTGTAAAGTAAATATGCCTAAAATGTTCAGGAAAATAACCGTTAAAAATGAATAATTTTGGCTGAGAACTGGAAACTATAGAAAGGAAATGACACTTATTATTATTTTTAAAAGAACTGAATTGAAACTCTGGCCAAAAAAAAAAAAAAAAAAAAAAGAAAAGAAAAATTAACCAAAATTAAGAAATCTGTAAATGATGTTTTAAGATACATTGTTACCTCCAAAAAAAGGAATATTGAAGTATTCAGTATTCAGAATATTCAGTATATTCAGTATATTCAGAATATTCAGAATAGTCAGTATTCAGAATGAGATGTTAAATGAAAATAGTATCATTTCAAAGGCATTCAAGTTAAAATGTGCTCATTAGAATGGGGCGTGATACATATTACTGGATTCCTTAAAAAAGAAAGATTTGGACACAAAGACAACCATACATGGAAAACAATGTAAAGCACAGGGAGAAGACAGTCATCTATAAGCCAAGAAATACCTGAGGCTACCTGTTTGTCTAAATACTCAGTTTGTGGTATGACGGTCCCAGAAAAATAATACAATGTTTGTATTTGGTTGGTGCACCAAACTTATATAATTGTGTATGACACAAAACTGAAGAGATAATTACCAACACAGAAGAGAACTCACAGTAATCCATCTGGAATAAAGGAGAGAGATTCAAAACAATAAAACAAGAGAAGATAAAAAATATAGAGAACATAGTGAGAAGTACTAAAAATAATGTTCAATTATAGCCTTACTAGCAAAAAAGATAGAAAATAGGGGAAGTAATATTAAATATTAAATAATTAAATATTAAAAGAAATAATGACTAAGCTTTTCAAAAACCGATGAAGGCCAGTAATCCAAAAATTCAAGATGTTTAATGAAACACAAGCAAAATGAATGAAAGTAAAGCTTTAAAAAACCAGTTAGAATGGCAATCATTAAATAATCAGGAAACAACAGGTGTTGGAGAGGATGTGGAGAAATAGGAACACTTTTACACTGTTGGTGGGATTGTAAACTAGTTCAACCATTATGGAAAACAGTATGGCAATTCCTCAAGGATCTAGAACTAGATGTACCATATGACCCAGCCATCCCACTACTGGGTATATACCCAAAGGATTATAAATTATGCTACTACAAAGACACATGCACACGTATGTTTATTGCGGCACTATTCACAATAGCAAAGACTTGGAATCAACCCAAATGTCCATCAGTGACAGACTGGATTAAGAAAATGTGGCACATATACACCATGGAATACTATGCAGCCATAAAAAAGGATGAGTTTGCGTCCTTTGTGGGGACATGGATGCAGCTGGAAACCATCATTCTTAGCAAACTATCACAAGAAGAGAAAACCAAACACTGCATGTTCTCACTCATAGGTGGGAACTGAACAATGAGCTCACTTGGACTCGGGAAGGGGAACATCACACACTGGGGCCTATCATGGGGAGGGGGGAGGGGGGAGGGATTGCATTGGGGAGTTATACCTGATATAAATGATGAATTGATGGGTGCTGACGAGTTGATGGGTGCAGCACACCAACATGGCACATGTATACATATGTAACAAACCTGCACGTTATGCACATGTACCCTAGAACTTAAAGTATAATAAAAATAAAAATAAAAATAAAAATAAAAAAAACTGTAGTAAAACAGCAAAACCCCTAAATCAAAAAATAAAAATAAAAAAATAAAAACCATATCTGTAACAACAAAATTATTTAAAAACCTCATAAAAATACTTCTCAATATGTTTTGTAAGAGCCAAGCACATGTAATAAGAAAAGTATTCAATGTCTTAACTGAATGTATCTTCTGTCTTCCTCCAGAATATTTACAAAATAATAGTAAATAAAAATCATATTCTAAAAAAGAAAAACAGGAAATTATGAAGATATCCTTAATTAGAGAGTGAGATTCTCAGAAGTATTGTTGGAGATGCATAAAGGAATAAAAATACAAAACTATTAGATAATGGTGATACAAGTAAACAGGTATTTGAATACATTGAGTCAACAGAATCTATATAATCTGTCTTTCTATATATACACATATGTAAGTAGAAAACACAAGAACAATAATGTGTAAGTCATGAAGTTAAAGTATTCTAATTTATTTGCTTTCTTCTTTTCCAAAAGGAGCATAAAATTCCTATTATCATGATACCTTTATTAGTAGAGAATAAAACTTGTAAGGGTAGCATAAGACACTTGGTGTGTGTGTGTATGTATATATATAACATATATATACCATATATATACACCATATATAAATATGTATTAGAATTAATATTTATTATATATTATTAATATATACATTAGTATATATTCTATATAAGAATACATACTTAAAAATGTTACAAGAATTTATATTGACCACATATTAAAATATTAAAGGTGAATAATTATCAAAATACAATAAGTAAAGAGAAAATTTAAAAATACCTTGCTAAAGTGAAGTAGAGTAACATATGAGGAGGGAAAACAGATATAGAACTGAATAGCTGAACCAAACAGAAAGACTACAGTAAGATGATAAATTCAAATATAAATAAGTCATTAAACACATTAAATGAAAAGGGAATAAGTACATTAAATGTAAATAGAATAAATACCAATTAAAGAACAACAATTATTGCTCGTTGTAAAACAATCAATAAGATACTGTTGATAAGAAACATTATAGCATATATATGCATAAATATATAGAAAATATAGTTAGAAATAGTAAAAACGTTCAACTATAGTCCTACTGTCCTACTAAGAGAAAATACACAGAATATGCAGAAATAATATTTGAGGAAATAATGACTTTCCATTTCTTTTAAAATTAATAAATAAAAAGATACACAATAAAAATTATCAAAGAATGATAGTAATATTGTTAATGTCAGGCAAATTAGATGCTGAGACAAAAAAGCATTCATAGGAAAAATTACTGATTTCCTAATAAAATGTTCAATTAACTAATAATATGAAATATTTATTTATTTTTATTTATTTTTATTTTTTGAGGCAGAGTCTTGCTCTGTCACCCAGGCTGCAGTACAGTGGCACGATCTTGGCTCACTGCAACCTCCACCTCCTGGGTTCAAACTAAGAATTCTTACATATATGCATGCAATTCCATGGTCTCAAAGAGTTAAGACAGAAGTTGTAAAACTGAAAGGTGAAATCAGTCTAAATCATATTGGAGATTGCAACATAAATCTCTCAGTAACCAATGAAACAATCAAATAAAACTTCAATAAGAATACAAATGTTATAAAAATTAATAAAGCTCACCTAATGGTCTCCTAAATATGACACTACACCCAAGACTTTCAAATATGTATTATTTTCAAGAGCACATAGATAATTTACAAATATTGGCCACATATTGAGTTATAAATACAGTAACAATACATCCTGTTTGCCTGAGATACTTTTGGTTCTTTCCTGTTGTTTCAACATTAATTATTATTTCCCTGTTTCACCCTTTAAAGTGTGCTTGTTTGGATATAATTTATATGGGTACTTTAGTCAAAAAACAAGTATCAACAAATTTTGAAGAGTTGAAATCCTATAAGGTATGATTGCTGACCCCACTGCAAATAAGCTAAAAATCAATACAATTTTATAAAAAGAAATGCCCATAAATTTAGAAATTATAATATAGATGTTAAACTAACCCATTGATGAAATGATGAACAATAATACAAATTGAAAAGTATTTTAAAAATAAGGATAATGAAAAGATATATCAGTTCTTTCTTTGTGCAATTAAATCAATTCTCAGAGAAAAATTAAGGTAGTAAATGTATATATGAAAAGAAAACAAAGCCTTAAAATTGGTAAGCTAAATATACGTGATTTTTATGAAGATGTATCTAGGTAAACTCAAAGAGAGTAGGAGAGAGGAACAAATGGAAATGGAGCGTACATTCATAAAAGAGAAACAAGTATAAAATAGAGTGAATAAAATAAACCTAACTGAGTATACACTTTATGATTGTAAACTACTCAATGGTTTATAGTTTATATAGGGCTGAAATAATATATCCTGGCAAATTGGGCCCAGATTGATCCCTTCAGTTTCAACTCTTAACACATTCCACCTCACAAAAGTCAACCAGACTGAGCTTTCAATTTCCCCATACACTCTCTTATCTCAGACCCCTTCTTAATACTACTTCCGCTGTTTCGGATAACTTCCCACTTCTAAGTAATTCTTGTGTTGAATAATTCCTACTTGTCCTCTGGAGTAAGTTGAGAGCCCACCGTCTCCAAGAAGCCTTCTATAATTCATGAGCCTGAAATCGGCATCTCTCCCATATATCTGCACAACACCATGACCTTTACAATAATGATAACAACACTGTATGGTAGTTTCCTGTGCGCTTCTATGTGTCCTCCACCCAACTATTTATTCCAAAAAAAGCAGGAAGTATGTCTATGTTGAGCAAATGAATAAAAGAATAAAGCTATAAAAGCTACATAAAACAGACAATGCAAGTACAGAAAAAAAGTGTAGAGATTAAAGTGGTTCAAGGAATTCTATACATGGTGACATTAAGTGGAAAAAATTAGAAAATACCCACCAAATTATACTATTTGAATGCTATTGTTAATTATATTGACTGCTGAGTTTCAGGAAGTTAAATGTGAATAATAAAGTTCACTAAGAAGTAAAGGAGAAATATCAATTATATACTTATATTTTTTGAGAAATTTTGATGAGCAGCAGAAAGTGACTGGATATTAGTGGATAAAATAGTGAGCAAATACATGTAAGCATGACTATTAGTATTTCCGTAAAAGAGACTGGGTATAAACTTTTTTATGTTTAAACCAGAAAAATAAACTTGAGCTAGTCATACATGAATGTTTTATTGATAAAAGAGAGAGTGGCGATTATCATTGCACTGATTTTCAAATTGACTTGTCCAGATTCACTGTAGTTCCTAAAAGTTTATGGAGAGAGAAGACTTAGATATAAATTAAACCCTAAAACTGACTCCTGGTTCTTTTACTAGCACAAACCTGAAAAAATACAGTTTTATCTGTCTTATTTGTCTATAGTTTCACCACATATAGATAAAGATAAGAATGTTCACATTAAAGAACATAACTTCTGCTGTTATAAAACATTCAGAGATGTGATAAAGTGAGCACCAAATTCTCCAGATCAGTATAACAAATACATATTCTAGTTACGTCAAGTAGTATATTCAGCTAAACTGTGAGGAACAAAAGTCTTTTGGATCATAAATGTTCACCCCCAACTCTCTGTATTATTGTTAGCCACATGAAAAATGAAATATAACTAAAACAATGAGATTGTTATATTTTGACCTGTTAAACATTTTAGGAGTCAAATAACACACATGTGTGATGATATATCTCAATATATTAAAAATGAAAATATTTCAAAATTAAATGTATTAAAGATCTTTCCTTCTTAATATTTAGAGAAGTTTATCATCAGTTTCATGTTACATGGAGTTCTATGGTACTTTTGTATCTGAAATAATTTAAAGAATTTCTTCTTTTTTGACATCATAATTGTGTTTTTACATGTGTACAAGTTACTTACCATACTTCTCATAGAAATGTTGAGTCTCTGTGTCTTCTTCTTCAATATTGAAATACCCTTGTTATTGTCTGTGTGGAAAGATTAAGATGGAAATGACGCTGAGTGATTATCAAGGCTACATTGAGGAAGGTGATGTAATTTCCACGTGGTTTCTTCTCTCTCTCTCTCTTTCTCTCTGTAAGAGTCAAGCACTTAGGAAGCTACCTTGCTGGATATATCACAGAAAGAGGCCACACAGAGATAAAAGGGTTGGCTGAGGAAACTCAGCTATTCCATTCCTCAATTCTTTGAGATACTGAACCTCAAGTGCCAGACATACGAGCAAACATAAAGATGATTCCAGCACTAGTCTTCATCTGAAAGTCATGAAGTGAGATACTGAGTAAGAAATGCCTAATGATTTGAATTTCTTTGATTGCTATTGCTATCTAACTCTTCCCACACTGTTTTTGAAACACATACACACACACAGTTTCTGCATTTTGAAATATTTATGGGAAATGTGGTCAAAAATTAATACACATATTTCTCTTCCCATTAACTTTATGGAAGAGAAAGTCAAAAGTGAAAAACATTGTAAAAACAGAAATTAACACATGAGTTACGACTAGGTAGGACTTAAGATTAGATTGAGATAAAGATTGAATTATTTCAAAATAGATTAACTGCCAAATTCCCAGGCTCATGTGATTTGAAGAGAGGTTATATCTTGAAAATCATCCTTGTAAAATGCATTGAAACAGACCTCTCTTGCCCTTCAATATGTGTGTTTTCTTTTTTAAGATGATAATTTTTAGAAAAAATTTGTTCTTACGAAGCCATTACTGTTGTATTTACACTCTACCTCTGTCAAAGGTTGACCATTATTGCAGGAATGTCCACTTCCTCACGCAGTCACAATGGAAGCCTGAGGGGAAAGTGTAGTCCTGGTTTACTAGACACTTAGAGAATATTGGTTTTATTGTTATAGAACATTGAAGAGATATGTAGGACACTATAACTTTTATACATCCTTACCAGGACGGTGCTTTTGTAAGCAGGACTCAGAAACTATAAAGAACAAAACCAACAAAAATAAAGGCAGAACAGATTACCTAAAGTTAAATTTAAATCTTCAAAAATAGACTATAAATATATTCAAAATAAAAATTAAAAAACGGAGAAAACATTTACCATGTGGGGGAAAAAAAAAAAAAAAAAAACAAGAGCTAATATCCCTAAAGTCCAAAGAGCTCCTATAAAACAAAATTTTAAAGATATTCAACTCAACTGATAAATGCATATGAAAATTACAGGATTATTATCTTTCAGAATGATCAATAAAATGTAAAAACACTAATGATATTTCATTTTACTGATTAGAAGATATCTTTAAAAGATTGAGAAGTTGAGTGCTGGGAAAGACAATTGTATTCTTGGTAAGAATTTATTGTTATAATCATTTTAGAGAACAATTTGAAAATAGTTATTAAAGTTTAAATAAGACAAATATGCAAACATATGCAAGCAAGCATGCAATAAAGCATAATTTGGAATAGAAAAATATTGGAAAACAATATTTCAAAATTGGGAAATGGTTGATTATTATATGAAACATGTGCTTCACACAAAAGATACTACAAGGGCAAGCTTCCAATAATCAATACTGTATTCAACAATATTAGTTGATCTAAAAGAAAAGAGACAAAGGAGGTATTATAATTAGAATTGTGCATATGTCTCTCTTTAGATCCTTAAACTCCATAAGGTTGGTGCAAATATTACCAGTAAGGAGCATAATTTTCAATACATACATTAATAAGCAATGTCATATATCTAGTATGTAAGAAAAGTAGATTTAAAATCAGAAAATCTGACAACTTAGTGGATGATTAATATATGAGTACTATTAGGAGAAAATTATGAAGTAATTTTTGCCAAGTTGGGTGGTAGGAAAAAGTGTATGTGGATGTTTGACTCTATGATTTGTGGTAGGGATAAGTGGAAGTCAGTATTTTAAATAGAGAGTGTGTGTGCTTCATAAATAGTTAGAACAGGCCGGGCGCGGTGGCTCAAGCCTGTAATCCCAGCACTTTGGGAGGCCGAGACGGGCGGATCACGAGGTCAGGAGATCGAGACCATCCTGGCTAACATGGTGAAACCCCGTCTCTACTAAAAAATACAAAAATCTAGCCGGGCGAGGTGGCGGGCGCCTGTAGTCCCAGCTACTCGGGAGGCTGAGGCAGGAGAATGGCGTAAACCCGGGAGGCGGAGCTTGCAGTGAGCTGAGATCCGGCCACTGCACTCCAGCCCGGGCGACAGAGCGAGACTCCGTCTCAAAAAAAAAAAAAAAAATAGTTAGAACATAGGTGATGCTTTTTACTTAAAAGTAGTTTCAGGGTTAATAGAACAACATAAAAATGTTTTAAAATTTTGTCACATCACTTGTTTTCAGAATAGTTCTATTTGGTGTCTCTGTGTTTTTTAGGATTATGGAACCAGAAAGAATAGCACATCGTGAGTCTGATAATATGTTTAATATGAACTTAGATATGATAACATAATGCAGACATTTTCCATAAATATTTTAAGATTTCTAAACGTTAACATGAAAATATCTTGAATTATTAGTGTAATTCTCAGTCTAAAAATATTTTTGGCATTTAGATTTATCATACTGACCAAAAATATCACCATTTATGTACAACATCAGTTTTATATCAATTACTACAATCTAAAGTCTACATAATGTTTAGTTTTGTATAAAAAATGAAATAATATTACTATTACATGGTTTTCATTGATTTTATTCTGCTTATAATCTATTCTAAAATTAAATAAGATACTTCTCAAAAGCCTCTGTGAGATATATATATTCAATGTCTAGCATGGAGATGGTTTGAAGCTTGGGTTTTATTTTCTAAACATTAAATTTGATTTACATTTTCACAGAGGATAAGCTGTATCAATTAGTGATTATACTCTAGTGTAAGATGGAATTTGCTAAAGATAGAAGAAGGTTGAGAGATGGTGACATCTCAAAGATTTCAGAGTATTATACATATTAAGAGACAAGTAACAAATATTATAAAAAGTTTGGAAAATAGACCCTAATGTAAAAAGTTCAATGACATTAAGTCTAGTAAAAGAAAATTAAAATTTATAAATATATAAAAATATGTTTAAAAAACTGTTCAAGCATTTGAGAAAAAAATGTACTCTCTGAAGCTGAATTAATAAATACTAGGATTACTAAGCATTTTTTCTGGGATGGCTTACATGTGACTAGGACTATGCTAACTGTCATAAAATTCTCACATGGTTCATGGAAAGAAAACTTAAAGCTTATTAAATATATTCCACCTACGTTATAAGTGAAGATATGCCAAATCAAGTTACTTTCCATGATCGTACATTAAATTATGGCAACAAAAGTAGAGCCCAGTTCTCTTTGATCTCAGTTTTGTCCTATTGCATATGCTATGATTTACTTTGTGTTTCTTCCTACTTCAGATTAAGTGCCATTTTTTACTAAAAGTGATGAAAAAGCACCTACACTCAATTCAAGTGAATACAGAAATATCTGAACAGAAAAATCAAGAACTGAGGCTGATGGAAATGGTGCATGGTAGTGTTATCAGGTCCTAAAGGTATTTAGGATTTGGCATTTGGCTTTCAGCAAGTTAAAAAATATTTTAGCTGTATCTTTATGAAAAAATAGAAAGATGAATTGAAAAATGCTCAGACACAGATAATATACCTCTCACATTATCTAACAGAGTACAAAAGCTTAGTGACAAGATCCATTCTGTTCTCCTATAAAAATTACTGGCTTTGGCCAGAATAATAGAAGATACTTGACGCTAATGTCTTAATGCTAAATTGAAAGAACTACCCAGTTGTTTTAATTTTGTGCTAATGAACTCTAAAGAATGTCTTCTTCCTCTAGTACACATATGGTAGATTGTATCTCAGAATGCTTTTCTGTCTAAATATCCAGAATAAATACTAAATAATGTCACTATTATTATGCAAAATCAGCATGACGTGAAGATTGAGGTACATGAAATACAGCAACACGGTACTTAGAAAAGCTTTTACTGAGCCAACTTTCATTCCCACAAAATGAAAACAAAATCAATTCTGCTTAAGATAACATAAGTGATGCTGTCATTGAGGCAATCTTTACAATACAGCGTGTGCAGTGACAAGAGGAAATGCAAGCCATTTTTATTTTGTTGGAAAATGGCTCAATGGCAAAGAGATTCTATCCCTTGGAGACTTGCAATAACCTATAATGAGGGCAACAACCATCATACAAGAAATATAACAGATGGCAGCATGGTTGCCTCACTCAGACACAGGTTCACAGGTTACAAAACAGATAAATATAGGATTTTAATAGTTAGAATATATGAAGGAGATGGCTCTTAGACCAGGCAGTAAAACTAAAAGACATATAGCACCAACAATATCAAAACTATTATAAATATTTTTCAATCTATATTACTCTACATGTGATTTGAGTTTCTTATCAATTTGATGCAAAACCATCACTAGAGTTTAAAGTCCTTGAAGAAAGAAAACACATTTTGACCAGTGTTATAAAAATAAAAGTTACATAGTGCGTATTCAAAATATATAAATATAAATATATAAATATAAATATATTTGAAATGAATTAAAATGTAACAGAAAATATCAGATAGAAATAAATTTCTCATTGTGTCAAACTGCAAAAAAGCTTGGAAAGACCTATATCTATAACTGACCAAAAAGTGTAAAACAGGATGAAAATAAAAACATCTCTTTAGTTTCATTGTTAAGTAAATGCAGCCACTAAGACATGGAGTGAGGGAAGAAAGCAAGATCCAAGATATGACGGAAACTCATTTATGTGAGATTCACATTAATTGTCACTTTTCCACCGGGGCTTTTCCCATTACCTGTCTGAGGCCATTGAAGTTTAGCTGAAATTGTGGTCCAGAGTTGTTGGCAGTCTTGCTGGCGTGGAAGGCAAAAATTAAAATGTATAAGTACTAAAAAGACAGAACTTGGACAAAATGCTTGACTAACTGGATTACTGGAGAAGTGAATTGGACATTCTGCCCAGGTTTGTCCTCAATGTTATTTGGTGAATCTTGAGATGCTCCGGTCAAAAAGAGAAGAAGCATAGTAGAAACCTGCTGTTAAAAGGTTAAACAAGAAGCCTAAGCTTTTGTTCATCTCACAGACCCAAGAACACACACACACACACACACACACACACACACAGAGACACACACACAAATGTACCTTAGAATGTTACAAGAAAGAGAAAACATTTCACTTTAGAATTAAAACCAGAGAAAGAAAAAAACCTTCAACTTGCAAACTAGAATAAACCCTCTGAAAATTAAGCTTCAGATCACCTTCATTACTCTTTTAATAAGTTAATCTGTCTTCCAGAGAAATTAAATTTTCTCTGGAAGAAGGAAATATGATCTTCAGATCCTGAAAGTTTTCACACACAATGTATAACATTCAATCAGAAATTACCATGCATAAAATAATAGCACTGTTTTGGTTATCAACTATTACATAGCAGGTAATCTAAACATTTGGTGATTTTTCCGTCTAAAACAACAACAAATATATATTTTTTTTATCCAGAATGTTTCTGTGCATCAGCAACTGGTGTAGGGATTGGCTGGGCATTTCTAGCAAAAGACCTTTCACATAGTTGTGGTCAGACTGTTGAGGAAGCCTCTAGTGTGGGCTGCAGCAGGTGGGGAATAGCTGAGTGTCTCCCTCCCCATGTAAACTCAGAGAAGAACTTGGCCTAGAGTGGCACAAGCGAGGCCCTTAGGACGCCAAATTTAAGGAGGCATTCCCACTGAGGGTCATGAAAGTGCAGGTGTGGCACTTCCAAGGCCCTGAGAGGAAGTGTCTTCTGAAGACAGCTACAGTATAAAACTCAAAAGTACATTTTTTTAAAATAAAAAGCCTTCACTTGCAAGACTCTAACAGTGAATATTTTCTTAATTGTTTTTATTTTGCTCTAGGCATCTCTTTTGCCTCTTGTGCTGTGTCCAAAGCCTGACTTAGAGCTCACAATGTATTATATTTCTATGTGACTTAATTTGGCATTCTTGGGAGTATGGTGGTCTTAGGATATATGACATAATCTATGGTGATTGAAGGCTTCAAGATAAGTTCTTATTCTGAGGAATCCAGGTCGAAACTCTATTGCCATTTCTAACATAGCTTCGACTTCTATATAGTGTCATTTCCACTGTATTTTATTGAATACAAGTGAGTCACTAAGGCCTGACAGTTCCAATGGGAGATATATCACCACTTGATGAGAGTAGTATCAAAAAATCTGGAGATTGTCTTAAAATATACTGTCTGGATCATTAACAAAATCCATACTAAAAATGAAACAGACCTCAAAGTAGTCCAGAGTTTAAAATAATTAGACATAAACTTTCGAAGGATTAAAATAATTATTTTTAAGGCAGTCAATAAAAAGATGGAGAATTTCACTAGTAAATTGTAATCTACAAAGAAAATCGAGATTCTAGAACAGAAAATGCAGTAACTCAAACTAAGAACTCATTTTTGAGTTTAGTTGCAGATCATTAACATTGGAATAGAAGATTATTGATCCAAACTAAAAGAGAGAAAAAAGTACTTGGAGTAAGGAATAAAATAAACATAAGAGACAGTGCCAATAGATCTGACATCCATGTAATTAGAACAACAGAAGGAAAGGAGAAAGGAAATGGGTCAGAAGCAATATTTGAGAGCTACTGACTAAAAAATTTTCAAAACCTATGAAAGACATCAAACCTGAGATCCAAAATTATCAATGCGCTCAAAGGAAGACATATAACAAGAAAATCACACCAACAAGTATTCTATTAAAATTGCTGAAAACGAAAGATAAAAAGAAAAATCTGTAAAGCAGTTGAAAGAAAAATGTCATATCACCTTTAGGGTAGCAACAATAGGACTGACAAATGAATTGCATCAATAATTATGGGCATCAGAAGACAAAAATTTGACATTATCAAAACACTAGATGAAACTAGAGTTTTATATTCAGCAAAAATAATCTTCAGAAATGGAGGCAAAAGCTTTCAGATATTTACACATTAATAACTTTTTTAATGGACAGATTCAGACCAAGAAAATACTACAAAAAATTTATCAGGCACAATAAAAATGTTCCCAGATTGTAATGTTATTATGAAGACATGAAGAGTTTTGGAAATTGTAAATATAAGAGAAAACTCAAATTTCTATCATTTATAAGAATAACAATGTCTATTAAATTATTAATAAGTTCTGTAAACAGAAAACTAGAAGTAGACTAACATTTCCTTACCCTGGTGTAATGTATGTACCAAAAATCTGCAGTTTACCTCATAACTAATAGTGAAATATTGAAAGTTCTTATTCTATACTGAAAAATCAGTCAGACGATCTACTTTCACTATTTCTATTAAACATATACTAGAGTGCCTAACCTGAACAGTAGACATTTGTTTATATGTATATTTGTGTGTGTGTGTGTTTATAAATATGTGAAAGTGTAATGTAAGTTCATGTGTATGTGTGTCTACACAGTACTACATACAATTTGAATATGGCAACATTGTTTAAATAGAAAGTAATAAATATTCTATAAATTAATATAATTATTAAGTAAATTAACCAAATCTGCTGGATTTAGTGTCAATATAAAACTCAAATCTGTATATAATTGCAACAAAAAATAGCACATTTAATGTATACACAAAACAACTACTTGTGATTCAATCTAAGAAAAAGTTTAGCAAACATTCCACTCAATATGTCAATTTTTGGGGGAGCGTGGGAACAGAGTCTCTCTCTGTTGCCTTGGCTGGAGTACCATGGTGCAATCATGGCTCACTGCAGCCTTGACCTCCAGGGTTCAAGCAATCTTCCTGCCTTAGCCTCCTGAGTAGCTGGGACTAAAGGCATGCACCACCATGCTCAGCTAATTTTTGTATTTTTTGTAGAGACAGGGATTTGCTATGTTGCCCAGGCTGATGTCAAACTCCTGGTCTCAAGCAATTCTCCAGCTTTGGCCTCTCAAAATGGTGGGATAACAGATGTGAACCACAGTGTGTGGTCAAAATATGTCAAAATATTATAATTATTTTAAAAATTAAAGACTGCTTTAATGATTATAAAATTAGCCATTTATGATTGTTAGGCTTAATATATTGAAAGTTTCATTTTTCCCAAAGTATAGTTTCAAGAAAATTGCAGAAAAAAGAAATCTTGCATGTTTTTGGTGGCTATTTACAAGTTGATGTAAAATATACATGGAAATTGAAGCATTCAGAACATCCAACGCAGTCTTCAAGAAATAGAACACCGGCCGGGCGCGGTGGCTCAAGCCTGTAATCCCAGCACTTTGGGAGGCCGAGGCGGGCGGATCACGAGGTCAGGAGATCGAGACCATCCTGGCTAACATGGTGAAACCCCGTCTCTACTAAAAAAATACAAAAAACTAGCCGGGCGAGGTGGCGGGCGCCTGTAGTCCCAGCTACTTGGGAGGCTGAGGCAGGAGAATGGCGTAAACCCGGGAGGCGGAGCTTGCAGTGAGCTGAGATCCGGCCACTGCACTCCAGCCTGGGCAACAGAGCGAGACTCCGTCTCAAAAAAAAAAAAAAAAAAAAAAAGAAAAACAAAGAAATAGAACACCATGAAGGATTTACCATTTTAGATATCATAACTTACTACAAAGCTATAGTAATTTAAACTATATAGTAATATTTCAATAATAGATACATAAATGAAATATAAATGAGTCTCAGAACAAATATTTATGTATTTTTTCACCTGCTTGACAACAAAGAATATTGTGGTAAGAGTAATTACAGGATTATTATATTGATACATGGTGCTGAGTGAACTGATACCCATATGCAGACAATAACCTTGCCTTTAATCTGATACATAACATCAATTTCAAATAGATTTTAAATGTAAATGTAAATGTCCAAGCCATAATGTTTCTAATACATTGCATTGAAGAATATCCTGATCTTAGGATTTGTACAAATTTCCTAATTATAATTCAAAGAGCAGTAACCACAAGAGGTTGATAAACTAGATTTAACAAGAAAAGGCATAGCATTACATTGGATGACTGTTCACCAATAAAAATAAATGAACTACTGATCAAATAGTAACAAGGAGATGAAGCTGAAACCCATTCAACTGAGAGACAGACTTCACACACAATACACACAATATGATTCCATATGAAACTCTAAAAATGACAAAGTAATCTTTAGTGACAAAAAGCAGTCCAGTAGTTTTTTGGGGTCAGACATGTGTACAGTTGTCTGGGAAGTGCCGTAAAGAAAGTTGAGGTTAATAGGCTCAAGCCTGTAATCCCAGCACTTTGGGAGGCTGAGACAGGTGGATCACAAGGTCATGAGATCGAGACCATCCTGGCTAACACGGTGAAACCCCGTCTCTACTAAAAATACAAAAAACTAGCCGGGCGAGGTGGCGGGCGTCTGTAGTCCCAACTACTCCGGAAGCTGAGGCAGGAGAATGGCGTGAACCGGGGAGGCGGAGCTTGCAGTGAGCTGAGATCTGGTTCTCCGGTCACTGCACTCCAGCCCGGGTGGCAAAGCAAGACTCCGTCTCAAAAAAAAAAAAAAAAAAATCTATCTATCTATCTATCTATCTATATATATATATTATGTGTATTATTTTTTCTAGTGGTTACACAGGTATATGAATTTTTCAGATCTCATCAAAATATATGCTTAATGAAGTTCATTTTGTTAAAAGTAAAGTATATCTCAGTAAAGCTGATTTTTAAATGTATGTAAATACATATATCTAAATTATGTATATGCATAAATATATAAAGAATTAAGTAAAATAATTTTTGAAAATAAGGCTTAAATGGTAATGCTTCAAATTCAGCTTATTTAAAATCTTTCTGCTTTGCTACAAAGGCAGTCTACTTAATACACTATTAATTTGTATCTTTTAATCCCCAGTTGTTCTAAATGAAAAAAGAAAAAAAAAAGGAAGAAAAGGAATAAGGCTAAGATTTCTATCAGTTTAAGCCAATCATGGCAAAATATCAACTGAGAGAAAACAATGCAGTTGTAATAACTATACTGCAGATAAAAACCTGAAGGGAAGGAATGATGTGTAGTGCAGATAGCAGCCATCTGGATTGTTTGCTTTTTGAGCCTTTCAACAACAAAGAAATGTTCATTTCCCAAAGAGACCTACAAATCAAGATGGATTGACAGCTTTCTTTTTTAAAGTGGCAAATGTTCAAAGGCGCTCCTGTGAGGGCACAGTAAACAAGCAACATCATCAGACCATGATTCCATTTAACTTGGTGCTGCTATGCAGAAAAAAAGTGAGCAAAGCCACATAATTCCAACTCACTTATTGAAATATTTTTAGTAGACCCCTTCTGCTATCAAACAATTTGGTATTAACTCACACAATGGTATCTGGCTAGTGTCAATCAACAGTAAGAAAATTTTAATAAAATATTATTCTCCCAAATGTCAAACCCTTATTCCAAATAATACTTAATGCCAAATATTTTCTTAATATTGAATTTTGTTTCAAATCTTTCAGATTAAATTCTTGCCTTCACTTGACATAAGAGATACAGCTTGTTTTCTGTAACCAAATCCCAATTGATAAAGTAGATGAGAAGTCCACAGTGTGCATACTAAAATACCTTTTTGAATTTTGCAGTGTGTGTATCATGTATCAAATGTATGTGAAATCTCGGGGGAATGAAAGAGAATTCTAGGCAGATAAAGCAATAAGAATGGCCACAATTTGAAGCAAAAGTGTATTGGGGAAGGTTTTCTGTCTTGTATCATTTATTCTCTTACTTTTACTCAAGTCAGAAATGCCATCGCAAGACTGAAAAGGGGAGATGTTAATGTATATTAAAATAGAGAGTTTTGATTCACTCTTTGATATAGCTTGAACATATGTCCCCATCAAATCTCTTGTTGAATTATAATCCCCAGTGTTGGGAGTGGGGCCTTGTAGGAGATGTTTGGCTAATGGGATCAGATCCTCCGTGGCCTGATGCTGTGCTCACAATAGTGAGTGAGTTCTCAACAGATCTGGTTGTTTGTTACACCTCTCTACTCACTGTCTCTCTCCTGCTTCCATTCCCCCATGCGAGACACCTGCTCCCCCTTCATATTTCACCATTATTGTTAGCTCTCTGAGGCCTCCCAAAAACAGATGCCAGCATTCTGCTTCCTGTACAGGCTGCAGAACCATGAGTCAAAACGTCTTTTCTTATATATTACCCAGTTTCAGGTATTTCTTTATAACAATGCAAGAACAGCCTCATGCATCCAGAGAAATAAAAATGTGTCTCATTCAGTTAATGGAATTTAAAGGAAACAGAGATCCTCTGTTGAGTAGAGGATGTACCATTTCTGATCTTTCCTTGTCAACCCAAAAGACTTCTACGTCTACTACAGCTCTAATAATACATTAGAAGTAAGAATAATAAGCATTTTCTGGGAAATCTTCCTGCAGGAGATCAGCCTTAAATCAGTTTTCTCCCAATCTACCCTGATGCAAAATCCTAGCTTCTAAACATCATGCAACAGTCTTCAAGGACTGTGAGGCTAGTCACTGACATTTTTACTGAAGACAGTTGAAGATGAGTAGACATGACAAAAAGAAGTCTTCGAAAGAATGGCCCAGAGAATCACATTATCCAATTCGGTATGTGCAAAAAGGCTATATCTGCAGCTCAACTGTGAGCTCAAGAGAAAGCTGACCAGAGCCTACGGTGCTGCTTCCACACCTCTTCCTCTGCCTGAGGAAAATGTCTCAGTCCTGGAGAGTGGAACAGACACTGGCTTGACTTGCTCACACTCATTACAGGATTCGTTGATGACAGTTATTTCCATTGGCAGCAATTGTGTAACCACATTCTTTTTGGGCCTGACACTTACAAAATTTGAGAGCCCTTTGAGGAAATAATATTTATAATATATATTAGATACAATGGCCTCTTGGAGGTAAAGCCAAAGCTCAGACTACCTTAGCATCTCAATAAATCTATTTCTGAGAACCAGGTCCTGGATTCTGTAACTATGTGGAATTTTCAGGTTTGTCTGCATCAGGAACAGAACAGCAAATCAGAAAACACTGAAATGGGTCCCTGTCACCCCACAGGCATGTCCAGCACAAGATGGCAAGTCAGTGTTATAATAGATTAGTGATGAATGTCATTGCCTGAAGGAGACACTTCAAGGAATTCAAGGTAGCCTGGCATTTTTCCCGGAAGGTTTTAGGACATAAACTACAACACGCATCTTTACTATCTCACATTGTATGCTTCATGTATGCCCTTTCTGATAGCAAGAGTTTTCCATGAAAAGTATTCATTCCATATAACCATATCCACTAAGACCACCCCAGTGAACACTGAGAAGTCATCCAGGCACCAAAACACTCTCCTATTCCCGTGCTCCTCTGGCAGTTGATTGCATGCATCCACACCTTCACTAAAGAGTAAACAGCTAGCAGAATGTCCATATGGCAAGAAATATTGATCCAGAAATTCGATATGGCATTGCAAAGGTAAAGGAAATAGATGTGGTCTTATTCAGTTTGCACTTTTTAACCAGTCTGGAGTTAAACATGTGCCCCTACTGGCATCAGCTTGACGCTGAGAACAGAAGCAAATGGCCCAGGAGCTCCAACTCTAGACCTGCTGGAGTAGCACTATTGATAAAAAGTAAAGGAGATGGAATAGTATCAGTAGGTGTTCATGTCCTATGTTTTCAATTGCATTCTAGAGTAATGCAGATGTTCAATTCCAGGCATGGGTTTTGAGCTACAGGACTTTTTAGCACTAGGACTAGAAAGGTACCCATCCAACCTCTTATGGGATCAAGGTCCAGGATATAATAACAATATGACATCACAGAACCTGCCAGCTCTGTGTTCATAGTTCAAGGGAGCCACTAGTCCTGCATCTGAAATCATCAGAAGATCCGGGCTCGAGCATTCCAGTTGCAGTTGCATTATATTGGAAACGACTCTCAGGGTTTGCTGCATGAGACTTCTTCATGGTTGTGAAAGGACAAACCTCTCCCCTAGTGCAATCAGGGAGTGAACTCCAAGCTTTATGTTTGGTTACTACTGATTGCTTTAACCACTCTGCTGTAGTTGATTTATGGGGGCATTTCAGTGGGTGACCAATCTGCAAGGAATCAAACTTGAACGTGTTATCACTTACCCTTCACGCTCAGAGCTGGTATGGCAACATCACACATTCTTCAAGTAATGTAAATTGATTTTTAAAGTCAGGATCTTTTCCTAGTATCATAGTACAGTGATAATTTTGATTATATATTAAAATATTATATATCTTACCTAAATATAAAAAAAAGTTGAATCAATTTTATGTAATAAGTTTAATTTTTATATTTGGTAGGCACTAAAGTTAAATGCTGCAAAGTCTTATACACAAAATATATTTAACAGCAGATTACATTTTTCTCTCATCCAAACAAGAAGAAAATCATGGTACTAACAATAGGAAGTGATATCAGCTGAGTCTGGGCTTCCAGGATCTGAGGACAGCAGTCGTGTATGAGGAATAGAAGATATAGACTCTGATTTCCAGGGAAGGGAATTGAGGAAGCAATAAGAATCTGAAATTTGATGTCAGTGGGCTCATAGAGAGGCTAAGCCCTAAGTGAAGTGAAGTGTTTCCAATAAACAATGGCCAAGAGGAAAAACAATAAAACAGAGTTTGCCAAATTAAATCTAGAATGAGTGCCAGAGCTTAGAAGGGGTGCCAGTCTTTTTTGAGATGTCTGTAGAAGAACCTATAGGCTGAGAAAGAGCCATAAAGAGCATCCCTAGAAGAACCTATAGGCTGAGAAAGAGCCATAAAGAGCATCCCTAACTTAGAATGGAATCATCTAAGGCAGTGATTTTAACCTATTGCAATCACCGATCCCTTCAATAATCCAAAGAAAACTATGAGCCATTCTCGACCTGTTCCACACTGAACAGGTGTGAAAATGCGCATAGACTTCAACAATGAGTTATTGTAAAATCAATTATTGCCTTTCCTTTTTGCTTCACTCAGAAAAGAAGCAGGATAAATGAGATTTTAAATATTTTCTCTCACTTGAGGGAATTTGGTTTGTTTTATTGACCTCAGGATTTTCAACCATTCCAGTCTTTAAAGTGGAATGGAGTTAAGTTGTCTCAGAAGAGGAGAATAGGGGAGACTCTATACTTTGAATAAGAGAAGACTCTGACAAACACATGGAAATGGTTAGAGTGTCAGAGACTCAGAATACAGTTGATTGTTTTCCCAGTATTGATGAATGAGACCTGAGATGTCAGGTCTACTGATGAGGGCAGCTGCAGGTATACTTGGCATCAGAAATCAAAGAAGCTTATTGAGAGTAAGTGATTCTAAAATATGGCATAAAGGAGGAGCTGTCCACATAGCCTTGGAAATTAGTATTTCATCAGTAACCATAACAAAACTGATCAGAGGTCTTTAACAATGTTTCGTAAATTCCATCATGTGCAAGTTTTGCACAATAAGAAAGGAGAAGGAGTTATAATGGATATGGGGGATTGAGGTGCAGCAAAAATACCAGCTTTCTTTGAGTGTTCGTTCATTCCTGTACCATATACTGGGAAGGCTAAACATTACATTGTCTAGACTCCAATGATTTCAGAATGTAGTTCAGATTTGTACTAAATCAGATGCATTGTAAGATGAGGAGAAACTGAGGCAGAAGTACTCCCAAAGCTTCTGTTACTTGTCACATAAACCTACTCTTACAGACATTTACTCATTCAACTACTGTGTTAGCAGAGATTTATTGCAGTGCATCTATTTTTCTGATGTGTAAGATAATGGTTTTATGGCTTGACGTAGTGAGAAGCTTCCTGAATGTGGAGGATTCCTGATGAGCAACAGGGTATGGCTCTAAAGCCATGGAGCAGCAGTTTCTCAATTTGAATGCTGTAATTACTTTGATAGACCACTCAGGGAATCAAATTAAAAATTTCTCCCAGAGTTTATATCTATAACCCTATCAGTCATTCCAGAAACATCAATATCTTGGAACAAATCCCTTTCTAAGGATTCTATTTTCTGCAGTGTAACTGGAACCACTGTGAAGAACAAGCACCAGATGACTGAAATTAGATGTTTCATCAACTGGGCTCTTAAGGCTAAATCCATATTTGATGGATTTTTTTCTTAATTGTATCATGTCTTGAAACCAAGTGTAGTGTACCAGTAGTTCATGTTCATCATGTAAACGTCAAACAAAACTTTACATACTATGTCAAAAAATTTACAGAGTTCTATCAAGTTTTGTCCAAGGAATCACATGCTAAAAGGAGGAATATAGTGCAAGAAAGCATGAAGAAATCAGTATAAGAAGTTTTATGTTAGATGTTGTCCGTGGATAGCTATCATAGGGAAAAGAGTTCATACACAACCACATAATAAAACAAACAAAAGCAAAACCAAATATGAGAAAGATAAACTTTTTTTTCTTGCAGTCACAGCCTCAGAGGAGAGGGGAAGAACACATTAGGATGGGTGGGCATATGTATCTAGATATTAGAGCTGAAAATTTAAAAATAAAGAAACCCACTTAAACCAAACAGTTTAGTTTTCTGATCTGATGTGGAAGTTTGCCTCTCTCCAATTTTAGACTTAATGCAGTTACTTGAGAGACTTCTCAGCTCTACAGCCACAAGTCACCAGAGTGTCCCAGCTGTCACAAATCTTGACTAAAAATAATGTGTAAGATTGTAAGGAAGTATGGTCAAAGGAAAGGAAAGAAGTAAGAAGAAAAAAAAATCATACTTCTCTGATTTCTCATGCTGGAATATGTAGTAGTCTGTTATTTTTCAGGTAATTTCCTGAATCTTAAAAAATAAAAATAAGACAATAAAAAAGTAAGAAAACAAATAACAAACAAATGAAAACAAAACTTAGTGTCAGAAAGGGAAAAGTCAAGGATTGAGAGAAAAAGAGAATGGAGAAGTGTAGCAGTATTTTCTTCAATCCCAGGGATCTTGAACATTCATAGAATATTGCTCAAGATTTGCACTTTTGACTTGATTCAGAAGTATTGTCTAATCCACTATCTCATTCCTTTTCTCCCAACAATATTTGGGAAAAGTCTCATTTATCAAAATGCTTTTCAGGCTTGTCCATAGCTCTTTAAACACAATCCCATAAGGCCTTATTCCAAGAAAGCCTAAACCAAAATGCATCCCTCTTTGAGCCTTTCCCAGAGATCTCATCCCATCCTCCTACCGCCTTTTACCTAGTGTCCAGCTGACCGTGTACTTGCAAAACTTGGGTTTCTCTGGACTTAGCTTCAAATACTTCAAACACTGAGTCCTGACCTCAGTTCTACCCTCGACTCTCTGGTCTCTGCAGACTTTTTGTGTTTCAGCTGTTTGAACCTTGGGTTGCTCTTCTAGATTTACGCCGTCTGACTCATGAAGGCTTTTTAAAATGATCCATAGACACAGAAATCTCCTTGGTTCTTTAATTCCAGATAACTTTGTTGGAGTGTTAAAATAGTTATGTCTTTTATGGACATAATCTTCAAACAAATCAATGTGTTTCTATTTTATATACCTCACAGACGTAAGAGTTTGAAAAGCATAGGTCACTAATGGGTTGGCATGTTTTTTCATTTTTTACAAAACACAGTGGTGACTTTCAATGTCAATTTTCCTTATATCTCATGGCAAATTTACCATCTTCTTTGGTAGCAAGATATAAACATATGAACATAACAGAAGGTCAATGGCCAGCATAGGACTTGGAAGAAGGATCACTCACTTTGGAAGCTTATAAAATAATGTCAATAAGAAATATAGCACCATTATTTTAAATTAGATTTGCACTATTTTTCAAAGTTATTGCCCTCAAAACTGTAGTCTTGTTTGCTTTGTATTGCTCTAGACTAAATAATCATATTCTTGTACAAATGACAGAAATACTTTTAAAAAATTTAACTGCATTTAAATATTTTCATGGTGATATAAAACTCAAATACCTCCATGTTTTAGTTCCATTCAATAAAGTTGTAATAACCCAAAATTTACACGGGCATATTTTATTATTTATCTCTCTTTGGGATCCTGGAAAAGCACATTCCTTTTCAGAATAAAAATTCATTCTTCATTTTTGCAAGAATATTAGTTATTATTTGCAAAATTAAAATATCCATAAAAGTAAGCATCCTGATCTTTAACGCCTGATTTGTTCCATTTGTGTTCAGGATGTCTTGGTAGAAACAGATGCCATTTCAAACTAGATCCTCCTAATTGTGCTAAATTCATTATTTTATGAATGAAAAACCACATTAAAAAATTATTGAAAGAATTATTGACCCAAATAGCCTATAAACTGCTCAAAAGAAAATATTTTTTCTTACAACATAGTTTTCTTTATTCTCACTGAAAAAAACCTGTTAACTGATCTTTTGTCTTTTCTGTTCAAAGATTCATCTGACATATAATGTTTATTATTATCAACAAAAACCATTATTACGTTTTGAGATATTATCCCAAGGTAATAAGCTATAGTTTACCTCATTTTCTTAGAACTAGTGACATAATACAGTGGGAATTTAATGGGTTTGGAATTTGGCAGACAGGCAAGTGTGAATTTAATCCTATTTCGCTATGCATTCTGTATCTAGAAAGATAACTGTAGTAACCTGTTTCCTCATCTGTAAAATGTTCACAATAATAACCAATACGTAGATATGATGGGGGTAAAATAAGGCAGCATAGGAGAAAGCAACCAACAATGTGTGCTCATAGTGAATGTGCAATGATTCGTAATTTATATTCTTTTCATTAGTCATGCATTTTGTATACTTTTCTTTTCGCTCAACAATGTTCTCTCTCAATCTCTCTGTATCTTTCTGTTTTTGTCCCTCTTCCTTGTCCCTCACTGTGTAATCCTCTCCTACCCACAGACACAAGTACACACACACATAGCATCAAAAATGAAAAACTTTTAAAGACACAGAAGGCATACACAATCATGTTAATGGACTTAGTCCAATCCAATTCTATCATTTCAGTATCCATATAAATGCATATACAGATAGCTAGACAAATTTACTTGATTGTGAACGACATGAGATCATAAGCGTGATGTTTGTAATTTAATCCAGTCACCCTACTGTCTGACCAAAATTATACCAAACTTTTTCCAAGAGAGACGCAGCTTTAAACCAGCCATCATTTTGCTTGAAAAAGATGCCTGTGCTACCTTATGTGTTTATGTGGTTGCAATCATACAGAGATGTTATCTATTTATATAATTGAGGATACAAATGGATAGAAATTTGCTTAAAATGTGAATTCATTTATAGTCAGCATAACACACACACACACACACACGGTTTCTTTTTTTTCTTTTTTTTCTTTTTTTTTTTTTTTTTTTTTTTTGAGACTGAGTCTCGCACTGTCACCCAACCTGGAGGGCCGTGTCGTGATCTTGGCTCACTGCAAGCTCCATTCTCCTGCCTCAGCCTCCCGAGTAGCTGGGATTACAGGCGCCTGCCTCCACGCTCAGCTAATTTTTTTGTATTTTTAGTAGAGATAGGGTTTCACCATGTTAGCCAGGATGGTCTCGATCTCTTGACCTCATGATCCACCCACCTCGGCCTCCCAAAGTGCTGGGATTACAGGCATGAGCCACCGACCCCAGCCACACGTTTTCTTTATCAACTTTAAAAAACCCTCATTGTATCACTTCAAGATTGCCCAGATGGAAGCAGATCTCTCTCTTCTCTCTTAATGAATGCCAAATCATTCATTTATCATCTAGGTTCCTCCCTATCAGCCTTGAAGAATAACATATATAAATCTAAAGTGAAGAAAAAAATTAAATAAGTGTTAATAAAAGACTATGGCTAATTTCATGCTTCATATATTTAAATAAAAATGGTATGCCTTATGCATAAACAACAACTCCTTGGAAGCAGGCAGTTTATTCAGCAGGTAATAGTCCATTTCAATTAGAATGTTATTTTCTCTGGGGATTTGTATGACTCTGTGAGATGCTACTGGCCATGATTAACATACTACAAATTATGTGGAATTGGGCAAGTGCCATCGTACAAAATAACCCACAGTTTCAAGTGCTGAATATAAGTCATTCGAGCAGTATCTGTCTTAAAAATGTTGACCCTATCTATAACATACATTTTGGGGTATCATGTTTATGGAGAGCGGGGTCATATACTGAGGAATAATATTGGGAGAACAAAAACTTACTGGTCATCTCTTTCTCTAACTAGCCACATCATTTAGCAGTAAGTAGACCTCCTGTTCCAGAGTACTGTACTTGTATATATTTGAAGTTCACATTTCAGGTCACTTTCACAATCACTAAGGAGGGCAGAGTACACTTAGCCAAAAGTCTGCCCTAGTTGAAGTATTGAATTAAAGCTGAAGTTTCTGGGTAGAATTGGCTACGGTATTAAGTAATAGCTACCTGATCCGGTTGGAAACTAAGAGTATAGAAGTGGGATAGGATATATTCTTAGGTCAGTATTGATGTCAAGCATTGAACACCAGCATTGGCAGAGGTTCTGATACTTGTAAATTTTTTTCTGCATAGAATATTCATCTAAATGGATTGAAAATTATTTTCAGTGAAACCTCATAGGTATTTTTTTCTGTGCTTGCAAAAAAGAATTGTCCTTGCTACATCCTCAGGAATCCTTGAACTAGTTGCTGCTGGAACTGTTATTTTTTCTCCTTTCATCAGTGACAAACAGCCGTAGTACCAAATGTTAGGCCTCACACTTTTCTTTCTCTTTCTTTTTGTTTCTCAGGTATAAGGCAAGAAGGACAAGCACTAATTCTGCCTTTGTTCTAGTTCTTTCATAATCGTGCTTTTGATAAACTTTATCTGCTGCATAAAAAGATATAAGGGAAACTTGATTAGTACACTTAAATTCTATGCTTATGTGGAGATCTTGATACAGACATCTAATGCACTGTTCTTCTCTGTAATCTATTCATCTCTGGCCTTAAATAAAAGTCTCTCAGCCTAATAAATCTGTCTAAGGTCTATCCAACATTGTCTAGATTAATGCCAAGACTATCAGTTGACATATCAAAGTACCTCTTCCTTTGAGGAGGATTACACAATGATTTGCTTGAATCTCATCAAAGTCACACTACATATTATATTTTATAAAACATATATAGATGCTCAAATAAGTCCTCAAATGTATATTCATTATATTCTTTCCAGATTGAATTTTCGTTTGAATGAAAAAGAATTTTCATCAAATAAAATATCAAATATATTTATTTTATAAATAGCGAGCTTAACTACATTTTGCCATCAATTATTTTGCCATCAATAGTTGCAATCTTTTCTCTATAATATTTTCATATTTTTTTTAAGACGATAGAATGCATTTCTTTTTTCTTGTTATTTTGGTGGATCTTAATTCTAATCCATCTATTACAATATTCCTGCTTTTGCTTTTTATTAGACCTCTCTATAGCACTAGAAAAATACATATTATTATACATGATATTGGATTATTATGAATAAATATTTCAATTTAATATCTTTTTTTAACTTTCACCCCCTACATATAATCTACTCCTTGAATTTATTTCTTAAATACAATAAAGGGTATCAATTTATCACCATGTTTAACTTATGGACAATCCTTTATTGGTTTTCCCACATGTACTCAACAGTTTTCCAATCCATTCTCCAAACTACAATGATGATAGTCTCTTTAAAAAGGTATATGTTCTATTGTGAGACTCCCTTACTCTTAAGACATTTACTATCTTTCCACTGCTAATAAATTAAATACATGTATGTTTAGTGTAGTGTACAAAGTGCATTCTCTCTATTTATATGTATAAATATAGATGTATATATACACACATATTTATATTTTTCCATAAGGCCATGTACACCTCTAGAGTCTAGAGTTTACAAGGACATGAGAGGGAGTTCTACTTACCTTTCCAGCCCTAAATTGCACTATTGTCTCTTTCATGCTCTACAGACGAGTCTGTAAATAAAATTTTCTCATGTGTTGGTGTTGGAACATATCATGTTTTCTCCTACTTCAGTCTTTCCACATGCTGGTTTTTCACCTGTGCTTCACATAGATCTTATTTGTCTTTTAAATCTCAGACCAAACGCCTCTTAGGAAAGACATTTTCTAGACTCTAGAGTGGAACCACTTTCTCAGACTTTAAATCTTTACAACATTGTTATCTCTCTTTTGTAAGTCTTATCTCATTTTATAGTTATTCCTTATATAAGGATTCATCTGCTTAATATCTATTTGAGCCACAAGACCCTCAGCTCTGTGAATGCAAAAATAAAACTGATTTTGGTCACCTTTATATTTCCATTACTTAGAGAGGTACGTGGCCCATGGTAAGTACTCAATAAATATTTTGAAAAATATTTATTATGAATGAAAAAGGGGAAAAAATTGAAGGAAACAAATTTCAAAATAGTGAAATTAGCATGTGAAGAAACAGATGTGGATAGGGACTCTGACGCCAGCACCCACGTCTGGTGGTTTGGTGATTACCTGCACATAAACACCAGCTGGTAGCTCATGATCTGTGCAGTCAAATCAGAATACTTCAGGTTTATCCCAAAGTTGAAAGTCACTATGGACATAGCAGTCTGCAGGAAATCATGAAAATATGTGATGATTCAGTTAGATCTTGGATACTTTGATTATTCTTATAGCACTATATGCAACATTCTATCTTTAATAACCAGCTTTTCCCTCCTCTACATTACTAAACATATGCCTTCCCAAAGATAAGTTCCTCCTGACAAGTCTAGCCTACTGTTTTGTTAATATTCAAAAGCAGTCCTTCTTGCTGTGTCTGTATAGTTTTTGAATTGTCCTAACTTCTGTCTTAAGGCAACACAAAGAAATTAACTAACTTGCTTAGTCTACAGAGTGCTTGGTGGAAATACCTCATGAGATGACTTTCATTAATTTGTCAATCTTTGTCTAGAAGCCATTAAGCGATTAAGAATTAATTTCTCTTATGGATGTTAAAGACATTCACTTATCCTCTGAACGAGAATAATCTGTTTTAAAGTGCATTCCAAATGTAGTGATGGTGTTGATCCCAAAATTCCTAAAACTTTCATTACTACGGCAAGTGTATATTTAGTCTGAAGGAAATAAGCCTCATATAGGCAGTTTCTCATTATTTTATTTTAGAAAGCTAAGTCTGAAATGACTTTCATGTTGGCAATGGTAATATTGGTATTCTTGATTATATGTTTGTATTTTTATCAGACACTTATAATATGCCTATTCTGTAGTTGACTAGATGATTTTAGATTTCATATCAAGGCATTTAGAGAAATATTCCTAAATTGAAACAGATCAGCCTTAAACTTGGTACCAAATTGTCAGCTAATGGACTGAGTATGTCACTTTTGGCATTCTGCCATTTATATGGTTGAAAACTGACTACAATAATCTTACTGGAATTATTTCCAGTGAAAGCTGGGACATGGAGGCAGTCCTTAGAATTTACATAAGGCCTAAATATCATATGCAGAAGGGCTTGTTTAAACAAACTGCCCAAATCCAGAGCTTTACTTGGCAGTTTAATACTTCAGCAAACGTTTACTGAGGGTCCAGCTTGTGCTACCCAATATGCTAGTCAATGGGAATATAAAATTGGAAAAGACACATTTTGGCTGTCCAAGCCCTTACTGTCTTGTGGAGAAGGCAGAGAAATAAACATATCCTATTGAACAGCATGGTAACTTACATGATATGGGTAAGCTAGGAGTGCCCTGGAAGACAGGTAAAGCCTTCACTCCACTCTAGACTTGAGCTGAATCAGGAAGCATAAAGCAGTACAAAATAGCAACTGAAAAGTGTAAGGAGAGGAGTGCATTTCAAAAGTGGGAAAGAGTTTCAGCATGAAGATAGGAAGTGAATAGGCTGAGAATATCTTAATGCTCCAGTAGAGAGGTGTCACCAGATGTGAGGATGAAGAGTTTTTCAAGGACAGTTCATGATCCCTTCCAAACCAACCCTCAGCTTGTCACTGTGGACACATCTCAGTCTTCAACCCCAAGAGGCAGGTCTTTCTAGCAGAGTCATTTTCTTCTTGAGCCTACTTCCTGATTTGCTAATCTAGCTGTACTCTGAGTTCCCTTTGAAAAATGCACAAAGATTATTTTAGTGCTTCGTTTCCCAAGAACCACAATCTATCCATTTCTATTTATATCCATGCTTTTTAATCCAATAAAAGTATGGTAAAAGGGAGTAAAGAAAAGGCTGAAAGTGAGCCTTGTGTTACTCTCCTGAATATGGGCAGTTTATCCTTAAATTACTAAAACTCACTGAACCTGTTTCATTTTCAAGTATTTTCAAGTCATTCTCAGCATTTGTACAAAGTAGTACTCAGTAAAATTGACGTTTTCACTATGGCATGTTGGTAACATGATTTACAACCAACTCTCAAAGGGAAAAATATCAAAAATAAGCCTTGATTTGTAATGTTTTCCATAATGATGGCATAATATTCCAATTATGACCAACTAAACTCTGACATCTATATTAATATAACTGAGTTCAAAGTTGATGAGATTTGGTGAATTAAAAAAAAAAAGAATTTGTAAATCATTTTGAATTAATGAATACATTCACAGGCTTACTAAGAATAAAATAAACTAGTAAACAAATAAAAAATGTAATCTGATTTTTCTTCTGCTAAAAATTTCAAGCACCACATAAATTGTTAGAAGGCAAGTTACCATTTTGCAGTTAAAAAAAGGTGTAAGTCTTAGGAAACAAGCAATGATCTATGACTATGCAGATATAGGTATCAATATACTTCTTGTTGTCATCCTAATAACCATCGAAACTTCAATTCATTTATTATATTTATGCATCCATTTTCTCAATACAAAACTGGAAAATATTATCCAACATTCAGATAATATGGAATACTCAGAAATCTTTAAATATGGAGCACTCTAGAGTCATTAAAGAGGACTGGAGTTCTGGCCACCTTTATATGAATAATATTATTAAATATTGGCAAGTTAACTATGATTTATCTGCTATCCAAAATATGGAGCTTAACTTTTTTGTTTATTGTGATATTTTATTGATACTTTAAGTCCATTTGTTTTCTCTTGTCAGATAATGATTTCACCAATAAAACATGCCAATTGTTATAATGCTTTTTAATTCACAAATAAAATAATTATAATGAATTATAAACTAAAAATGTTTTGTTAATATTACATAATATGTTGAAAGGCTAATCTATGGCATAGAGGAAATGGTTTACAATTTTAGAAGAGTTTACAATTTTAGAAGGAGGATCTAAGTGTACAATAATAACAACAAAGACTTTGATCAATAACATTTCTAAACAGCTAGTTTTGCCCAATGCAAATATGATGCAACCCATACATGTATTTAAAATATTTTAGTAGCCAATTTTTTTAAAGTTAAAAAAGAGTGGGGGAAGTTAATTTTCATAATATGCTATATAATAAAGCTTACCCCAAATATTATCATTTTAACATGTAATTAACGTAAACATTTAAAAATATTTAACTTTTTTTCTACTCAAAATTTAAAACCTGATGGGTATTTTACACTTACAGCATATCCCAATTTGAAGCAAATTTGTCTTAAAAAAATAATCTTTACTTAGATTTCCTGAAATTTACAGTTGAAAAGTAAGACTCACATACCCAGGCTTTTGCAACCATACTTAAAACTTTTCCCATAATAAGTTCAAACACATTTTTTTTTATTATTTGCATATATACTAACAAACATGGTTCATATTTTTTAGGAAACTTGATTTGTCTTTGAAGTTGTCTCATATTTGAAAATTCCAATAATTCTGGATCTTTGATCTAATAGAGCTGGAGCACTGTGCACATCAGTAAAATTATTTTTTTCTAGTTAAAGTTATTCTTTAACATATATAAAAGATTGAAAATATCTTTGCAAGGATATTAATTATTTAGTCTGTAAAATAACAACATTTCTTTGTATATGTAGAAGGCCTTTCAGACAAAGCATACCAGTATGTTAACTGGATGGTCTCTCATATGACACATCTAAGGTTAACTATTTTCAAGTTTTCAGAATTTGAATCTATTAAACTTTGATATTATTAGAATGGTTTTATATTCTATGGAAAATTATTTGATGGCTTCATTGAAGATGCTTCAATTTCGTAAAATATCTTTTTTAGTTTTTTCATCATAATTTTCTCAAAAAATTATAACTAAAATAATTTTTTTCTTTTACCATATCTTCACCTAAAAATGTGGTAGATTTTTGTGCAAGAACTCTGCCACATTTTAACTGGCCAAAATTATAGGCTGATGACCTACTGTTTTAAATCATCAGTATTTTTTGTTGCTCACTTTATTGTGATTTTAGACAACTAGTTTGTTAATAGTTTTTGAAGGTTGGGAGAAAATTCTTCATCAAATTTTTATCTATCTGTCAAAAATGTCCTTTAATATTTTCCCTTTTGTCAAATTTATCCTATTTGTTTCACACAACACACAGCTCTTCTATTTTTGCTCTACTGCACCAGGTTATAATTGTCTTTAATCCTGAAATGGGCAAAGTTCTCTTTCTCTCTCTCAACTATTCTGGTAACAGTTCTAGCTTTTGCATCTTCATTTGATCTTTGCATCGGAATCACTCATAGGTTTAAAACAAAAGAGTTTCCTGCACCACTTAATTATCAAGCTGAATTTATGTGTTTCCATAAGTGTAGTACTAGAAATGATATATGTCCTAAACATGCTACAATGCACCAAAATGTCTTATGCAATGCAAGTTTAAAATGAGATACAGTCCAGGGAAACAACAAAACTATGTTTAACAGACGAATATTTTTTTACAATATACTAGTCATGGTTTTCAGGAGAGACAAGATCAATAGAAGATATACATAGATATAGATATATAGATATAGATATATAATGTACACAGAAGGTATATATATCCTATATATAGGAGTTATATCTATAGCTCCTATGTATAGTAGCTATATATATTTCATATATATAGGAGCTATATATTTGTAATATATAATATATATGAGAGGAGATTTATTAGGGAGATTATCTCATGCATTTATAGAGGCTTGGAAGTCACATGACAGTCTACAAGCTGGAGACCCTAGATGCTGGTAGTTGACTCAGTTCAAGTCCAAAGAACCAGGGAAGCTGATGTAACTGTCTCAGTCTGAGGCCAAAGACCTGGCAATCCAGGGGCCTGCTGGTGTGTGTCCTGAAATGCATAGGCTGAGGAGTTTAAGTGAAGTGATCAACACATTCACCTTTGTGTTTTTCACCTGTTTCTTTTCTTCTCTGCAGATCACCAGCAAATTGGATAGAACCTGTACACCTTTAGGATGTATCTTCCCAACCTAGCCCTCTCAGACTCACTTGCTCATCCCCTCTGCAAACGCTCTCACAAAGACACACTCAAAAATAGTGCTTTCTCAGTTTTCCAGGTATTCCTTAATTCAGACAAGTTGACACATAAAATTAATAATCACACATTGCCTTAGTATTAAAGCTTAATCAAAATTAAAAAGTTTAGTTGTTCCTCAGATGTACCAGTCTCCTTTCAAGTCCTCAACAGCAACATTGGCTAGTGATGACTGTATGGGACAATACAGATCTTAGGGCAAATCACCCTATAGGACTGCACAGTTTTTAGAACAAACCACAAAATAGACACAGTAACAAGGTATTCTAAGTTTATAAAATTTTAAGCCAACAATTTTCTTGGGTTGTTTGAATGCTATTTCACTTAAGGCACTTTAAAAACAATAGAGTTTGCAATGTATGTGCCCTAGATTCGAAGACAGACATCCTCCTCGAATGGGACAAGGATGATCACGGTCTTTTTGCTAAAAGTATTAAAAGAATAATCATTCTAAAGAGCGTGACAGTCAAATGTGGACAGTGTCCTTTTCAAGTACCTCCTATGACACTTCTAACTTAGATCTACAAATATTTTCCAGGATTTATAATAAAATCATCCATTAAAATCAATACAGCACTGATTAAAATACCCTATTTATCATTTCAATGAGGTACATACATATCTATACATATGTCCCTTTTTAGGATGTCTATTACTCAATAATTACTATACAGTTTCAGTTTTTATATTTTTATTTATTTTTTAAAACATTTTGTTGACAAGTTCTCATTTGGAGTAATAGCAAGTAACTTCAAATAAGTATTTCATAATTTAGATCTTGCATATCCTGTCAAATATGCCTGGGAGAAATGGTGCCCTATTAATTCAGAGCTTTACACACTTATAACAATAACCTTCCACTTACTAACTCTAAGTATTATATGTATTTGCTTCAGTCATAGTCATAACACTTTCCAAAATAGGAAAGAGGGGCTATGGCTTCTTTAAAAGATAAAGGAATAAAGGGCAAATGGTGAGACCAGTGTGTGAATGGATGTTCTTATTTCTATTTTAGTGCTTAATCTCTGCACGACATTGTCCTTTGGGGAAAACAACCACTGTGACTGCACACAACGTAACCTAGATCATAAAACTTTGCAGAAAGAATCCCCACCTTTTACCCCTCATGCCTTTATAAATCATTCAACCCATGTTATTATAGTAAATATTTTTAAAAATTCTAATATATCACTGACTTGCAACTACTCTTTCCAAGTGACCTAAGGCTGTTCTGCCAATGCAGTTTACTGTGCCGTAAGTCGGATCATCACAATTTTACTCACATCAGATCCCAATGGGACCAAAAACTGCAAGAAGATTGTCAAACATTTCAATTTGTCATTCTGTCACCTAGATCCCTTTTCCCTCAGGCCCCAAATAGCTGTGTGCAACGGGATCTCAAAGAAGATAAAGTGGTAAACAGGAATCTTGATACACATCAAAACACTCTGCCACATGTAACAAAATGTTATTACCCTGAAGCAGACAAACTTATTAAAAGAGAAATATGTAATACCAAAGAGTGAAAAATAGCCTTTTATATTATGACAATATCTCTTATCTGGAAATACCCCAAGGTGCTTTTGCAAGATGCGCTATTTGAATTACTTTGCTATATTAAAATACAGGGACATATTGATTAATTTCTCAGTAGTGGAAGAATTTTTTTTTTTTTTGAATATGTAAAATTAAAAAAAAAATTCTTGTCCTTTAAGGTCTTCTCACCTTTTCTGTCAAGCTCTATATCTTGTCTTTCCATTCCTCCTTTATAATTGCTTCCTCCTGAAATGACTGCTTGTATGAAGTTTATGTGAGTTATTGATCACATATTGCTATCACTGTACCATCTCTTTTAATATCTTTTTTAATAAAGAGCAGAAACAATCACATGTCTCAGAATGGATGGATTATTTTAAAGACATAGGAAGTGATGTAGGAGACAGGTATGTTGCTTGAAGGAGTGAAGAAGCCATGGTCGAGATGGAGCTCATGCAAGCAGGAGGTGGAGGAAAGATACATGAAGGGACCTACGCAGCAAGTGTGCAAGTGTCCCGCAATAGACGTGAATCACCCATTTCCACCCAGCCATTATCAGTCACTTCAGCAAATATATATTTGTCACTACCCTTCATTGAGTTTGTCTCCTGGTAAATTTGATTATCATCACCACCTCACATCATCTGCTTCAACTGTAATTGAAAATTTCTTACCACTTTCGAAATTCTTAAGAAAGAAGATATGCATGCCCCAGTTCATCTTTTTTTAAACATAAGACCACCTTTTAAAATCTTGTTTATGTCTTTAGTTTCACTGTCCTCACCATCTGCATCTATTCTCCACATACCAATAGAATGCAACTCCTACATCACAAATTTGGTCTCATAACTTTCCAATGAAAAATGTTCAATGCTTTCCTCAGTGCATTTGTGATAAATGCACTGGATGTGGCACATTAGTGCCCGGTGATGTGGTCTGATTACTACTCCAGCTCCATGCTGACCACTCACGCCTCACATGTTACTCATCAGTTCCATGTTCTACTTCATAGTCTCTGCTTTCCCTTGATTCTGGGCCTTTATGCCCGCTGCTTCCTCTAACTAAAATGCCTGACCTGTTCTTTGTACCTGAATAGGTCGTACTAACTCTTGAATGTTCTTTTGATGATATTCTTCATTGTGGTGATCATATTCTATATTAAATGCTCATTACACTAGCCCATTTTTTCTCCTAGCACTGCTCAATGCACTCCTTGAGTACAGGGTTTCTATCCATCTACAACAATGCCTACCATGTGCTTGGCAAATGAGAGACACCAATAAGTGATTGTTGAAGAAATGGAAACAGATGCATGTGCTTACATCTGTCTACCTAGTCTCTATTAAATCTAAACAAACTAGTTGCAGAGAATCAAAATGCTAATTTATCATATAAGTGAAAAATTATTGAAGTTTCATCTGCATCCCAGAGTTGCTAGAAGAGCTGATTTAAATTTCTACAACAAACATCTATTCTCATTTCTTCTTTCAACATTTATTTCCTTCCTTTAATGTTTGATGCATTGTACTATTTGCTATTTTAAAAAAAGAGTTGAAAATTGCAGTTTCTTTCTTCCGACTTCAAAGACCAGTGGAGAGACATAATGAAAAACAACAATAAAGCTATCAATTACAATGCTGAAATAGATAATGCATCAGTCATGGCAGTTTAGTTCATGCTGTAGCAACAAAGCACTGAAAAAATCTCAGTGGCTTCTGTGCTACCTGTTTATTACAGGTCAGTTATTATCCTGGTCTGTATCATCTTCACTTGGATACACAAACTGATGGAACAGCCACTATTTGTATTGTCCTCCATCTCATAGTATAGGAAAAGTATCACGGAGTATTATGCTTATTCTGACTCTATAAGTTCTCGCCAAGTCTGCATTCATGTAATTACGCAAAGCAAGTCACAATTTCAATTTAGTCAAGCAGGCTGGGCCTGTATCTTCCTCCCACAAGGATAAGCATCCCAAGGAAAATCATCGAACATAGGTGACCTGAATCCTATCTTGACTTGTACTGAGTCTTGAAAAATGAGTTGGAGTTATATAGAGGGAGAAGAAAGAGCGCTATTCCTAACAAAATGGCAGGACACAAAGGCAAATGACAGCAGGACATACTATTCTGGCTAACCAAAGTATACAATGTAGGGACACACATATGTCTGCGTAGATTGGAGGGGCCATGCAAGGGTTTGGAAGTGATTGAAAATCATTAAATAATCCAAGCTGAGAGGGTAATCCAGTGCACATTTTAGTAAAAATAGCTGCAGTCATTTGAAGAAGTTGTTAATGGAAGTTGGAGTTAGGAGAATCTGGAAAAAATAGTGATCTGTTAGAAGACAATTAGAGCAATCTTGGTAAAAAAAAAAAGTGTTAAGGGATAGAGATACTATGTGAACAGAAGAGAGGAGGGCAACAAGAAAGGTCCTGCTTTCTTACGCTGCTTCAATTTTATTCGGTACCTTATGAGTAGGTTCAATTAATTTCCCTTCAATATAATGGCAAATTTCCTATTTCAGAACATAGAGGAAGTTATTCAATTGAGACAAAATAAAACTTTGGAAAAAAGGTCATTGTAACTTTTGTTTTTATAGCAAATTACTCTTGTTGACATTTATGTCATACATTATCATTCTTAATTGTCCTACAAAATCATTGTATTATTTTAATCTATAATGAAACATGAGAGACTGCAATCTTGAAAAATAATGAGGAGAGAGATGGCCAAAGTTATCTTAATATTCTTTTCCCTAGATCTTGGATAGTAAGGTTACAGAAATAACATCTCCATTCGTATGTTTAAGAGTTTTATCTAAAACAAAAAAGAGAAGTTACTCTAGGAAATTCTTACAAAACTTTACTGGCACCTAATCACAATGAGCTTGGAATTGTTTTAAGGGTTGCCATTTCTATTCTCAATCTTATTTTGGTATTCTAGGTTTCACACCTTTAGCATATCTAGGTGCTTTGATTTTTCAAAGGAAATTTAAAAATTAGAGTGCTATTCACAGCTTCCGGGGATAACAATTAAGAGAGTTTTAAGTACATAGATAGCTACTTTAATTGCTATATTTTAATCCAGAATCCAGAAATCTTGAATGTGGCCAATGTATTTGATGTCTTTGTAAATTTTGGTAAATTAAGTAATAATATATGACAAGTTTTCTCTTCCAACCCTATAAATTAAAAACTACTCATGCAAACTCTCTTTTAAGATGTTTTCTATATCCTCACATATATTAGTGTGCTTTATAAAATCTATGAATAAATTAGCATCAGGGACCAGTGTCATAAAATAAACTCTTTTAGAAGGAATAATATCATCATCTATTCAACAAGACGTGCAATTTTAGCTGGTTTGAAAATCTTTTGATAAATATTTTCATAGCATAACTGATATAACTAAATGAAAATAGGGAAGTAAAAACACATATTATTTTTTGTTATGTTATTAAAGCAAGTATTTGAAATATACTTTCGATTTTTAAAATGTTCTGGTTAGCCTACTCCTTGCAAAAAGCTAAGAGTAGCTTGGTTTGTCTAATAGAGCTTATTACCAAAATGTAAAGATAGGGAGAGTAATATCAAAGGAACAAGTGAACCTGAGGGTCAAAGAAGCAGAAAGACGAATAAAGTCAATCAGAACAAGAGTCTGATTGAGGCATGGAACTAGGAGGAATTATGAGTCAGCATGGTGAAAAATCAAGAGGCAGAGGGGCAGTCATGAGAAATCACGGGGGGGAAATTTATCTTCCATGTGATGAACTATCTTTTATGTGGTGAAAAATTGACACTTTAAAAGTGGAAAAGGAAATATGGTTTTTTTAAAAAGCACCTCCTGTTCTTCTGCAGAAGCACTCAAGAAAAAATTGTTTCATTTACACAATAGCTATTGAAAGACCTAACCAACTATAGTAAAGTGGAAAATCTAGAATTCTTCATATTCAGTTCCCCAACCAATCCAAGATTACAAAATTAGAGACATTGCAGTACATTTCAAAAACTTTACATAAAGTTTAGGATCTATTGAAGAGTACAAAATGCATAAAAATAAAAGAAAACTCATTTAAAATTTCACCACTAAAAATGCACATGTAATGGTTCAATATGGCAAGTGAAATACAGTGATTCTTTCTTACAGATATAAATATATATAATACATATGTATATCCATATATAAACATAGTATTTGATTTATGATAAACATTCTTACATATTTATGTGTGTATACATGTGTGTATATATAACTGTGTAACTATGTATATTAGTCCATTTTTGTATCGCTATAAAGAAATATCTGAGACTATATAAGGTGTAAGGAAGTGGTCCAGTTTCAATTTTCTGCATATGGCTAGCCAATTTTCCAAGCACCATTGATTAACTAGGGAATTCTTTCCCCATTGCTTGTTTTTGTAAGGTTTGTCAAAGATCAGATGGTTGTAGATGTGTGGTTTTATTTCTGAGGTCTATATTCTGTTCCATTGGTCTATGTATCTGTTTTAGTACCAGTACCATGCTGTTTTAGTTTCTGTAGCTTTGTAGTATAGTTTGAAGTTGGGTAGCATGATGCCTCCAACTTTGTTATTTTTGCTTAGGGTTGTCTTGGCTATATGGGCTCTGTTTTGGTTCCATATGGGTTTTAAGGTATTTTTTTTTCTAATTTTGTGAAGAATATCAATTCTTTGATGGGAATAGCATCAAATCTATAAATTACTTTGGCAGTATGGACATTTTCATGATATTGATTCCTCCTATCCACAAGCATAGGATGTTTTTCCATTTGTTTGTGTCCTCTCTGATTTCCTTGAGCAATGGTTTGTGGTTCTTGAAGAGGTCTTTCACATCCCTTGTTAGCAGTATTGCTAGGTATTTTATCCTCTTTGCAGCAATTGTGAATGGAAGTTAATTCATGATTTGGCTCTCTGCTTGTCTATTGTTGTATAGGAATGCCAAAACCAACTCAAGTTGTGTTAAAGATTTAAATGTCTCAGGAGGCTGAGGCAGGAGAATTGCTTGAACCCAGGAGGCAGTGGTTTCAGTGAGCTGAGATCGTGTCACTGCACTCCAGCCTGGGTGACAGAGCAAGACTCTGCCTCAAAAAACAAACAAACAAAAAAAAAAAAAACAAAATAAGAAGACTTAAATGTAAAACGCCCAACTATGAAAACCCCTAGAAGAAAATCTAAGCAATACTATTCAGGACACAGGCATGGGAAATGAATTCATGACAAAAACATCAAAAGCAATTGTAACAAAAGCAAAAATTGACAACTGAGACCTAATTAACTAAAGAGCTTCTGCACAGCAAAAGAAACTATCATCAGAGTGAACAGATAACCTACCGAATGGGAGGAAATTTTTGCAGTCTATCTATCTGACAAAGGTCTAATATCCAGAATCTATAAATAACTTAAACAAATTTACAAGAAAAAACAAACAACCTTACCAAAAATTGGGCAAAGGACATGAACAGACACTTCTTAAAAGAAGACATTTATGCAGCCAACAAACTTATGAAAAAAAGCTTAACATAATTGAGCATTAGAGAAATGAAAATCAAAACCATAGTGAGATACCATCTCACACCAGTCAGAATGGCGATTATTAAAAAGCCAAGAAACAATAGATGGTGGTGAGGCTGTGGAGAAATAGGAATGCTTTTACATTGTTGGTGGGAATGTAAAGTGAGTTCAACCATTGTGGAAGACAGTGTGGCAATTCCTCAAAGACCTAGAACCAGACATACCATTTGACCCAGCAATCCCATTACTCGGCATATACTCAAAGAAATATAAATTATTCTATTATAAAGACATATGCACACATGTGCTCATTGCAGCACTACTCACAATAGCAAAGACATGGAATTAATCCAAATGCCCATCTATGATAGACTAGATAAAGAAAATGTGGTAAATATACACCATGAAATACTATGCAATCATAAAAAGGAACAAGATTATGTTCCTTGCAGGGACATGGATGAAGCTGGCAGCCATTATCCTTAGCAAACTAACACAGTAACAGAAAACCAAACATTGCATGTTCTCATTTATAAGTGGGAACTGAATGATGAGAACACATGGACACAGGGAGGGGAACAACACACACAGGGGCCTGTTGGGTAGGGGGGTGGAGGGAGGGAGCACATCAGCATAAATAGCTAATGCATGTGGGGCTTAATACCTAGGTGATGGATTGATGGGTGCAGTAAACCACCATGGCAACGTTTAACTATGTAACAAACCTGCACATCCTGCACATGTATCCTGGAACTTAAAACAAAATAAAACTATATACACACACTCACACATATATTATATATTATACATTATATATATATATATATATATATATATATATATATATATATATAAAACTAAGGAGACTGGGCAATTTATAAGATAGAAAGTTTAATTGGCTCACAGTTCTGCAGGCCATGCAGGAAGCTTAGTGGCTTCTGCTTTTCTAGAGGCCTCAGGAAACTTACAATCATGGTGGCAGGCAAAGGGGGAGCAGGCACATTACATGGCAAAAGCAGGAGCAAGAGAAGGGTGGGAGGTGCCCCACACTTTTAAATGACTAGATCTCACATGAATGCACTCATTATCATGAGGGTAGCACCAGCACCAAGCCTATGGTGCTAAATTCTTAATGAGAAATCCGACCCCATGATCCAAACACTTCCCACCAGGTCCCACCTTAAATATTGGGGATTACATTTCAACATGAGATTTGGGCAGGGGCACACATCCAAACTAAATCAAAATGTATGTGTATATATTTCAATAATCTTATTTTATATGTGAATAATTATATATAGTCTATACATAGAAAATTTATTTGTATTCTTTTTATGTGTATATATAAATTGTTTAAAAATCTATATGAATATTATATGGTCTTTATATGTATAAAAATAGTACTGTCTATATATATAGATATATATTCATTTTATTTACTATACTGTGAACAAGGATACATGTCATCAAGTATCTTCCTCAAGTCTCCAGTTTATTGACTGCATGATATTCCTTCTTTTGTTTGTTTGTTTGATGTGCACCAACACTGATTTACCATTTTGCTAGCATTAGGACATTCAGCTTGTTTTTAATTATCTGTATTACAAATAGTACAACGTTGTTCATATTGTAGATAAATTCTTCACAAATATTTACATGATTTTATTGATATGTATTTAAGACTTTAGATGAAGTTTTCCATATTATCCTCAATTTTTTTATATCATCTTTACAGTATAGGAACATTACTATACCTGAGTCTATTGTTATCAGAGGGGTGTGTATGTGTATTTTGTCTTAGAAATGTAGTCATTAACAGAATATTAGCCCTCTGTATATGTCATTGCTACAACTCTTTGTCAAATATGTTGAGTTTAAAAAAGGTTTACAGTATTTTGTTTCATATAAAATTAAAACAATTATATTATTTTAATATTTTAATATAATGATATCTACCTATTTTTCTTTTAGAGTCTCTGATTTTGGAAATATTAGAAGGTCTTATTCTATGCAGAGGTCCTATAAGTAGTCACTTATATTTTTCCTTTAGAACTTTTATGGGTTCATTTTAAAAGTTAATCATTTATTAATTTTTATATTTAATAATCAGACATTTATTAATTTATTTTTTGTACATGTGACTTAAGGTGTGAATTATGTATGTTTTCCAGGAGACTTACTAATTATACTAGTTGACCTATGAATTATTGCTGTACTAATTTTCCATATCATATATGTGTATGATATGTAAATAGATATTATAGATATAGATATATCTCTCTATACAGGCTCTTGCACTCTGACAGACTGGAGTGCAGTGGTGCAATCATAGCTCACTGCAACTTCAAAATCTCAAAATCTTGTGCTTAATCAATCCTCCTCCCTCAGCCTCCCAAAGAGCTGGGATTACATGTGTAAGCCACTGTGCCTAACAAATACATTTTATTTTTATTTTTATGTCTTTTGGATCTTTTTAAAAATTTTGTATTGAAAGGATTACAGTATTTTCATGAGGGTAGCTTTATAGGAACATTTAATGTATAATAGAACATGTCCAAATATTTACTATTTTCTAAACTAAGATTGGTTATACTCATCACTCCCAAGACATTTACTTGAAAGAGACAGGAACTCATCTTTCATTCACTTATATTAAAGAAATTAAGTTTTGATAATTTATTTAATTATTAATAGAGCTTAAAAAGGTTCTAATAGAACCTTTATTTTCTTGGTTATCTGAAATACGAATTAAAAGATGGCCAACTGTGAGTGAGCTGGAAATGCCTAATCGCCCTTGGTTTAAAGTAGAGGAGGGGATCCAAAGGCTTAGGGAAACTGGGAGGTTGGAGTGGATTAGTCACTTTAGACCTACTCATCCCAGCTGGGAGAGTCCAGAAGATAGGCCCTTGACCAATCCTTTGTGAAACAGATTTGTGAGGGCAGCACCTGCATCCTTGAAGAATTATGTAATTGCTCTTCTCTCATATAACAGACACTTCTTCTTTTCACTCAACTGCAAAATTTAAATGCAATGGGATCCCTAGGTGGCAGAGGCCAAGCAACGGCATTCAACCATCAAAAGTAAGGTGGGTGTAGCTACCCTAATGAACAGCAGAGGCAAAGTGCCAATCAGAATAGTGTGACTCATGTAGAACCCTGGCACTGGCTAATGAATCACAGAATTCCCAGAAGTGAAGACGTTAGGAAGCCTACTGCATTCTAACTTAATTTATATAAGCAGAAATCTTCCAGGTCGAGTGGACGAAAGACTAATTTAAATTATAAAAATATGATCGTCGGGCGCAGTGGCTCATGCCTGTAATCCCAGCACTTTTGGAGGTCAAGGCCAGCAGATCACCTGAGGTCAGGAGTTAGAGACCAGCCTGCCCAACATGGTGAAATCCCATCTCTACTACAAATACAAAAAATTAGCCAGGCGTGGTGGTGGGCACCTGTAATCTCAGCTACTCGGGAGACTGAGACAGGAGAATCGCTTGAACCTGGGAGGTAGGAGATTGCGGTGAGCTGAGATCGCACCACTGCACTCCAGCCTGGGTGACGAGAGTGAAACTCCATTACAAAAAAGAAAACAAAACAAAAGAAACAACAACAACAAAACAAAACGAAACGAAACAGAAAAACAGAGAATCATAACCCCTCAATCAATTTTCAGATTTGAACCAGCTTACAGACACAGAACGCTTTGAATGAAGAGGAGACCAGCTCCCCTTGAGGAAGGCCCCACTATGCTACCTACAATATATGTTGTTAATCTTTCTCCTATCTTTTCCCAAGGAGACCTCTGGTCTTTTACCAGAGTAACTGTGCATTGAGGAAAGGAAAATAATCAGACATTTTGAGGACTCTTTAATAAACTTGCCTCTCTCTATATGTCTATCCTATTAGTTCTGTCGCTCTAGAGAACCCTAATACAACATTCTTTCCATGCCTAATTTTGTGAGAGTTTTAATCATGAGTGTTGTTGAATTTTGTCAAATGTTTTTTCTGCACCTATTGGGACCATTGTATGTTTTTTCTTCTTCTTATTTCTGTTAATATGGTGAAGCATACGTACCGACTTGCATGTGTTGAATCAACCTTGCCTTCCTGGGATATATCCCACAGCATCATGATGATTAATCCTTTTAATATACTGTTGAATGCAGTTTGCTAGTATTACATTGATATTTGCATCTATATTCATCAGCGATATTGGTCAGTAGTTTTCTTACAGTGTTGTCTGATTTTGGTGTCAAGGTGATACTGGCCTCATAAGGTTGGAAATATTCCCACTTCTTCAATTTTTGAAGGAGTTTGAGAAGGATTGGTATTAGTTCTTTTGTAAGTGTTTGGTAGAATTCATCTGTGAAAGCTTAAGCTTTTCTTTGATGTAAGATTTTAAATTACTAATTCAACTTGCTTATTCATGATTGGTCTGTTCAGATTTCCAAGTCATCCTTTGTTCACTCTAGGTAAGTTATATGTATTTAGAAATTTATCTATTTCTTTTAAGTTGCCTATTTTTTCCCATAGTGTCTGCTATAATCATTTGTTTTTTTTGTGTTATCAGTTGTAACATCTCATGTTTCATATTTTATTTTATTTGAATTATTTTTCTCTTTTTTTCTTAGTCTCACTAAGGGTTTGCCAATTGTGCTTAGCTTTTCAGAAAAACAATTCTAATTTCTGTTTATCTTTTCTGTTGTTTTTCTAGTCTTTATTTCCACTATTTCTGCTCCATTATTTGTTATTTCCCTCCTTCTACTTATTTTGGGCTCATTTTAAAAGTTTCTTGAGGTGTATTCTAAAGTTGTCTAGTTATTTGAGATTGTTCTTTTTTGATGTTTTTATTGCTATAAACTATCCACTTAGAACTGTTTTTGATGAATTCTACAGTTTTGGCAGTTTGTATTTTCATTTTCATTTGTCTTAAGACATTTTCTCCTTTAATTTCTTCTTTGACCAATAGTTGTTCAATATCAAGCATATTGCTCAATTTTTATTTATTTGTTAATTTCCCATAATTTACTCACTTATTAGTTTCTAGTTTCATATAGTCTTAGAAAATATACTTGAAAGATATGATTTCAATCTTCTTAAAATTGTTAAGACTTGTTTTGTGGTCTAAATATTCTTGAGAATGTTTTACATGTACTTGAGGAAAATGTGTTTATAAGTACTAGAGGAAAATATGTTTTCTGTTGTTAGTACAATGTTTGGCATGTCTGTGCAGGTCCATTTGATCTAAAGTGTGTTTGAAGTTCAATATTTCCTTATTGGTTTTCTGTCTGGATGACCTGTTCTATGTTGAAAGTGAGATTTGAAATCCCCAAATATAATTGTGTTCCAGTCAGTCTATGTTTACTTTCAGATCTTTTAATGCTTGCTTTATATACTTATAAGTATATAAAGATGCTCTGATGTTGTGTGTGTCTGTGTATACATATATAGTATACACTCACATATATATATTTACAATTATGTCTCTTGATGAATTGACATCTTTGTCACCATATAATGACCTTTATTTTATCTCTTTTGCCCTAAAGTTTATTTTGTTTGAAATAATCATAGCTACACTTGCTCACTTTTTGTATCCATTTGCATAAAATATATTTTTCCAACCCTTCACTTTCAGTCTATCACTATCCTCTAAGGTTAAGTGAGTCTTTTGTAGACAGAATATACCTGGGTCTGTGTGTGTTTGTGTCATGGGAGTCTGTATGAAGAGACTACCAACAGGCTTTGTGTGAGCAACAAGACTATTTATTTCGCTTGGGTGCAAGTGGGCTGAGTTGGAAAAGAGAGTCAGCAAAGGGAGATAGAGGTGGGGCAGTTTTATAGGATTTGGGTAGGTAATGGAAAACTACAGTTAAAGGTGGTTATCTCTTGCAGGCAGGGGTGGGTATCACAAGGTGCAGGGTGGAGAGATCATGAGACTCATTGTCTGAGGGGGAAATGTCACAAAGTCGACTGATTAGTTAGGGTGGGGCAGGAACAAATCACAATGGTGGAATGTCATCTTTTGTGGTTCTTCAGTTGCTCCAGGCCATCTGGATGTATATGTGCAGGTCACAGAGGTTATGATGGCTTAGCTTGTGCTCAGAGGCCTGACATTCCTGTCTTCTTATATTAATAAGAAAAACAAAACAAAATAGTGAAGTTTTGGAGCATTGAAAATTTTGGCGGGTGGTGTGGAGTAATAATGGGCGATGTTTCTCAGGACTGCTTTGAGTGGGATTAGGGGCAGCGTGGGAACCTAGAGTGGGAGAGATTAAACTGAAGAAAGATTTTGTGGTAAGGGATGATATTGTGGGGTTGTTAGAAGAAGCAGTTTTGCCTGACAAAAGTCTCTTCTTCTTCTGTGACTCCTGCATCTACGTGTGTCTACCTATTAATTGGACAGGCATATGTACACTAGTTTTCCTTACTCCCAGAAATCTGTTTGCAAATAGGACCAAACAGCTTCCTGTTCCCCTCATGACACCAACACTTTATCACATTTTGTTTTATTTTTCTTATTAATATGAGATCACAGGAATAGGCCTCAACTTACTCACTGCTAAAAAAGTAGGACTCTGTATATTTTTAAATGAAGAGTGTTGTTTTTACCTTAATCAGTCTGGCCTGGTATATGACAACATAAAAAGCTCAAAGATAGAGCCCAAAATCTCACCAACCAGGCAAATAATTATGCTAAACTTCCCTGGGCACTTTCTAATTGGATGTCCTGGCTCCTCCCCATTCTTAGTCCTCTAATATTTGTTTTACTCCTTCTCTTATTTGGACCTTGTGTCTTCCGTTTAGTTTCTCAATTCATACAAAACCGCATCCAGGCCATCACCAATCATTCCATATGACAAATACTCCTTCTAACAGCCCCACAATGTTACCCCTTACCACAAAATCTTTCTTCAGTTTAATCTCTCCCACTCTAGGTTCCCCATGCCACCCCAATCCCACTTGAAGCCATCCTGAGAAGCATCGTCCATTATCTCTACATACCACCCCCCAAAATTTTTGATGCCCCAACACTTCACCACTATTTTGTTTTGTTTTTCATATTAATATAAGAAGACAGGAATGTCAGGCCTCTGAGCCCAAGCTAAGCCAACATAACCCCTGTGACCTGCACATATACATCCAGATGGCCTGGAGCAACTGAAGAACCACAAAAGATGATATTCCACCATTGTGATTTGTTCCTGTCCCACCCAAACTAATCAATCGACCTTGTGACATTCCCCCACTTGGAAAATGAGTCTCATGATCTCCCCACCCTGCCCCTTGTGACCCCTGCCCCTGCCCACAAGAGGTAACCTCTTTTAACTGTACTTTTCCACTACCTACCCAAATCCTATAAAACTGCCCCACCCCTATCTCCCTCCACTGACTCCTTTTTCAGACTCAGTCTGCCTGCACCCAGGTGATTAAAAAGCTTTGTTGCTCACACAAAGCCTGTTTGGTGGTCTCTTCATATGGATGTGCGTGACAGTTTGTATGAGTTTGGCCACTCTATGTTTTTTGACAGAATAATTTATTCCATTTACATTTAAAGTAATTACTGACAGGTAAGGAACTTACTGGTGCTATTTTTAATTGTTTTCTGATAGTTTTATAAACTTTTTGTTCCTTTCCTCCTCTCTTGTTTTCTTTCTTTGTGATTTGATGACTCCTAGTGGTATGCTTTAAATATTTTCTTTTTATCTTTTGTGTATCTATTATAGGTTTTCATTTTTTGGTTGCCGTAAGACTTGTATAAAATATTTTATATTACAGTAGACTATTTTAAGTTGATAAGTTAATTTTAATTGCATATATAAACTGTACACTTGTACTTCTCCTCCCACATTTTATGGTTTTGATGTCACATTTTACATCTTTTTGTAATTTGCACCTCGTAACAAGTTACTGTAGCTTTAATTGTTTTTAATAGTTTTTCCTTTGACTCTTATTCTAGAAATATAATTGATTTACCTACTTCCTTTATGGTATTAGAGTGTTTTGGATTTGACAATGTACTTACTCTACCAGTGAGTCTTATACTTTTATATGTTTTCATGTTACAGCTAATGTCCTCTTCCTTCAACCTGAAGAGTAACCTTTAGCATTTTGTGTAGGGCCGGCCTAGTGCTGGTAAACTGTCTCAGCCTTTGTTTGTCTAAGAAAGTCTTTATTACCCATTTATTTTTGAAGGACAAGAATTCTTGGTATGATATTTCTGATTTGCACTTTTTTTTTTTTAATTTCAGGATGTTAAATTTACTATTCTAGTACCTTTTGGCCTTCAAGGTTTCTGCTAAAAAATTATTTGATAGTCTTATGAACATTCCCTTGTATGTAATAATTCATTTTCTCCTTGCTGCTTTCAACTTAGTATAATTTTTAGTAATTTGATTATAATATGTCTTTGTGTAGATCTTTCTGGTGCATCCATATGTGGAGGAAGTCAGGAGCTTCCTATTTCTACCATGTTGCTGATGTCACTCTCGGCAAGCACTATCTGGTGTTTTCTTAATATTAAATTGCCATTATGAAGTTTTGCAAGAAGGTCCCAGAAATGATATTGTGCCTTTTTTATTGTAGTGCATATCAGGAGACATAGATTGTAGATATGTCTTATTTTTAAGAGTAGTAGCCGTGACTTCATTGTTAACATGGTGTCTGCTCTGTTTATCCAATATAAAGTTAATTTTTTCCTATGCAATTAAAATAAGTACCTTGTGAGAGATATTCTGTGTACATATCCTTTGCTTTTGCTCACTTAAAAATTGTATCCTGAAAATTACTTCATTTAACTTCAAAGAAGTCTTCCTCATTTATTTTTTTCAAACCCTCAATGTACTTCATTACCTGGATATGCTGTAGGTTAATTCCACCAATCTCTTGAACTGCCTTTTTGAGTCTTGCATTTGTGGATTCAAAATGGCTTTGAATTGTCTACCCTGATTTAAATTCTATAAAAAGAAACACATTCTATTATTGGGGCTGTGAAAAAACATGCACTTCAACACATTGCTGGTGGGACTGCAAAGTGGTACAACCTTTTGGCAGTAAATTTTGAAATCCTAACAAATACCTACACATCTACTTATTGTTTAACCAACAATCCCACTTCTAAGAATCTTCCCTGAAAATACCATTTACAAATCCAAAGTACCTATGCACACATTATTTGTAACTACAAAATGTTGGAAATAATATAATAAATGTTCATATATAAGAGATTGAAAACATATAAAAGTACAAGACTCACTGGTAAAGTGTTTTCAATAGTCTTTCCTTTAACTCTTTTTCTAGAAATATTTTAGAAATAAATTCTTATACAGCTCTCCATTAAAGTATCTCTAGAACTCAGCAACTAGCAGATTTAACTTTTCCTAATTGGTTCAATTGCCAGCCTCTCTTCCCCATCTCAAGCTCTAGCTTACTGTCATCCTACCCTGCATTATGGTGTCCCTTCAGCATTATGAGCTGTTTGCTTTCTGCCTAATAATTTCATTTCTTAAGACGTGTTCAGCATCAGCTATATCTAGCGGTGATGTTTATTGCTGCGATTTTAAAGAGTAAGCCATTCTCATGTCTGTGAGATAGATACGCAAATTATACCTACATCCCAGCATTCCATGAGAATGGGGTGAGTTCCATAAGAATGGGGTGAGTTCCATGAGAAAGGGGTGAAAGGTGTTATAACTCACTGTGAAAATACAGAGAAGGAGCAGAATACCTGTCTAAAAAGGGGTAGTAGTTTATAGGAAAGGCTTCATGGCTAACGTGAGACTTGAGTGGAGGTTTAATTTTCTATTTGCTTGAAAATTTTCTCCTTTCTTGCCATATCTAGGGCTTCCAATTTTTTGTAAAAAAAAAAAAAAAAAAAAAATAGATTAAACATTTTTGCTCATAAATTTGCCAAATGCTTTTCTCTATGAAATTATATATCAAGATCACTTTTGCTTTGTAGTTAAGTATATTGAGTACTTCAGTTAAGCACTTGCTTTTATGAAATTGTTTTTATTATTATTTTTAGGAATAGAGTTTTACTCTTTATCAGGCTGGAAGGCAGTGGCATGATCATAGCTCACTGCAGCCTCCAAATCCTGAGTTCAAGCAATCCTCCCATCACAGCCTCCGAAGTAGTTGGGACTATAGGTACATGACATCATGCCCAGCTAATTAAAAAAGAAAAGAAATTTTTTTTTGTAGAAACAAGGTCTCACTACGTTGTCCAAGTTGTGTTTTTAAAAAACAATTACAGAAGTCACATTATTATACTAGAACTATCGTTACGTAGGTTTGGTAGATTATTTACTAATAGCTTTACTATTGGTATTACTATTACTATTGGTAGTTATAGGCATTTATATAAGAATGTAAAATAATCAGCCAGGCACGGTGGCTCATGCCTGTAATCCCAGGACTTTGGGAGGCCGAGGCAGGAGGATCACGAGGTCAGGAGATTGAGACCATCCTGGCTAACACGGTGAAATGCCCTCTGTACTAAAAAGTAAAAAAAAAAATCGTCAGGCATGGTGGTGGGCACCTGTAGTCCCAGCTACTCGGGAGGCTGAGGCACGAGAATGGCATGAACCCAGGAGGCGGAGCTCACAGTGAGCCGAGATCGCGCCACTGCACTCCAGCCTGGGAGACAGCCAGACTCCATCTCAAAATAAATAAATAAATAGAAAAAATATAAAATAGTCACTCAGTATTTTACTTTAATACCCAATCACTTATTTTCTCATGAATTTTATGAAGGAGTTAACTTAGAACTCAATTATATTACAGCATATGCTTTTATGATTAAGCAGGTGGTAATGCTTGGACTGTAGGCTCAGTCTGTCAAAAATAAACTTCCTCCTACAATGATAAATTAATGTGCTTGTAAGGCAACAGCAATTTGTTTATGGCCTTTTCATGCAAGGAAGACATCATTACAGGCTCCATCAATACCAGCACATCTTTGATAGAACCTTCAGCATAATTAGTTTTCAACATATTGAAATTGATAAACAACTTTCTAAGTGTCATTATATTCTATATATGTGCTCATTACATGTGTTTTGGAAGGAAGAATAAAAACTTCAAAATGTTTCAAAGTAAGTTCTCTGATTATATGAAAATAAATGTTTGGGTATTTTCTTTATTGTGTACGGGTGTAGGAAACTGCGTGTCTGTGCGTGTGTGTATGCGTGCAATGGCACACATGTGCTTTGGAAACTGACTTATAATTTCTAACACTTTGCAAGAAGAGAGAAGTAGAAAAGAGAGGTAACAATCTTCAGCCATTTCTGAGATAGCTAGAACTTGAAGGAAAATAACGAATCATCATGTTTAACAGAAGTTTGAGGGAGTATGGCATAGCATAATCAATTATTTTACAGCCAGTTATAAATCTCCATGTGGAAATATTAACAACGTATACTACCATTAAGCAAGATGATATTTAGTCATTCATTTTGTTTTTTGCTGAAAAGAAACACAAATGAATTGTTGGAGTGATAGAAACTTTTAAATCAAGGCCTCACCTGGTCAGCAAAGCTGATGAACTGTTCACTAGCCAACATGCTGCTATAAGGAATTGACAAGATAAAGGAGGGGATCAATTAAAAATAAGTTTTCACAACTTTGTTTGAATTGCGTATGTCAAGTGTCATATAATTACTATCAGGATAAAACTGTGTGCTTGACATGAAACATGCTTAAGAAAGACAATTTTCTTCTTCCGTTAGAGGGTGGCTAGGGCAATACTTTTGACTAAAGGTGAAAGAGGAAAAAAGGAAGGCCTACGAACATAGTTATCTAATCAAACAACTTTGACTTTATTTAATTTGGTAGCCATTGAACACTGCAAAGCTGCTTCTGCTAAGTCTGGAGAGCATGACTTTTTGGACTCAGGCCACAATTATACCAGCCATTTGTTGCTCACCTCTGGCTCTAGGGACTCAGCTATTTTCTTTTTCTCTTAAAGGGATATCACTATTCATAGAATTCCTTGCAATCTCTTTCCCCATGATGACCTTCAGGCTAATAGCCTGTATTTTTCACAAAGAGTTCCATTTATAATGGCCATTTGCTAGGATATATATGCTATTGGGGTATAAAAATTACAAAGGTCATGAAAATCCAGTAGAACTTCCCTAGATTAATTTTATGTATTAATATTACCCTCTGCTCATTTGGACACTGACAAGTGTTAAATTGACTGATGTGTTTTTTCTTCTTTCATATGTCATTTTTATTTTCAGAAGTCAGTATTGGAGACACAAAAGATTGCATGGAGCATTACACATCCAGGTGTAGCCACATCCATAATACTGCATGCATGAGCAATGCCCTAGGAATGCCCTTTGAAAATGATTAATACAGATGCTATATTTTTAACTAGGTACTACAGAAAGAGCATGCAATATCTATTACATAAATTTAATTTTCATTTTGGGCTTTATTAATTGTCATTCTTTTCCTTGAGCATGAAGGATTAAAATAGACTGTGATATTTATAAATGTTTAACAGATCTTCCTTATAGCATGTCCTAGACCATGTTTTAACTGAACAGCTCTTTGAATGGAGCCCCATCAAAGTCCAGGGCTAAAATTAATCTGCCTGAGGTACTACATGAACAGAGTGCAGTGGTTTTGGCGAGGCTTGACAACGCCTTTCCTGGCATTAAAGAGGTTGGGGTTGCAGCCACCCTGGGAAGAATACAACTGAGCTGCTATGTCAACTGTGCTTTCACCTTGCAAGATTCTGGACCAGATTCTGGCACAACTGTTCCTATAATCACACCAGACGATATGTTATTATTATCCAGCTAAAAAGAGTCATAAAGTCACTTCCTGTTAGAGATCATTATAAAGACAACTAGAAACTATTGGCAGTAGTTTGGTATACACTGAGCATTCTTCAAAGATATTTGTCAAAGTTTTCTGTATACCCTATGGTTTGCAGTTATCTTTCTTTTTTTAAAAAAAAATATTTTATTTTAAGTTTCAGGATACATGTGCAGGATGCGCAGGTTTGCTATGCAGGGAAATGTGTGCCATGGTGGTTTGCTGCATCTATCAACCCATCACCTAGCTATGAAGCCCCACATGCATTAGCTATTTATCCTGACACTCTCCCTCTCACTGCCCTTCCCTGACAGGCCACAGTGTGTGTTGTTCGTCTCTTTGTGTCTATGTGCTCTCACTGTTCGGCTCTCACTTAAAAGTGAGAACATGTGATGTTTGATTTTTTTGTTCATGTGTTTGTTTGCTGAGGATAATTACTTAGTACTTTAACCTTGTCCCTGAAAAGGACATGCTCTCATTCCTTTTTATGGCTGTATGGTATTCCATGGTGTATATTTACCACATTTTCTTTATCTAGTCTATCATTGATGGGTGTTTTGATTGATTCCATATCTTTATTATTGGGAATAGTGCAGCAATGAACATATGTATGCATATGTCTTTATAGTATAATAATTTATATTTCTTTGGGTATATGCTCAGTAATAGGATTTCTGGGTCAAATTGTATGTCTGGTTCTAGGTCTTTGAGGAATTGCCACACTGTCTTCCACAATGGTTGAACTAACTTACATTTCCACCAATAGTGTAAAAGTTTTCCTATTTCTCTGCAACCTCATCAGCATCTGTTGCTTCTTAACTTCTTAATAATCATCATTCTGACTGGCATGAGATGGAATCTCATTGAGGTCTTGATTTGCATTTCTCTAGTGATCAGTGATGTTGAAGTTTTTTTCATGTTTGTTGGCCCAGAATTTCCTTAAGTTGATAAACAACTTCAGCAAAGTCTTAGGATACAAAATCAATGTGCAGAAATCAAAAGCATTCCTATACACCAACAATAGACAAACAGAGAGCCAAATCATGAATGAACTCCTATTCACAATTGCAACAAAGAGAATAAAGTACCTATAAATACAGCCAAAAAGGGAAATGAAGTTCTCCTTGAAGAGAACTACAAATCACTGCTCAAAGAAATCAGAGAGGACACAAACAAATGCAAAAACATTCCATGCTCATAGATCAGAAGAATCAATATTGTGAAAATGCCATACCACCCAAAGTAATTTATAGATTCAATGCTATTACCACTAAACTACCATTGACATTCTTTACAGAATTGGAAAAACGACTTTACAATTCACATGGAACCAAAAAAGAGCCCATATAGCCAAAACAATCCAAAGCAAAAAGAACAAAGCTGGAGGCATCATGCCACCTGACTTCAAACTATATTGCAATTTTCCTAAAAAAAAATAAGTAAAAATAAAATGGGATTAGGCCTGACATGGTGGTTCACGCCTGTAATCTCAGCGCTTTGGGAGGCCAAGGCGGGCAGATCATGAGGTCAAGAGATAGAGACCATCCTGGTAAACATGGTGTAACCCTGTCTCTACTAAAAATACAAAAATTAGCTGGGCGTGGTGACGTGTGCCTATAATCCCAGCTACTCGGGAGGTAGAGGCAGGAGAATCGATTGAACCTGGGGAGGTGGAGGTTGCAGTGAGCCGAGATTGAGCCACTGCACTCCAGCCTGGCGACAGAGTGAGACTCGCTCTCCAAAGAGAAAAAAAAAGGGGGGGGGGAGTTGGCGGGGGATTAAAACACAAGTAAGAGTTTGTCACTAGTTAAAAAAGGAAGAAATAGGTCTTGTAAAGCTATGTTGAAATTGGATGCTGGGTGAATGGCTAGGTTTCCTTACTAGTCAATTGTCTTAGACAGTTTGTGCTGCTATAAAGGAATATCTGAGGGTGGGTAATTTATAAAGTAAAGAGGTTTATCTGGCTCATGTTCTGCAGGCTGTACAAGAAGCATGGTGCCAACATCTCCTGGTCAGAAAGTCAGATTACTTCTACTCATGGTGGAGGGAGAAGGAAAGAGGTGTGGGCAGAAATCACATGGCAAGGAAGAAACAAGAGAGAGGGAAGGAGGTGCTGGACTTTTTTCAACAACCACTTCTTGTCACTCCTACAAGAATCTCACCAAGTCATTGATGAGGGAACCACCCCCATGACCCAAACACCCCCAAGCATCCCCCACGACCAACACTAGAGACCAAATTTCAACATGAGACCTGGCAGAGTCAAGCAGACCGTTTTAAAGCATAGCACCAGGAGAGCAGTTTATTCTCATCTGCTTGGAGTAGGAGTGATTCAAGTTAAAAATGCATTTGTGGCACTGGGACACTTTCAGTGTATTAAACGCCAAGTGTATGTGATAATTAATGTAAAATATAATATAACGTAACTTACTTACAGTTACTGACTTCTGTTTCTCCTCATTGTAAACTGTCAGCATGCAGTTTTATTTCAAATAATAATCCTTCTAGGTATGCCCAATAAAAAATAATACCCAGATGACTCACATGGAAACAAAAATTTATTCAAATTATCTCAAATTTTAGAAACTAAACTAAGATTGGCATAGTTATGCATTGCTCTTGTAATTATGAGGTTGACACCAAATACACATTAATCAATTAAACAGTCTCGATAGTCCGAGATTCACATGACCAACTGAAACAACCTTGTACAAAATCATTCATTTTTTTTCTTTCGCCAAATATGACATATACACAATCTATTTTGGTATCGTTTAATTTTATAAGAAGAAAGTAAGGTCCAAATTAGAGGCTTCTCTTGGTTAATTTTTCCACAAACATGTCTTACAGTAAAGGGCATTTTCCCTTTATCTTTTATCTATATTTCTCCAGATGATCAAATCAGTTGTAAAAAAGTATTGGTTGTTTGGAGTGAAAATGATGAGCGCCTGGAACACATGATCCTGAAAGAGAAAAATGTTTAAATATTTACATTTCCTAGCAAGAAATATTGTACCTGACTAAAATAAACTGAGAAGTAGTTTACTAATAATGGTCTATTATCATACTAATATTTACTTATATGAAGAAATAAGAGTTCTTAAATTTTTTACAAATGTGACATGATTTGTCACATATCTATACTCCTTAGAAACTATTGGAGAATGTGAAATTGTTTTGTCCATACTTCTAATAGTTCCACCTCTATTTTTTCATCCCCCCCAAAATAATAAATTGTTTTTAAATTACAAGAATGCTTTTTTAAAAAATTTATGTTTTTTCTTTTAAATCTAGTAAGTTCTAAATTACACTTTGATGCATTAGATGTTTTAGAGCTCTGGTAAGCTCTAAAACAAACTTATAGTCTCTTTTTGTTGTTTTTATTTTCACTCTGGTACTTCTACATCTTACCCCCATTGGGTAAAAAAGAACATTGAAACTTAGCACTATTTAACATACCAATTAAAAAGACACATTAAAAATTAAAATGATGGCCAGGTGTGGTGGCTCACACCTGTAATCCCAGCACTTTGGGAGCTGAGGCAGGTGGATCTCTTGAGGTTAGGAGTTCAAGACCAGTCTGGCCAACATGGTGAAACCCTGTCTCTACTAAACATACAAAAAATTAGCCGAGAGTGGTGACAGATGCCTGTAATCCCAGCTACTGGGGAGGTTGAGGCAGAAGAGTCACTTGAAATAGGGAGGTGGAGCTTACAGTGAGCCAACATGGCACCAGTGCACTTCAGCCTGGGCAACAAGAGTGAAACTCCATCTCAAAAAAAAAAAAAAAAAAATAGAATTACAGTGAAATTACGTTAAGAATTTTCTATTAGTAACCATTCTTTTGGATAAGACATTGTGGATAATCAATGTTTTGAAAAGGTTAGCCCTTAATTAGGAATTACATTTTAAGAGAGAACATTTATGAGAGCTCAAGAACAAGTTGATATTGGACTGCATTGAGCTGGTGTTTCTTAAGTTTGGGCTTTAGTTTCTACATTGATATCCCTGGTGACCTTTAAAGATCACCTTATTTCTCTGGACTAGCTGTTTCCTAACACAGAAAACAGGAATAACAATTTCTATATCCTCATCTTAAAAATATAATGGATCTAAAATAGTGGCTGATTTATTGATTTTACTTTTCTTCATTTCCCTCTTCTTAATAATAACTATTATTCAGTGCTGACTATGTGGCTAGGCATTGTTTTAAGTATTTTCATAAGTATTAAAGTGTGTAATCCTCTGCCACATGTGCTAAGGTGAGAATTAATCTCATACCTATTTCACTGATGAGAAAACTAAGCCATGGAGATGTCAAGTAACTTGCCTAAAGTCACGCAGTCCATGAGTGCCAGAGCCAGGATTCAGACCTGGTAGACTATACTGTCCATGGCTTTTACCACTACACTTACTGTCTTTTTATCATTATTATTATTGTAGCTAAATTTTTTGAGCTAGGTATTTTACTAGAATGTCCACTGAAGCACTATTATAGCCTCATGAATTAAATCCTAACACTACTATTACTTTACACATGAAGAAAATCAGTTACAGCGAAGTTCATTATTTGCCCAACATCACAAAGCAGCATCAGATTGAGCTCAGAGATTTGACTCCAGGAATTGCATTTCCTGGACTGCTACACAAATATATTTAATTAAACAGCAGAATTAACTTGTTTATGTTCTGCTTCCCTTTACAAGGATTTGAGATGGCTTCAAAACACGTTGCATGTTGATTAAGAAGAAGGCATTAGTTTTGGATAGTTGTAGCAAATGTAAATGTGGAAGTAGCATGACATGATTCAATAACCAGTGGAACTGAGAGACATGGGTAAAGATATAGTAGTGTCACTGTTCCATCCCAACTGCCTATAAACTGACGGCAGTGACACCTGCCTTGGCAAGAGTCATACACGTGACTTCAACTCACATTCAGTTGGCCAGAACTAGTTGCATGACCTCAATTTGACTGTGAAGAAAAAAGGAAGGTATAACATGTGTTTAGAAAGGAGAGAGGAACCAGGAATGATGAGTATTAGTGATTTCTAGGATACTTCATCTCTATTATAAGAAAAAATAATACCCATCTCTTAGTTGATTGCTTGAATTTAATGTATATGACATTTAATGTATGGTACATATAGTAAGTTGACATCAACTCTAGTTCATGTTTCTCTTGAAATATATCTATTCAAAAATGAATAATTACTTAGGGAAACCAACTAATTAAGATACTTGGGTTTAAAGTTTATTTTTTCATTTCTTCATATGACTTTTACTATGCCTCATAAACTCCTATAAGTAACAAAAATAATTACATTTATTTGGTATTTACTATGTTCCAGACACTATGTGTTAACTCATTTCATCGTCACACTGGCTCTATGATGTGAGCACGATTTATTATGTCTATTTAGTGTATGAGAGTACTATCAACTGGATCATTTGTTTGAATTACTGTGAATAAAGCTGTAAAAAGAGAAGATAATTCTACAGCACATCTTGAAAACTTCAGTAATACTGTTGTTGTTAACCTATTTTAAAGATCTGAAAAAAAAATCAGCATTTAGTGGACATTTACTACATGATAAACACAGTGCTCCTGCTTAAATTTGTATTGCATGTAACCTTCACATAAATTCTCCAGGATAAATATATTAAGCTACATTTCACAGATAAGAAAGATAAGGCATATAGACTTCAAACGTAGAAATACACGTATTTGTATATTTAAGGATGAATGGGATGGTTGATGATTAACATATATTAAAAATGTATTCCCCAAAGATGTCTTTGAAAGAGTTGAATATGGATGTGATGGTGTTTATTGGTTGTTGCAATTTAAAAAACATCTTTCCACCTACAATGGTTTGCTTTGCCATTTTAAATCAAGTCGAACCATATATTCATTTATCTTAATTTTACTTGCTAAGCTTTTAACTGAGACATAGAAATTAGGTAAAGATATTAAGTAGAATAATGACAACAGATATTCATATATAATTAAGGAGAGAAAATAATTACTATTCAAAAGGACAGTTCCGATTTGTCTTGTCCCAGGAGGGATGACATATATATTGTATACAGCGAAAGCTTAAGATGTTCTTTTTGAAGTGTTCGTTGACTTAATCATTAATAAAAGTTTCATGAAGCCAAGTTATAATTCATGAAATAATTTTAAAACACAGAATTAAACAGTTGATAATATTTTCTGTAAAAATGTGTACTAGAAAGAGTGAAAATGTTGCCTTTCATTATATTAACCTTCATATCAGCTATTAGGTTTAAAATAATGTCAAATAGAATAAGCTACAAGGAGCTCATATGATCATTTATTTATATCTTCATACCACTTTAAATGTTCTGGATTTTTAAATTTTCTTACTTAATCTGAGTAATGTATGATATGGTCTAGTACTCTTTATTCATCATGAACAAAAGATAAGAAAAATCAATGTGCATCAATGTACTGAATATTTTAAATTCGAAGAAAACACTGGACTAATCGTGTGTGCACACATGTGTTTGTGCATATGTGCACACTTGTGTCTGGCAGAACAAGCACATTACTTATGATGGCGGTATTCAGTGTGGCTCATTCTTCACTTTCCCGCCAAGTTATTAGAAATCTCTAAAAGTAGACTGGGTATGGAGCCCTTAATAATCTATTGCATACAGCTAACAATGACACTTCATTAATTTTATATAAAACAATTCATCAAAATGTTTGCTATAAAATGTGTATTTATTCCTGCAATTCTGTAAATATGCTCTAAATAAACTATCACTAGCCTATAAGGATCAATGCTTATGAGTTACTTTTCACATCATCAGTTTCATGTAAAATAAAAATACTGTAAAAATGTATACACAGAATGAAGTACTCTTAGCAGCTGTTTCATTAGTTAGAACATTTTTGCTAATAATTTTGATATTTTGGTCCGATGGATTTTTTCTATTAAATGATTGGCAGAAATACAGAGTTCGAATTGGGTCACATATCATTTTGATCAATATTAAAATTTTTCATGTTTATTTTAAACTTAACTTTTTTCCCTCAATAGTATTAGGCAGAATTACCATCCCCGAGAGGCACAACAATAAAGCATCATTAATTTCCATATTAGATTTTGGCATAAAAGGAACAGTTGCTATTTTATTTGTATGTTTCTTCTACTTATTTTCTCTAATGTTTCAGTTTTCAATTTGCTGTGATTCTGAATGTCTTGAATTTTTGAGTTGCATGTATGCTTTCTAAACAACACAGATGAGAAAGATAAGACACTATTATGGATTGTATTGTATGACTTTATATCTATGAATCAGATTTCAATTTAAGAAAGAACAAACTGTTGAGATAGTTGGATTGTTTTAATTAAAATGTTAAGATTTGGGGTTTCTATCAAGGACTCTCATTGGGGGGTTCAAAATACCTCGTTTCTTATTCAAATTAAATCTAGTAAATATCTTTCTTTGGTTTATTCCAGTGGAGATTATAGCCATATTGTATTACGGACTAGGAATAAATGTATTGCCTGTCTTTACACTTCATAGTTTGTTCATTAATGCATATGTAGTGTGTAGAATACTGTCTGATTTACAGTAGCTGTCAAATATTTATATTTTGGAGGGATAAATGTATAGGCATAATTGTATTGTATCAAAATATTTCAAATGAATTAAATGATGAAAAGACCTAATATACATTACAAATAGAATTTTTATACACACACAAATATATATTGTATACAAATAATTTACATAAAGTTTTATAGTGTAATCTTTTTTTATTTTCTATTGGCTGTTGATTTAATTGCTTTCTTGGGAGTCTAAGAGACCCTTCTTTAGAAAAACAGCCTAACTTCAACATTACTATATTTGTTATGTTACATTCATTTGCTAAACCTCTGTATATAATTCGTTTTTGTCTCTTCCCAAACAGTTATATTTATATACATTTGTTAAATAGACAAGGCTATCTGATCACTCTTCAAAATGCTGTTGCTATAGAAATTTAGCCAAATATGTTAAGTATGACACCATAAAAGTGGGTTTTAAAATACAGCCTTGAAAAAAATATGATCCATTTTACAATATTATGACAAATGAAACAAAACAAACCACCACCAACAAAAAAAAAACATTTTTAACATACATTGAAAAATAATATTTAAGATTCCAAGAGCTCTAAGTTTGAAATTCTAAAACTTCAGGAAACTCCCCTAGCTAGTTTGTGATGCATTCATTTTAAAAATCAAAGACTCGATGAAGAAGCCTTCATGCTGCTATGTGTATTCTGGAAAAACCACTGAGGAACAGTTCAATTTGGTTATAAGATTTTTTATTTTGTAAACTATACATAAACAGTAAAAAAGAAAATGCATTATACTTTAAATATTACATAAAGTCAACATTAAAGTTTGTATTGAGTGTGTATAAATTAAATTGAAATAATTCATCAATTTTGCTTTCAATGAATTGTATACTGGGAAACCAGTTTACCCACTGTTGAAATTAAAGATACCAATATGTAACATTCAACAGGATTTTCCATTTTTATTATGGGCACAAAACCATTGGTCTGATATAGTTAAAAGTGATGGTGTGCCAAAATGTCTACACAATTAATTAACATGCTAACTTAAATACAGAGGTTAAAGTAATTTTTACTACAGTTACATCTTAAATGCTACTCTACACAATAATCATAAACAAGTCCACATGGCAATTATGTAACAATAGAAAAAAAGGAAGAAACATATCCCATTTTCTTCATTCCAGCAGCAGTACCTTTACTGTTATTAATCTGTTAATTAGGTGTGCTTATATATTGCATAATATACTATATTGGTATGCATGCTAAAATCTTTCTATTTCTATTTTTGCAAGGCACCATACAATACGTTCTCTAGGTTTCGGCACTACTAACAAAAATAACATAAGTCTAAGATTAAATGCAAATTTTTATCTAAAATGAGAAATAAAATGAAAATTAAGAATTCAAAATTTGACCTTGGGGCAAATGACAAACTTTGTAAAAATATGGTTTAAATCAATCTTTCCCTTTGTCTTCCTAATTTAAATTCTGAAACCTAAGTTGCTGGTCAGAAAGATAAAGAAATCTAGAAAGTCAAATAAATCATGTTATTAAAGAGTATTTTTAAAAATCTGCATAGGACTGCCATCCAAATTAAAATACACATTGGAAAGACCAACTAAATTTTTAACTTTCAGAATCCATGGTTTTCCATTCTTGTCATTTTGTAAAATGTACTATGAGATCCAGAATAATTTCATAGTTAAAAACACCACTATTAATGTAAACACAATGGAGGACTCTACAATTGTCACTCTGTTTTTCTTGCCATGTGGTATCTCTCTGTTATCCTGACTCATCTAGGTCTAGCAAGATGCTACTTTGGAAATGCAATTAAAGCATGCATATTTTTCTTAAATCCTCAGGACCCAGGTCATTAATAATTTATTCATTTTAAATTTCACTTAGAATTATCTTTCAAAAAATTAACATGTACGATCCCAAGCACTGGCTGTCATTTCGCTTATGGAAGATTTACGAAGTTTGTTCTCATGAAAAATTTATTATAGTAGCACTTCAAAACTTTATTTTCTCTGACTAGACTGCATATGTATTTTCTTGTTATGTAAGGAATATAAAAACTCAAAGCAAATCATTGTTATTTAAACATAAAGTTCTATAACTTTAACTGTAATTTTTCAAATAATTATACAAAATATATGTGAGGTTTAGAATCATTTTGTTATTGGGGAAGAAGATAATTTTAAATAGGCTATCATTTTTGTAAATATTAGAAATGTAGAATTTATTGATTTCAACTGTCATCAATCAAATGTATCCATCATGATCATCACCACCATCATCATCATCCCCTTCATCTTCATCATCATCTTCAATTTCATCTTCATCATTCATAATATCGTCTTCATTATCCTCATCATCAGTCCATTCATGGAAATCTCCACTAGCAAAATCTCCAGAGATCTCAAAATCTATAGCTTAAAAAAAGTGAACATAAACTACCTTTATTTGACTGAATAGTGTTAATTAATGAAAGACAAAATCCTTACGAAAATTAAGAATATTTTTTAAAAAGTAATTGCTTTTCTATCTTATTTATCAAAGATAAGGAAAGATCCATTTTCTGGAAAATTACCACATTTTAAAAATCTATCATTTGTTAAAATGTATGTGCTAAAAGCAGAATCATTATCGAGGTGTGTTATGCAAGATTGATCTCAGCCCAGTTTTTATAGAAGTTCATGTCAGACTGTGCATTTTAATTTAACATTTCTTCTACAAGTGTGACAGAAAAAGTGCTCCACCAAATATGCCCATTTCCTAATCTCCAGAACCTATAAATATGTTACCTTACATGAAAAAGTGACTTTGCAAATACGGCTAAGTAAAGGAATTTGAACTGGAGAGATTATCCTGAATTATCCAGGTGGATCCAAATTGTCACTTAGGTTCTTAAAATAAGATAATGTTTTCCAGATAGAGTGGGAAGGAGCTAGGACTACAGAGGAATGATCAGAGACGCAATGTTGTCGGCTTAAGATTAGAGGAAAGAGTCCATGAACCAAGGGATGCAAGCTGCCTCCAAGAGGTGAAAAGGGCAAGGAAATAGATTTTCCCCTAAAGCCTCCAGAGAGGAGCACCCTCCTGCTGACATCTTAATGTTGAGCTTAGTGAGACCTGTGTTGAACTTCTGAGGTAGGGAACTGTAGGATAAACGTTTGTTGTTTTAAGCCACTAAGTGGGAATTTGTTACTACAGCAACAGAAAACTAATATTTTACAAAATATTTTAAAAATAACTATTAGGCCGGGCGCGGTGGCTCAAGCCTGTAATCCCAGTACTTTGGGAGGCCGAGACGGGCGGATCACGAGGTCAGGAGGTCAAGACCATCCTGGCTAACACGGTGAAACTCCGTCTCTACTAAAAAACACAAAAAACTAGCCAGGCGAGGTGGCAGACACCTGTAGTCCCAGCTACTTGGGAGGCTGAGGGAGGAGAATGGCGTAAACCCGGGAGGCGGAGCTTGCAGTGAGCTGAGGTCCGGCCACTGCACTCCAGCCCGGGCGACAGAGCGAGACTCTGTCTCAAAAAATATAAAAAATAATAATAACTATTAATATTTATGGAGGCAATAATGCACATACATCTTAGAACTCACCGCGTATTGACTTTTCAACTTCTCCAATGCTGGTGTGGATTTATTTTCTACTCTTTCTAATATTTTATTCTTATAATTCTTTTGTATCTAATTATAACAAATCCAATTGATGTAATTCAAGGTTTATAAATTAGTTGATCTCACAAGACAACACAATAAAATTCCCATCTTAACTGAAGAAAATATTGTTTCTTTCTCCAACTTCATCTGCTGTATTAGTTATGAAATGTTAAGAAAACTCAGATTTCCACATTCCAAAAACAATGTTCCTGTTCACTTAAGGAACTCATCTCCATATAATTTTTATTTATAACATAAAAAAGTTATGTATCCATCATTGTCATCAATGACAACTGAAGTAATTTAAAATGCAACTACTTTACAGTACATATTACAAAGAGTGTTCCCTATATGTAAAATTTATGTAAGACAGCTACTGAATCCTCTTTCTTCCTACTTAAATCTAATTGCATTGGCCAGGTCAGCAAACAAAGCTAAGCTATTAAAAATGTTATAAACAAATGGATTCACAGCAGGAATTTAAAGATTAAATGAGATTACTTTTATTGTTTATCTTTTTTTCTTAACAGTCTTAGTTTATTAGTCTAAAATTTGCTTGAAGAATACACCTAAATATTTTCTAAAATGCAAGACTAAAAAGTACTTTATTTTCATTTTTGATCATTTATATTAATTGAAACACAATGAATTAATTCCTGGGGTGTGTGTGTGTGTGTGTGAGTGTGTGTGTGTACAATGAAGTGGCTTTTGTCATGAAAACTGTCTATAATACAAACAAAATTGACACTTGCAGTCTAGAAAAATGTTTTATGAAGTACAAATGGTACCACAATGGAAACTTTAAAATGCATGTATGTTATGTTCAACTAATTGTTACATTCTATTTTAAACATATATATAAAAAATGCATGCTCCTAAAAAAGAATTTGAATATTAACTATAATTCCCTTTAAACAATGAAATTACATTTTCCTCACTCAAGTACAAGGAAACATGCTCATAGAGCTGTAATTTATGAACTTTTACTTTAAAAATGTTTGTATTTCTTTGGCTGGTTAACCCACATATTCCCTAAGTCACCATCTCCAGAGGCATTCAGACAAAAGGGTGTCATCTGAAGCCATGATAAATAGAGTTTATTGACTTGCAGTAGGATGAATGAAAAAGGTCTGCTTCAGCTGAGAGGAAAAGAAGTACCTCAACCACTTTCTAAATTTGAAGTAGGAAAGGAACCCAGCTTTTAATTAATCTCTCTAGAAAATCTAAATTATGCAATGACCACTTATTATCTATCCAAGTTTTTAACATGCTAGGAGTAAGTTTTTTTGTCACTTCCTCCACCCTATATATTCCATAGTCTTTGCATAGAGTAAGTTCTGATTAAATGCTTGAACAAATGAATGAGGCTCTAAAGCACTTAATTCTGTGCTTGGGAAATTATGAAATAAGTAACCCTTCTCCTTACCACAATCTGCAACACCATTTATTCGGGATCCCATGACTTCATTTCCATATCTGTCAACACACCAGCACTGTCCAACACTGCCATGGCATTGTGTTGGCTTATAGTAACCATCTTCATCACACAGGGGGATATACTGTCCTGTTGAAACAACACACAGGCATACAAACACACACATGTAGTTTATGAATAAGCTGTGATCCTTTTTGATAGGCAGCAAATTATGCATTAATGCATTAAAGACATACACATATGGAGTGTCCACTATATTCCAGGATAGATACCAGTGATGCCTCAGAAGAAATCAGGGAAGTCTTTTCTGTCATGGAGCTGGCCATTGCCACAGTGAACTGCTTATAGTTCATGGATTCATTTCTTTTGTTAAGCAAATTACTGTTTCATTAGTTCTCACTGTGCAAAGGGTAGTGTTTCAGAGGCACAATACAGAATTAACATCTGATTGTGCCATGCTTATATTAATTCACCCAGACCACTTAGCATGGCAGAAGATCTGTCACCATCTGCCTCCATCACTGGCAACTTTCTACTTTCATTTCCCCAAATGTTCATTCCTATATTCCAAGCTCTTTCCAAATCAAACTCTATGTTTTTCCCAAATTCAACACTGTTTTGTCTCTTTACACATTATTTATGTCAACTAGAATCTCTCTCTTCTCTCTTCCATTTTAAGATGTGACTTAAATGTGACCCACAATCTAAAGTCTTCTTTTCAAGTGAAAGATTCCTGATTACTTCTTCCATTCTCTGTGTGTATGTGTGTGTGTGTGTGTGTGTGTGTGTGTGTGTGGACTGTCCCTGCATACTTTCACCACTATATTGTGATATCATCTATAGTTAGAAATATTTAGGTTCTCTTCATTTTCATTGTTGTATGAACAACATCTCAAACCCATGGTCTAGAGGGAACACAGTCCATTGGGAATAGTAGAACAGATAGATAAATTTATTTATTTATTTATTGAGACAGAGTCTAGCTCCATTGCCCAGGCTGGAGTATAGTGGCACGATCTCGGCTCACTGCAACCTCTGCCTCCCAGGTTCAAGTGATTCTCCTACCTCAGACTCCTGAGTGGCTGAGATTATAGGTGTGCACCACCATACCAGGCTAATTTTTGTGTTTTTAATAGAGATGGGGCTTCATCATGTTGTCAAGACTGACCTCGAACTCCTGACTTCAAGTAATCCTTCCACCTCAACCTCCCAAAATACTGGGATTACAGGCGTGAGCCATCGTTCCCAGCCAGAGACTTATTTTTATATCTATAAAATCTAAAATACTCCATGGTACAATGCTCATGATAAATGTTTAATTAGTAATTTAAAAGTGAAATCATGTTCTTTATAAGTACTCCAACCAGAATTTAAGTTCTAGGAGATAAGAATATTTGCTTTTATTTTCTGACTATTTTTTCTTCTGTGATCAGAAGCATGATAGTTGTTGGTGAATTTAAATAAATAAATAAATAAATAAATAAATGGATAAAAGACAAAACTTAGTCATGTAACCATATGGCATCAAAATTTCACTATCGCAAAAAGTTTAAAAATTGTTATATGCAAATTATTAACAGTTAAAAAAACTATATTTATTCAAATAGCTGAACTGCTAATCTTTCAATGAGACATACAGAATATCATTAACTGCAGAACACTTTCTATGGATTCAAGGCCACAAAACAACAAGGAAAAAAATTCAACATTGTTACATCTACAGCTTTTACAATTACCATGATTTGACATATTTGATATATACATGTTATGATGTATAGTTAATGCGACCATAATTGATACTTTATGCCAGTAAAGTTGGTTGATGTCTATAGTTTTAGCATAATTCTTAAGAGTACTCTCTTTTCCTTTCAAAGACTGAATCTCTAAATCAGGACCTGTGGCACCATACTCGTATATAACAAGTGATCAATTTCAGACGCATATAATACCCCACCCAAATTAGAAGAAATGCTTAAAGCCTTTAGTGTTCTCTAAAAAAATTTTCATTTATATTATGAAAGAATAATGAAGGTAACTCTTCCCAAATGGGCATAAAATTTTTTTTATACCTTCATATAATCAAAACTTGTATTCTAACAGATTTTTGCTACCGATAGACCTTAAGTAGAAAATACTTTAAAGTTGAATTTCAATGGCTTTCTTTATAGTACACGGCTAAACTTTGATTTGCCAAGACAAACCTATATAAGAACGTATTATTATTATTATTATTATTATTATTATTATTATCATTATTTTTGAGATGGAGTCTTGCTCTGTTACCCAGGCTGGAGTACAGTGGCACCATCTTGGCTCACTGCAACATCTTCTTCCCTGGTTCAAGCAATTCTCCTGCTTCAGACTCCAGAGTAGCTGTGATTACAGACACACATCACCATGCTAGGCTAATTTTTATATTTTCAGTAGAGGTGGGGTTTTGCCTATTGGCCAGGGTGGTCTCAAACTCCTGACCTCAGGTGATGTGCCTACCCTGGCCTCCCAAAGTGTTGGGATTACAGGCATGAGCCACTGTGCCCAGCCAGAATGTATTATTTTCATTTGTGAGCTGTGATATCTCCTGCATCTTGTAATAGGATTAAAAGAAACATGACACATTGTAGCATTTGTCATCAGTAATTTTCACACCTAAAAATGTTTTATTACAAAACACTAAATTTTTAATTCTGTACAATGGCCACTGAAACAAGGATTTGCAAGTAATGTGAAAAATCCTCTTATTTAAACATAATATATTGTAATTACAAATATGGTAAGTCAAAATATAAAACAGATTAATCAGATCCAGAGACATTAGAGTTATATGCCACTAAATACACAAGTATGTTAATATATGTGAAAATAAATGTTGCATATGTGGTGTCACACTTTGGATTCCAAAATAGAAAAAGAAGAACAGTGGCAAAACTGGTGATATCCAAATAAACTCTGAAGCTTACTTAATAGGACTATAGCAATGCTAATTTCTTAGACATTTACAAATGCTCCATCATTATTTGGCACATGCAAGACGTTATATTTAGGGGAAGCTGGGTGAAGAATGTTTGGAAGCTATGTACCTTTGTCACCATTTTTATAAATTTAAAACTATTCCAAAAAGAGTTTATTTAAAAATTGTATGGTTATATGAATAAACCACTCATATGTAATAGTTTAATGATCTGTTTATATCCAAACATTCAAATATTTCAAGGCTTTGAATAACATCTGAAATATCTATCTATCTACTTATACATTTATTTATTAAAAGTAGGGTAGTAAAAAATACTAATGAAAAATACTAACAAGTCTGTTCAAATTTCCCTGAGGTACTCAGAGCACCTTTTCACCCAATTTATAAAACTACTTGATTTAAATAGCACACATACATATATATATATATATATTTGCCATCAACTCTTAAATCTTAACCAAAGAATTAGAACTGAATTTTCTGCTGATGTTTTAACTTTAGCATTGCTTAAATCTCTCTTTTTACTTAATAACTTTCAAAATGAACATTATATTAGGGTAATAAAACAGACATAATATCTTTCAATAGGTAAGGTAATAAAAGTAAGTTTAATGGCTTTCAAAAAGTTCATAAATTTTGTTGCTGAAATTTAGTGCAGTCTATCTTTGTTGGATTAATATTGATTTTATGTTGCTGTTTCCCTGGGGTTATTTATGTAAGCAATAAAGCCTTCAGAAGAATGATCTATTACTCACCTAGGAGCTTCTTTACCCCTTGCCGCTTCTGAATATTGCTGAGCTCCATCTGGCAAGGTGGGTCTGCAATGACATTAAAAATGTTACTTAGAGGATTGTAGTTAAACAAAGAAAGTGTAATTTCTATGTTATCAAACTTCACTTGGTCTTTGCGTGCCTTCAGAAGACACGTATTATATATTAATTGGTTTACTTATGAAGATACATTCATATAGGTACGTACATGTGTCTATCTGTCATCTATCTAGCTATTATCTATCTATCTATCTATCTATCTATCTATCTATCTATCTATCTAATATCTATCTATCTATAGAGAGAGAGCACTCATGCTACTTTCCTAATTGTCAATATATGTATCACCTTGGTTTTCCTCAGAATGCCTGGATCAGATTTTTTAAAAGTATAAAAGATACTTATATGATGAAAAATACTTCTTATTTACTTTTAAAAGGTCAATCAAGTCAGAAATGTGAATTCAACTAATTGACTGCTGCTGAAGCAATTAACTGATTATGTTTTCCCCTCATTTAAATGTTTCTATGATATAGACAAATAGCTTTGTGTTACAAAAGTAATGTATGAAAAAGTTAATGCTTCTTTCTAGCTATGTTAAAGATCTTATTATACATTTTAATATTGTATAATGTTAAGAGATATTGGTCTTTTTAGTTTCATCCCTATATGCAATTTAGGAACAGGATATAATATAAAATTATTTCTGATAAGCCATTATTTAAAAATAAGCTGAAAACATTTAAACCAATTTGGAAATAATCTTTGCCTATTTTCAAACTTAACTGCTTGAAGGAGGACATTTGTAGAGAAATGTATAATTCTAAATAGTCACAATATAGTTTGACTTATATTGTTACTCTTGTATTTACTATTGGCCCTTCATATCTGTGAGTTCTGCACTTATAGATTCAACCAACCGCTAATCGAAAATTTTCAAAAAATAAAAAAATATAGAGATGATTTAAAGTATATAAGAGGACGTGTGTAGGTTATATGTCAATCCTTTTCCATTTTATAGAAGGGATTTGAGTGACTTGATTTCAGTGTTCACAAATAGTCCTGACATCGATACCCCTTGGATATCAAGAGATAACTGCATATAATTATATACATACATCATACGTAAAATATATATAGTCTTATCTGAAAGCAGTTTAATGCATTTTGTATTCATAGTCTAAAAACTTACTGTTAATGCTTGCTATATAAAAGTGGCATTATAAAATATTAAAACTGCAAAATAATATACTATTTCTTATTGTCCTGTGGTACAACTTTTCAGTAAAAAGGCAAAGTATAATTAATTTAAATGATTTTAAAAGTATATAATACATTGAATTCAAAATATTCAATTATTACATTTTATGTAAAAAAGTGGAATAAAGAATGAGATAGGTGCTTAACATATATTTTGTAGTTTAATATGTGAATTTAATCTTGCAAAATCTAAAAAAAATTTCATCTTACAGAATCTAAAATGGAAAGAAAGATAATCACTCCAAGATGGCCGAATAGGAACAGCTCCAGTCTACAGCTCCCGGCGTGAGTGACGCAGAAGGTGGGTGATTTCTGCATTTCCAGCTGAGGTACCGCGTTCATCTCATTGGGACTGGTCAGAAAGTGGGTGCTGCCCACAGAGTGTGAGCCAAAGCAGGGCAGGGCATCGCCTCACCAGGAAAGCACAAGGAGTGACAGAATTTCCTTTCCTAGCCAAGGGAAGCCATGACAGACGGTGCCTGGAATATTGGAACACTCCCACCCTGATAGCGTGCTTTTCCGATGGTCTTAGCAAATGGCACACCAGGAGATTATATCCTGCCCCTGGTTTGGTGGTCCCGTGAGGAAGGAGCCTTGTTTACTGCTAGCACAACAGTCCGAGATCGAACTGTGAGGCAGCAGAGAGACTTGGGGAGGGGTGTCCACCATTGCTGAGGCTTGACTAGGCAAACAAAGTGGCCAGGAAGCTCAAACTAGGTGGAGCCCACTGCAGCTCAACAAGGCCTGCCTGCCTCTGTAGATTCCACCTCTGGGGGTGGGGCATAGCTGAACAAAACATAGCAGAAACTTCTGCAGACTTAAACGTCCCTTTCTGACAGCTTTGAAGAGAGCAGTGGTTCTCCCAGCATGGAGTTTGAGATCTGAAAACAAAGAGACTGCCTCCTCAAGTGGGTCCCTGACCCCCGAGTATCCTAACTGGGAGACATCTTCCAGTAGGGGCTGACTGACACCTCATACAGCCTGGTGCCCCTCTGAGATGAAGCTTCCACAGGAAGGATCAGGCAGCAACATTTGCTGTTCTGCAGTCTCCACTGATGATACCCAGGCAAACAGGGTCTGGAGTGCATCTCCAGCAAACACCAACAGACCTGTAGCTGAGGGTCCTGACTGTTAGAAGGAAAACCAACAAACAGAAAAGAATAGCAGTAGCATCAACAAAAAGGGCATTCACACCAAACCCCCATATGTAGGTCACCATCATCAAAGAACAAAGGCAGATAAAACCACAAAGATGGGGAGAAACCAGAGCAGAAAGGCTGAAAATTCTAAAAGCCAGAGCGCCACTTTTCCTCCAAAGGATCTCTCTCAGCGTCTCGCCAGCAACAGAACAAAGCTGGACAGAGAATAACTTTGATGAGTTGACAGAAGTAGGCCTCTGAAGATAACAAATTCCTCTGAGTTAAAGGAGGATGTTTGAACCCACCACAAGAAAGCTAAAAACCTTGAAAAAAGATTGGATGAATGACTAACTAGAATAAACAGTGTAGAGAAGACCTTAAATGACCTGATGGAGATGAAAACCATGGCATAAGAACTATGCGATGCATGCACAAGGTTTAGTAGCCGATTCGATCAAGTGGAAGAAAGGGTATCAGTGATTAAAGATCAAATAAATGAAATGAAGCGAGAAGAGAAGTTTAGAGAAAAAGAGTAAAAAGAAATGAACAAAGCCCCCAAGATATATGGGACTATGTGAAAAGATCAAATCTACGTTTGATTGGTGTACTGAAAGTGATGGGGAGAATGGAACCAAGTTGTAAAACATTCTTCAGGATGTTATCCAGGAGAACTTCCCCAACCTAGCAAGGCAGGCCAACGTTCAAATTCAGGAAATACAGAGAATGCCACAAAGATACTCCTCAAGAAAAGCAACCCCAAGATACATAATTGTCAGATTCGCCAAGGTTGAAATGAAGGAAAACATGTTAAGGGCAGCCAGAGAGAAAGGTTGGGTCCATCAGACTTCCCAGACAAAGGGAAGTCCATCAGACTAACAGCAGATCTCTTGGCAGAAACCCTACAAGCCAGAAGAGAGTGGGGGCCAATATTCACCATTCTTAAAGAAAAGAATTTTCAAGCCAGAATTTGATATCCAGCCAAACTAAGCTTCATAACTGGAGGAGAAATAAAAGCCTTTACAGATAAGCAAATGCTGAGAGATTTTGTCACCACCAGGCCTGACTTCCAAGAACTCCTGCAGGAAGCGCTAAACATGCAAAGGAACAACCAGTACCAGCCACTGCAAAAACATGCCAAATTTTAAAGACCATCAATGCTAGGAAGAAACTGCATCAACTAATGGGCAAAATAACCAGCTAACATAATGACAGGTTCAAATTCACACATAACAATATTAACCTTAAATGTAAATGGGCTTAATGGTCCAATTAAAAGACACAGACTGGCAAATTGGATAAACAGTAAAGACCCATCAGTGTGCTGTATTCAGGAGACCCATCTCATGTGCAGAGACACATATAGGCTCAAAATAAAGGGAGGAAGGAAGACCTACCAAGCAAATGGAAAACAAAACAAAACAAAAAAATGCAGGGGTTGCAATCCTAGTCTCTGATAAAACAGACTTTAAACCAACAAAGATCAAAAGAGACAAAGAAGGCCATCACATAATGGTAAAAGGGATCAATTCAACAAGAAGAGCTAACTATCCTAAGTATATATGCACCCAATACAGGAGCACCCAGATTCATAAAGCAAGTCTTAGAAACCTACAAAGAGACTTTGACTCACATACAATAATAATGGGAGACTTTAACACGTCACTGTCAACAATAGACACATCAATGACACAGAAACTTAACAAGGATACCCAGGACTTGAACTCAGCTCTTCACCAAGTGGATCTAATAGATATCTACAGAACTCTCCACCCCAAATCAACAGAATATGCATTCTTCTCAGCATCACATCACACTTATTCCAAAATTGACCACATAGTTGGAAGTAAAGCACTCCTCAGCAAATGTAAAAGAACAGAGATCATAACAAAATGTCTCTCAGACCACAGTGCAATCAAATTAGAACTCAGGATTAAGAAACTCACTCAAAACTGCACAACTACATGGAAACTGAACAACCTGCTCCTGAATGACCAGTGGGTACATAACAAAATGAAGGAAGAAGTAAAGATGTTCTTCGATACCAATGAGAACAAAGACACAACATACCAGAATCTCTGGAAGACATTTAAAGCAGTGTGTAGAGGGAAATTTATAGCACTAAATGCCCACAAGAGAAAGCAGGAAAGATCTAAAATTGACACCCTAACATCACAATTAGAAGAACTCGAGAAGCAAGAGCAAACACATTCAAAAGCTAACAGAAGGCAAGAAATAACTAAGATTAGAGCAGAACTGAAGGAGATAGAGACACAAAAAATCCTTTAAAAAACCAATGAATCCAGGAGCTGGTTTTTTGAAAAGATCAACAAAATAGATAGACTGCTAGCAAGACTAATAAAGAAGAAAAGAGAGAAGAATCAAATAGATGCAATAAAAAATGATAAAGGGGATATCACCACCAATTCCACAGAAATACAAACTACCATCAGATAATATTATAAACACCTCTACGCAAATAAAATAGAAAATCTAGGCTGGGTGCAGTGGCTCATGCCTGTAATCTCAGCACTTTGGGAGGCCAAGGTGGGTGGATCACGAGGTCAGGAGATCGAGACCATCCTGGCTAACACGGTGAAACCCTATCTCTACAAAAAATGGAAAAAATTGGTCGGGCACGGTGGTGGGCGACTGAGTCCCAGCTAGTCTGGAGGCTGAAGCAGAAGAATAGCGTGAGCCCGGGAGGCGGAGCTTGCAGTGAGCCGAGATTCTGTGACTGCACTCCAGACTGGGTGACAGAGTGAGACTCCATCTCAAAAAAAAAAAAAAGAAAATCTAGAAAAAATGGATTAATTCCTGGACACATACACCCTCCCTTCTTGACTAAATCAAGAAGAAGTTGAATCCCTGAATAGACCAATAACAGGCTCTGAAATTGAGGCAATAATTAATAGCCCACCAACGAAAAAAAGTATAGAACCAGATGGATTCACAGACAAATTCTACCAGAGGACTGAAGAGGAGCTGGTACCATTCCTTCTGAAACTATTCCAATCAATAGAAAAAGAGGGAATCCTCCCTAATTCATTTTATCAGGCCAGCATCATCCTGATACTAAAGCCTGACAGAGACACAACAAAAAAACAGAATTTTAGATCAAAATACCTGATGAACATCGATGCAAAAATCCTCAATAAAATACTGGCAAACCGAATCCAGCAGCACATCAAAAAGCTTATCCACCAAGATCAAGTTGGTTTCATCCCTGGGATGCAAGGCTGGTTCAACATATGCAAATCAATAAATGTAATCCATCACATAAACAGAACCAAAGACAAAAACCACATGATTCTCTCAATAGATGCAGAAAAGGCCTTTGACAAAATTCAACAGCCTTTCATGTTAAAAACTCTCAATAAACTAGCTATTGATGGGACAAATCTCAAAATAATAAGAGCTATTTATGACAAACCCACAGCCAATATCATACTGAATGGGCAAAAACTGGAAGCACTCCCTTTGAAAACTGGCATAAGATAAGGATGCCCTACTCCTATTCAACATAGTATTGGAAGTTCTGGTCAGGGCAATCAGGCACGAGAAAGAAATAAAGGGTATTCAGTTAGGAAAAGAGGAAGTCAAATTATCTCTGTTTGCAGATGACATGATTGTATTTTTAGAAAACCCAATCATCTCAGCCCAAAATCCCCTTAAGCTGATAAGCAACTTCAGCAAAATCTCAGGATACAAAATCAATGTGGAAAAATAACAAGCATTCTTATACACCAATAACAGACAAACAGAGAGTCAAATCATGAGTGAACTCCCATTCACAATTGTTTCAAAAAGAATAAAATACCTAAGAATCCAACTTACAAGGGATGTGAAAGACCTCTTCAAGGAGCACTACAAACCATTGCTCTACGAAATAAAAGAGGGACACAAACAAATGGAAGAACATTCCACGCTCATGGATAGGGAGAATCAATATTGTGAAAATGGCCATACTGCCCAAGGTAATTTACAGATTCAATGTCATCCCCATCAAGTTAGCAATGACTTTCTTCACAGAGTTGGAACAATACTACTTTAAAGCTCATATGAAACCAAAAAAGAGCTCGCATTGCCAAGGCAATCCTAAGCCAAAAGAACAAAGCTGGAGGCATCATGCTACCTGACTTCAAACTATACTACCAGGCTACAGTAACCAAAACAGCATGGTAATGGTATCAAAACAGAGATACAGACCAATGGAACAGAACAGAGCCCTCAGAAATAATACCACACATCTACAACCATCTGATCTTTGACAAACCTGTAAAAAAACAAGAAATAAGGAAAGGATTCCCTGTTTAATAACTGGTGCTGGGAAAACTGGCTAGCCATATGTAGAAAGCTGAAATTGGATCCCTTCCTTACACCTTACATAAAAATTATTTCAAGGTGGATTAAATACTTAAAACCATAAAAACCCTAGAAGAAAACCTAGGCAATACCAGTCAGGACATACGCATGGGCAAGGACTTCATGACTAAAACACCAAAAGCAATGGCAACAAAAGCCAGAATTGACAAATGGGATCAAATTAAACTACAGAGCTTTTTCACAGCAAAAGAAACTACCATCAGAGTGATCAGGCAACCTACAGAATGGGAAAACATTTTTACAATCTACCCATCTGACAAAGGGCTAACATCCAAATCCACAAAGAACTTAAACAAATTTACAAGATAAAATCAAACAACCCCATCAAAAAGTGGGTGAAGGATATGAACAGACACTTCTCAAAAGAAGACATTTATGCAGCCAACAGACACATTAAAAAATGCTCATCATCACTATCCATCAGAGAAATGCAAATCAAAACCACAATGAGATACCATCTCACACCAGTTAGACTAGTGATCATTAAAAAGTCAGGAAACAAGTGCTGGAGATGATGTGGAGAAATAGGAACACTTTTACACTCTTGGTGGGACTGTAAACTAGTTCAACCATTATGGAAGACAGTGTGGTGATTCCTCAAGGATCTAGAACTAGAAATACCATTTGACCCAGCCATCTTATTACTGGGTACATACACAAAGGATTATAAATCATGTTGCTATAAAGATACATGCACACATATGTTTATTGCAGCACTATTCACAATAGTAAAGACTTGGAACTGCCCAAATATCCATCAATGATAGACTGGATTAAGAAAATGTGGAACATATACACCATGGAATACTATGCAGCCATAAAAAAGGATGAGTTCATGTCCTTTGTAGGGACACGGATGAAGCTGGAAACCATCATTCTGAGCAAACTATCACAAGGACAGAAAACCAAAGACCGCATGTTCTCACTCATTGGTGGGAATTGAACAATGAGAACACTTGGACACAAGGTGGGGAACATCACACACTAGGGTCTGTCGTGGGGTGGATGGAGTGGGGACAGATAGCACTGGGAGAAATACCTAATGTAAATGAAGAGTTAATGGGTACAGCACACCAACATTGCACATGTATACATATGTAACAAACCTACATGTTGTGCACATGTACCCTAGAACTTAAAGTATAATAAAAAATAAAATAAAAATAACAAAATAAAATAAAACATAAAGAAAAAGAAACATGTTTGAAAATCTTGTATAATTACCATATTGCTCTATTTCATTTTGAAATTGATCCAATTGATCCCTTTGTTAGTCCTAATAATCTTCTGAGTCTCTTATATTAAAGAATTAGGAATCAAATTGCATAGTTTTTTATATAGACATTTAAAATGTCATAGCTCTCCAAATATGACATCTAAGAACTAAGAGCAAAGAGTCCAGCTTAAGTTTCAATATTATATTGAAAACAGTTCATCTAGTTGTAATTGGCTAGTTATTGTAAAGCAGAAATAGTATTTCTAATGTTTACTTGAACTTCCTGGTGCATTTGAGTCTATACGTGAAAATCCAAGTACATTTGATTGGAATTTTGATTAGTAAACTCAGAGAATAATCCTGACTACCAGTGTTACAAGCTCTGTGTAAGGGAACATTTTAGAATTTCAAGAAAATCATGACTGATTGGATTGTTCAAGTACATATAATATTTAGTTTTAGACTGGTTTCTTATTATTTATAAGCCAGCTCTGTAATTCTGGCCTTTATGTATTCTTAGAGTATTTAATTAAGACTTCATCTATCATTTAAACTCACTTGCAAAGAACTGATCTAGGTAAAAGAATTGTAACCTAACTAATTGCAGTAAAGTTTGGACAGAATCAGACTATTAGGTCTACATAGGGTATGGACTAATAGGTCAGCTTAGGTTATACACATGGATTCGTCTCATAAGATGTATTCCCCCAATGTGTTTACTACCAACGAGTGTTTCAAGTTTATGCTAAATTCTTATTTTATGTGCTTAAAAACTGTATGAGAATCACAAATTAATAAAATATAAACTTTAATCAGAATATTTTATTAACTGTTCTAAACTAATATGGGAAAAGATGAAAAAAAAGTAGAAGTTAAATTTCCAGATGTTATTTGTTTTGAATATAAAATTGTTCATTGTTCTGCATTCTGAATTTTAAAACCCAAACCCCTACACTGGAGTCATCATATTAGGAATTGGTAATTCTCAATACAACAGTAACAATGCATTTTTATTTACCCATGAAATTTTGAACTAAATAAAATGTAATTAGAATAAATACATTTAAAATACTTATATGTTTCCAACAGTTACTACAATACAAAGCATGTTTTCTATACTTGAAAGTAGTCATTTCTAAGAAATATTTGTTTTTGGCTGTCAAATATATATAGATAATATAGAGTCAAAACTGAAAAGAAAGTGGGCATTATGGAGATTTGTGAATGAATCTTTCAGTTGGCAGCGTATGGCTGCACAGGCTGTGTACTGCACAACTCCAACAGGGTACCATCTACCTGAATTGCACCATCGATGGTGCCCTGAAGTTTTACAACAAGGCAGCCCTCTAGCAGTTTTTCAAGTAAGCCACTGCCCTTATTCACTTTTCTTCTCAATACATTATTGGTCATGCAGCCTCTCATAGAATGGTTATACTTTTAAAACTGTATGAGGTTCGTTTCATTCATAGAAATTTCAAATATTCATAATTCCAAATCCTCCATATTTATTTCATTTAATAGGAAAACCATACGTTTTAAAACAAATGAATTAATCCCCCATGCACTACACTTTGATATCTTTTCCTGTTAATTAAATGTATACATAACCTCCAATAATGTCATTAATTTTCATTTCATTCTTAAGAAAAAACACTCGTAAACTAGTTATTAGAAAATGACTTGTTGATGTTATTCATACTGAATAAGACTTTCCAATAAGTTGCTCTGATGATTCTATGGCATTTTATATATAATTACCTTGCTATTTCTGAAAGCAGAATTAAAAATATTTGAAGACAGAAATCAAGGAGTTTCATTTTAAATACTAGTTTATTCATTTACTCATTTTATAATGTGAAGTTATTGAATATGAATAAACTTCAGTCCTCAGCCATAAAATGGGAATATTTATACTTTCACAGGGCTATTTGAGTAATAATTGTATGTACATGAAAGACTAGGTGGAGCTGAATAAATAAATGTTAGTTTTCTTTATCATTCCTTTATCTTACACAACAGCATTTTCAATGGAATAGCAACTAATAAATGATTTACTTTTTAGAGTAAGTAAAAGTAGACATATTTTTATGAAAGTACATCCGTAACACGTAAGGTAGATAAAATCCCAAATTAATATTCCTCCTACTCACTTTTTCAGGATTACTAAGAATAAAGAATTCTACAAATTACAATCATGTTCATTTTGTATTTCTTGATTGTCATGATTTTAGAAAATTAGCCATCGAAACAACTTGTTTCTTAATCAAAATTAAAACAGTTTTTTCTCTTGGAAAACTCCAAGTATTTCACTGGCTTGAAATTGTACGTTCCTTTCGTTGTTGTTGTTGTTGTTGTTGTTGTTGTTGAGGTAGGGTCTCACTCTGTTACTCTGTTGCCCAGGCTTTAGGGTAGAGGTGCCATCTCAGCTCACTGCAGCCTCCAACCTCGCCCTCCTGCCTCAGATCTCCAAGTAGCTAGGACTACAGGCGTGTACCACCACTCCTGGCTAGTTCTTGTATTTTTTGTAGAGACAGGATCTTACCACGTTGCACACAATGGTCTCGGACTCCTGAGCTTATGCAATCCACCCACCTTGGCCTCCCAAAGTGTAGGATTACAGGCACGAGCCACTGTGCCCAGCTGAAATTTTTAACCTCATTTATTAAACTTTCAAAGTTAACTTTAATTTTATAATGTGAAAGTTATTTTTTAGAAAAACACCATTATTTTCCATATTATGCAACTCTAGTCTTCATTACAATTCTAAGTAAACCTAGATTAAATAACCTCTCATTCCATACTATTTTTGAGAGAAAGAGCACTCTCTATATAGCAGCTATATAGAGTATCTATCTATCTATCTATCTATCTATCTATCTATCTATCTATCACTACAGTAAATAAGAATTTCAGGAAAACATTCTAAGATGGAATATTTGAAAAAATCACCATATAAATTAATGGCTACTTTTTAATAAAATTACTTATTGAACTAAAAGAATACATAAAAATGAAGTTGTATCATATCACTAGCATGCCTTCTCAGTTACCCTGAGAACTTTTTAACTTCTAGCAATTAAAGTAATGAAATGTTGGCTAAGAGTTTACCCAAACCATTCTCAGTGTTAGAGAAGTTGTAGAAGCTCTTTTACTAGCTTAGGTACCATTTATTAAACTATTTCTGCTATGCACTAAATGAATCAGAGTACAAATCTTCTTATGGCTATACAAAAATTAACACTTTGGGAGAATGCTGCTCTTTAAATGAAACATAAATAAAGTAAAATTTTGCTATGGATACCTTTAATCAATCCTACAAATATTGCTACAAACCCCAAGAATATTCTAAGATAAAAGTATTTATCTATTTCTGTAGACGAAGCATTCAGAGTTATTCAGAATATTTTAAATGTTTGTGTATAGACACCAAAAATATGCTATCATAACACCAAAAAATAAAAATAAAAAACTAAAATAACATTTGTCATCATAAGAAAAGAGTACATGACTACATGTATTTTTCTGGCAGCTTAGCTGGATTTACTACTTTTTATTATTTAAATTATTTAAATGCACACTTATCATTAATACTAGGATGTAGGCTTTTAAGAGTATTTAACTTGAAAGCACATATGTAATATAGCCAACAATGTGTGTTTGTGTGTGTAATACATATTTTAATATAGTAAATGTATTTTTTAAACTTTTTTTAGAGTGGTTCATAAACAGTTAAGTTACTGTACTCAACTAAAGCTTCTGTTGACTTACCACTAATCAATTTATACATATTCATTTCATCCCTAATTACTGAACTATTACTAAATATGAAAAAGTAATTGAGATAATAAAATACCCCATATAATGTGCTGGTTTTCCATATCGAAGACTGAGAATCATTGATATAGTAAAGTATCTTGTTCTTTCTCTTAGGTGTTAAGAATTTAAAAAAACATTGACAATAGCAGGATTTACCACATTAATTCCCAGGGTATTTTCCTAAATTAACATCAACATTACACTTACCATTGTTTCTTTAGTTTCTCAAAACTTTATAATAATGTGAGTTTCTTGTTTCTTTCCCCATACATATTTAATATGAACTATCAATTGATTCCATAAGCGTGACTCCAATTTTACATTATGTTTACATTTCCTAATACACAAAGGTGCAGAAAGAATTGGTATCATTTCAACTTTTCACTTGCCTGGCCTCCTGCTTAGTATTAAGAGACACTTTTTCTGCTAGTGAATTTTATAAAAGCTAAGCTATTTCGAAAAGTTTGAAAGACTAAATCATTTTAAAATCACAGGAGTAAAAATAACTTTATTGTGAATGCTCTGGTTCACTCAACTCATTTAATACGATCACAAAATAGAACATTAAAACTCCACAGTATAGTGATAAAAAACTCATTATTTTACATTGTGGGCAAAGCAGATAGCAAATTAATTTTAATGATTACTTTTAATATCTATGTTCTTATATCTCTATGTGCTTCTTGGTGGCTCATAATGGAAACTATAATGCAGTGCATTAATATAAAATATTAATTACTATTTTTCATCTTATTTAGCATGTGTTGCATCTCTGGCAGAGTTGTTTGCTCAACAAGCTGCTTATTTGCTCTTTTATTAAACACTTGAATTACAAAAACGTATATAAAATGAATTAGCATAGTGTACTGTTTTATTATCGTAAAAAATAAGTAAAATTTGACATGCAGGTCAACTATTTGCATCTGTGGGGGTCTCATCTTTTACCTTGTTGTCTCTGGAAGCAGTAGCACCATTCATTGTTAGATATTAAACTGTCCTTGTATGTGTCACAAGAATTGAAGAATGCCTTGGTACACTGTTCATTCTTATCAAGGTAAATGCTTCTGAGCTCTGACTGGTCTAATAGCAGGTCATAGTTTGTATCAAGTCTGTTAAACATCCAGCCAAGTGAGTCCTTGCAAATTGGCAAGATACTGGTATCAAATCCTAAAGGCAAAGAGGGAAAATGACTAGTTAGATATGAAAGACACCATTAGCAGAAAGCAAAATAAGTCAACATAGCAGGTAGCTAGTGTAGGATATCTAATGAATAGTCAGAGAAGTAGAGCATTAAATTCATCATGAGTAATTTGTTTCAAATTAAAGTGGATATAGTAGTTTCTACATTTCAGGATAGTTGTGAGAATTAATTAATCAGAAAGCATCTGGTACTAATTAGTCATTCATTCAGTGGCAGTTACCATTATAATTATATATTATTTATATTACTTTACTGATCAAATGTCTTTAAATAAACAGTATATCATGATAAACATCTCATTAGATATATGTAAATATTATTTTAAAATATCCTGTAAACAAAAAATAAAATATATATTATTCACAGAACTGAAAATAATATCTTTAAAGCATACTTTACACAAAATGAGTAATAACTTTAATAATGCCCTATATGTTGGTCACTCCGCTATTTCACATAAACCTGTTGACCAGAGAAAGAATAGTCATCACGTAATTTACACAGCTACTTGGTCTCCTGCTTCCCTCGAGGAAATTTTACAAATGCAAATGTGTTGTTATGGGAGGCCAGATGGTGCACTGGATAGAGCAGGTATAGAGAGATGACGGAACTGGGTTTGTATTCAAGCTACACACTATTCCACATGGGTAACCCCTGGTAAGCTGCAGACCTCACTAACCTCAGTGTCCTAAATAGCATCAGATGCAATGCCAGTGTTTTGAACTATTTTAAAACTTTGCTTTAAACAATTCTTATTTTTAGGGATTCAGTGAGCTCTAATTTGTATGTTGCTCATCTAGTTGTTGTTTAATTTTCTCTTTCCTACTCATTACAAGTGAAAGTAAACTAATAACTCAGTTACTTGCATGGAAGAGAGGATGTATTGGAGACATGGGGACTTATGAAAACAGTATCAAAAAGATATAATCTTCAACAACAGGATTTGAAGAGTAATTTAAAGATTCATGAGTGCAATTCTCTCAGATTTTGTAGCTAATTTTATGTTCTAGTAATACAAAATCTATTTTGATAGTTTTTTTCTTGTTATACTTTCAATTATAAAAATAATAGAAATCAAAATATAAATACTTAGGATTAAAAATTAAATTGGAGATTTGGGGGCTTGAAAAATTTACAATTTCACAAACTTTTGGGAATGTGTTTTATTATTTTTCAGAAGATGTTTAATGCTATCTGTGAATCACCATATTAGAAAATGGGAATACGTAGGTGAAAGAGGTATTTCTGGCATTTTCATAAAAGTTTAGAGAAAGAATTGCAGTGTTTAGTTTTTTTGATGTTGTTTAAATTCTCTTTGTAAAATTGTTTATAGAATCAAAACAGAGCTATCCTACTCAAACAAACAGTAAATATGAATGCCTTATTTCCTATTTACTGTGCAAGCACTTACCTTGGTTCTGGAAATGTAAGGTTAAAAATGTAGATTATGTCCCTATTACCTTGAAGCAAATTTTTAAAACAGCATATTTTGAGATATTGGTTTAAATTACTCTTATTACCAGAAGTTGCCAAATGCTCAAGGATTACATGAATAAAGCAACCTTGGTATGAGATTTCTGGCGTGCCCTTGATCCAAAGTATACAAGGGTCTGCATAGAGAAATGACCACCTCATTCCAAAATCAGTATCTGTTATCTATCTTATGTCTGGCAGGAAAAGAGCACTGGGGAAAGAGAGTTGGGTACAGCCAAACAGATGAAAAACAAAAACTTCTCTGGGATTCAACCAATTCTGAAAGGTCAGACTCAGTTTGGAGGATGCAAAAGTAGATGAGATATGTGCTACAGGGTTTTGTAGGTTGAAGGAACTGCCCAGAGAAACTGAGCAGAATAGCATGAGTTAGGGATTTTCCAATTAGGGTTTTCTGTCTGGAGACTATATGCAACATTCTAACTAGAATGTCTAGAAATGAAACATGCAGTAAATGAAACAAAACCCATGCTGGATGGTATTAAAAGCACATTGGACATTGCAGAAGAAAAAAAATCCTTGGAACTGAAGATATGTGAAAGACATTATCCAAAATAAAGCACATAGGAAAAAGAATATGATAAAGAAAAACCAACCATGAGCCTTATTGAACTGTGGGACTATGTCACTTGCCTTTACATATAAGACATTGGGGTCTCAGAAGAATACTCAAAGTGTGGGGGTTCAGAAAATTATATGAAGAAATAATGACTTACAACTTTTTGAATTTGAAAACTATTACAAATGCACAGATACACAAAGTACAATTAACATCAAGTAGCAGAAAGAAAGAAAATGAAACTAAAGCATACCATAAACAAATTGGTGAAAGCCAGCATCAAAAAGAAAAACAAAACTTTACAAATAGCCAGAACAAATACCGAAACAGGAGAAATTTTGTACAGAGAAACAAAGATGAGAATGGCAGCAAGCTTCTCTTCAGAGGCTATGAAGCCCAGAAGACAATGGAATATTTCTAAAGTGCTTAAACAAAGAAAAAAGCTATACCTAGCAAAATTAGCTTTCAAAAATTAAACTAAAAGAAAGACCTTCTAAACACAATGTAAAGCTGAAAGATTTCAAGAGTTGTTAAAATAATTTCTTGACAGAGAATGTAATAATACCACATGGAAATTTGAATCTACATCTAGAAATGAAGAGGGCCAGAAATGCTACATATATAGGTAAACATAGAAAACTTTTTTCACTTCATTTTAATCACTTTAAAAGCTAATGAGTTGTTTAGAGCAAAAACTATAACAAAGTACTGTGGAGTGTACGACATACGTAGAATTAAAATGAATGAAACTAATAGCACAAAACGTGCTGGGGTAGGGAGCGAAGTGAATTCTGGCAAATTTCTTACAGCATATGTGAAGTGCTACAATATTATTTGAAGGTACATTGTGATAAGTTAATAATGTACACTATAAACCCTAGGGCAAAAACCAAAAAGGAAAATATAGTTAATTAACTATGTTAGTTTGTTATTGTTGCTGTAACAGATGACCAAGAAATTTAATACCTTAACATTAATTCATTATTTCATAATTCTGTAAGCTAAAAGTCCAACACAGATCTCAAAATACTAAAATCAAAGTATCTGCAGTTCCTTTTTTGGGGCCGTGGCAAAGAATGTTTCTTTGTTCAGTGGGTTATTGGTAAGATTTAGTTCTTTGAAGTTAGAGTATTGGGGCCCCTATTTCCTTGATGGCTACCACTGGAGGACAATTTCCACCTAGCCACCATCCATATTTCTAGGCGTGTGGTCTCTTACCTCATCTTCAACCATTTCTTCCAGTTCCTTTACCATCTCATTTCTTTTTTAATACAGGTGGGAAAAGATGTCCACTTTTAAGAATGTATGCGATTAGATAGGGCCTATGTGGATAATCCAGGATAATCTCCTTATTTAAAAGTCAGGTGATTCATAAGTTTAATTCCATCTGCAATCTTAGTTCCATTTGCCATGTAATATAACAGGTCCAGAGATTAGAATATGAGCATCTTTGAGAAGTAATTTTTTGCCTCCCATCTAAACCAATTGTGGAGCTGAAATGTGAATCATGAAAAGATATAAAACTGATAGGTCTAATTGAAAATAAGGCAAGATGAAAGAAAAAGAAAAAGAAAATAATAGCAAGAAAATAAAATAATAACAAGATGAAAGTTCTAAACACAACCGTATTGACAATCATTAAATTAATATGGTCTAACCCTTACATAAAAAGGTAGAGACTGTCAGACCAGACAAAAATATCAAACTCAATGCTATGCTGCCTCTAAGCGACCCATTTTAGATATAAAAATACAGACTGGTTAAGAGTAAACTAATGGAATATTTAATCACAAAAGCTGGAATGGATATGTTTACATAAGACAAATTAGACATCAGAAAAGTCTAATTTTCATTGTGGTGACAAGAATGAGATTTCAGGTTAGAAATTCAGTTTACTTTTCATGTCTATTGATTTTGTGTATAAATATTTATCATATAATACAATGTATACAATGCTATATATAATATATTATACATAGTGATTGTATGATAGATTATATAAATATAATATTATATTATATTTGTATTGTATTATATAGTGATGAAATGATAGCACTAGTCAAGAGCTCTCAAAGTCACCAAATAGTAGCTACTGTCTAAAAAGTTCAGAATAAGAAAATTTTTCCCAAAACTTATTTCATTTTATATTTGTAGCATCAAAATAATCATATTTGAAAGGTATACATATAATTTACAATACTGCAATCATTTAATAGCTAACATTCTTCTCAGCATTTATTGCTTCATGATCCTGATGACTCTTGTAACACAATTTTATTTATTGAGATATTCAAACTATAACCAAAATATAAGCTTGCTCTATCTTTGAATTTCAAGGTAAATAGATTATTTTGAAGAATCCCCATATTATCTAGATGTGTACATTAAGGCCTAGGTATATTAATAACAAACAAAGCAAGGTAGTGGCAGAACACAGTCCAATGACCTGAATCTAAGTTAGGTAGACATCCTCCACCAAACCATTATTATTACATTTCATCAAATTGACTTTTTACCAAGCATGCAGACTTACATGAATTTCATTTATTTTTAATATAAAAGATAAACTCCGAGTTCTAATGTGTCATGTCATTAAATACCTGTGCACATCATATATTTAGAAATATTCTTTTATATTGATATATGAATTGTGGAATAAGCTTTGCTCAAATAGAGTGAAAAAAATTATTGGAAGTTTAAATATACTTTTGTTTCACACTATATTGACAAAAACAAAACAATGTATTTAAACTGTCAAGGATGTTTACATGGTACATCATAAAATTATTTATATTAGCTGTTTTAAATTCTTTATCCCATAACCACTGTTATTTCTGGTAATATTTTCAGGACTTATATTTTACCTAAATATAGACCACATTTTTATAGTTCTTAGCATGCTTGGTAAAATTGCAGTGAAGAATATTCAGTCAAAATTGCCTCAAAATAAATTCCATAAAACCAAAAATTTTGAAGAAAATCATGCAAAATCTGTATATTTATGGATTGTTATAAATAATCTCATTTTATTTTATAGTCAGTCTTTAAACTACCATGAAGATAATGTTATATAAGGAAAGTTAAACATAAACAGTAATAATTTATTATTGATCCTTACTTTTTCACATTTAAGATTTTAGAACTAGTGAGTCATATACTACAAATAATACTGTAGAATGTCAAATGAACAAAAAGTACATACAATATATGTTTAAAGTATGCAATGCTATCTGCTGTATTTCCAAAAATGCCATATTCCATACGGAATATGGAATGAAATGCCATATTCCATACGGAATATGGAATGAAATGCCATATTCATTTCTTCTATTATGTTATTCTGAATGTGTCTATATTGTGTCTGAATTGCAATGTGACCTCGTAAGTATATCAATGAAAACTTTTCTTTCCCTAAAAGACTCTGTGTCCAATTTCCAGGAACATACAATTCACATAATTATAATAATGGTGAAGAAATTACATATGAAATATTATCTAATAGCCATCTAATACAATCAAATCTGCTATTCTATCAAATTAGAAGAAAGGAAAAAACTAAGGGAAAATTTAAATTTATACAATTGAAATATGATATTATTGGGAAATTGATATAACAGAATATTCACAAGCAGTTTTTAGGAGTCTGAATATTACTTAAAATGAACTTTTAAATAATTCAGAAACAACATACTGTAGAGTTGTGCAAAAATTACTCTTAGAGTGAATTCAGATTGCTAGATATGACTCTAACTGCAGTCATGTTGAGGTTTCTTTCTTGTTTGTTTGTTTGCTTTTGAGACAGGGTCTTGCTCTGTCACCCAGGCTGGGATGTAGTGGTGTAATCATGGCTCACTGCAGCCTCAACCTCCTGGGCTCAAGTGGTCTTCCCACCTCAGCTTCCCAAGGATAAGACTATAGGCACATGCCACCATGCCTGGCTAATTTTTTATTTTTTATTTCTGTGTTTTTATAGGCTCACTGTGTTGCCCATGCTGGTCTCGAACTCCTGGCCTCAAGCGATTTGCCTGCCTTGTCCTGCCAAAGTTCTGGGACTACAGTCATAAGCCACCATGCATAGCTTCATCTTAAGGTTTCCGCCATCCCTTGACTTCATTAAAGTTACTTCTCAAATTATTGTTTCTATAAGGATCTCCTCTATTCATTATGATTATTTCCACAAACTTTTGTAATAATTTTTCTAAATGGAGGTAACTCTCAAATCTTATAAGAAATATTATACCAGAAAATAAAAGAAAACCTTTTTAAGCAAAACCTTTGTAAGTTATCTATATTGCAAAAGTCAAGTAATTATCATAAAGATGTTCAATATTTAAGCTAAAATCTTAATTCTGTTATGAGACTCTAACAAAGGTGTGAAAAAACTGATACTTTATTTTGCAGTGTAATAAAAGGAACTTTTTTTTTTTTAACTTAGATGTTGTTTGACAATCAATACCAGGATTCTAGAGTTTAAATCTAGATTGCAGTGTGTTGAAAAATTTATACCAGGGATTGTATAAGAAGATAATACTTAATTTTTAAGACATTTTACAACATTCTATTCTCATATGTATTCACTTTTTCAGTCTTCTTCCTATGTTCTTTTACTTCTTAGTTCTTAAATATTGGCATTCTCAGTGTTCATTTCTCAGCTAATTTTTTTCTAGTCTACATCAACTGTTTACGGGTGCTAATTCAATTTTACTGTTTCAGCTAATATTCCAATAGCTCACAATCTTTATCTCTAATCCACCTACCTCATTTGAGCTTCACACTACATGTATATAACCATAGGCACACACACACATTTTATATTAACTAGTATATTGATCACATAATGCACATATATGCATATATTGAACAAATAAGGCTTACAGGATATAATCTAAAACCACACTTTTTTCTTTTTCTCTTATACTCTGTGAATATGTGTTTATTGGTAAAGGTTTTCTCCTATCTCTGGAAGAAGACTCAGGAGGTCCCATAATTTGTTCATCTCAGCTTCTAGTAACAAAAAGTTGTATCGTCCTTGTCAGGTACAAATGTAAAATAATTGGCATTGCAAAATGTCTAATGTTATATAATAATCACGATTCCAAATGTGATTCTTCCTTTCTGTAGCTGGATATTTTGCTGGTGCAAAGTCAGGTAAGGAGAAAATGATGTTTCCTTAATCCTTCTCTATTTTTACTTCTAACTCTCCTCCTCCATCTTTTTTATGACCACCTCCAGTTTTTATGTGGATGAATGAAAGTTACATAAGAGTGGACAGGGAGTTTCTTACCAAATTGATAACTGTCTTAGGAAGACTTTGTGCTGTATGGGCCTATCAGGTTTTAAAGGCTTCATCTATTTTTATACTCCTAGATCCCTTTTTTTGGTCTTGCAGGGGTCTGCAGAGTAAACATACAAGCATATGTCTTGTCAAATGTGAATTTTTTCTCCGGCTACCACCTCTTTGTCCCTGGATATCTGTGATCCATGTTTCCACTGCAGTTCACTCTGTATTCCCAAGAGTCGTCTTGGGTAGAATGTACATTTGTTCTCACCCGTGGCATTCAAATCTGGTCCACAGTAAATTTTCCTGTATTTCTTGTCCAGACCTTTAATTTCAAAGCAGTAGCAACTTTGCTTTGACACGAAATACGTAAGCAGATCATGCCTACCTCTGACTTTTAGATTTTTCTGGTGAAATTCAGGCCACAGTCTGCTTGTCTGGGAACACATATAAAGCTGTCTGAGTGATTCTGTTGAAATCTCTCTCACAGTTTGAAGTGATAATCACCCTCATCCGTCCTTATAGGAATGATGGAATCATAGCATAGCTCTTTCCAAAGAAACCCTCTTCATAAATTCTGTTGCCACCTTTGCTGTCTTTACTCTTTTAGATTTTCCTTTTGGATATATTAATAGTTTCAGTGCGACTTGCTTACATTTGCAAATACCTTCACATCATAGCAGCAGTACCTAGACTAGTGTGTGGCTGAATAACGAAAAGTCAGGAATCTTGGGAAGAACATATTTAGAATTCTTCCTACCACAATGTCTCTAAATTTGAGCAGAAATACAAAGGAAGTGAGATTATGACTAATGCGGGGGAATGAGGGAACGGCATTCCAGGTAGAAGGAAGAGGAAGAGTAACGGATCTATGGTCAGAGCATGATTAATGTCACTGCAGGTAAAAAATGAACCAGCGTGGCTGGAGTAGAATGGATGAGGAGAAAGTGGCAGGTGATGGGGTCAGAGCATGAGTGGTCTGCTCACTCACATAGGTCACAGTAGAGATGCGGCTTTTACCTAGAGATCACCCATCTTCTCTCTGCTTCTTTTTCTCAAGGATGGCTTCAGGTGATTGACCTGATCCACTGAAATAATGGACTTGACATTTACTGAGTTGAGAAAGACAGCAGAAGAGTGAGTTTGTGTGGGGTTATCTGGCTTTGGGTATGTTAAGTTTGAAACACCTGTTGAACTTTGAAGAGATGATTGGAACACAGAGTTAAATGTAAGATTCTGGGAATCAAAGCTACAAGTATAAATTTGAAGATCATCTGTATATAGCTGATTTTCTAAATGGGATACTGAACAACATCTTAAAGGTAATGATTACAGCTAGAAGAAAAAGTATGAAGTCTTTGGGACTTACCAACATTTAGATATCAAACAGTTGAGAAGAAATCAGGAAGGCAGACTCAGAGGGTGGCCCATGAAGTGAAAAAGGTCTGTTTATTCACGGTTGGAATCCCGAATGGCTTGGGCAATGTTTGGCAAATAGTACGAATTTAAAAATATTTTGTAAAACTGATTAAATGAATTAAGTGTGAAGTATATGCCAAACACCGTAAAGGGTGGGGCACAAGCATGAAGAATAGAAAATATGGAACAGATATAAATGTGCGTTCAAACAACAACAACAAACCCAAAGTGACAAGTGGTAGAGCAGGTACTTTAAGAACAGAGAAAAAAGAACATAGTGCAGAGTGTCAGGAATGCTCAATAAAGGATGAAACACATGAGGTGAAATTTGAAAATCTAAAAGGAGTTAAACCAGTAATAGTACTTCGTGACGGAGAGAAGTTTGACAGAGGGACAGAAGGAGAGGAGGAAGGAGACAAAAATCATTTTCTGGGCTAGGCGGGGTGGCTCACGCCTGTAATCCCAGCACTTTGGGAGGCCAAGGAGGACAGATCATGAGGTCAAGAGATTGAGACCATCCTGGTCAACATGGTGAAAGCCCCTCTCTACTAAAAATACAAAAATTAGCTGGGTGTAGTGGTCCCTGCCTGTAGTCCCAGCTACTTGGGAGGCAGAGGCAGGAGAATTGCTTGAATCAGGGAAGTGGAGGTTGCAGTCAGCTGAGATTGTGCCACTGCACTCCAGCCTCGCGACAGAGTAAGATTCCATCTCAAAACAAACAAACAAACAAAAAACAACAACAAAAACATTTTCTGCTGGGATTCAAATGATATTTTCAAAATTATTTTAAAATATGGATTGGAAGCAAATATTCCATTAACTCATCATCTTCTTAGATAACATTGACAACTTTGGATGCGAAAAACTAAGTGAGATTACAGGTAGTGGATGCAACCCAAACAGTACAAATTTATCATTATTAGCTGGCAGGTACAGCTTAAGAAAGGGATCTAGGAAGGAAAATACTTAATGACACTCACTCAAGAACTAACCTAAGGAAAAAGACCAATATCCTACATGTCATCATGAAAACAATGTTAGAAAGAGAAGAGATCACTCTTTAATTGTAAAAAGAAAGTAATATAATCACCTAAAAATCTGCTGCTACATGCAGATGTCATGACGTATGGAATACATTAACATAAAGAAAACTCACTTAAGGGCATAGAAAATTATCAAGGAAATAAACAATAAGTAAATAATTGTATTAAAAGTAATGATTTAAAATAATTCCTTTAGGCAGAAATACAAAGACTGAGGGACTTTGAGAAAACATTTTCAACTGTGAAAAATATGAATATTACAAACATCTTTGTAATTATTAAATGTCAGGATTCTAAAGCTCAGAAACATTTTATAAATTTTGAATAGTTAACACACAGACCAATAATAAATGCAAGCAAAGAAAGCACAGAAATAATTAAATGAACAAAAATCTTTCTCTAGAGAGTTGATTGATGTTTTTAGTATAATTCATTTAATAGTTTTATATGCATATATTGATCTATCTCAATCTAAGTTATTTTTTATTTACATGGAAAGAACAAAAACATTGAGAAACAGAATAATACAAGCAAAATAATTGTTATTAATATTTTATAAACATTCCCAAGCTAGGTAAAATGCAATAGGAAAACATTCTCTGTCTAAGCATGTATATGTGCCAGCATGTACATGTATACCAGAGGCAGTTATTGCAACGTAGCTGAGTCACATACTTGATATTGCCTATTACTTCGATTCTGAGAGATTGACTGGGAGATTACATAATTAGTGAAAGAGTATAGGTTTCAAGCCCACTGTGGTGGCTCAAGCCATTAATTCCAGCACTTTGTGAGGCAAGGTGGGAGGATCACCCCATGTCTCTATAAAAAATAAGAAACTAAGCCAGTTGTGGTGGTATGCACCTACAGTCACAGCTACTACTAAGAAGGTTGAGGCAGGAAAATCACTTGAGCCCAGGAGTTTGGAGCTGCAGTGAGCTATGATTGCACCACTGCACTCTAGCCTAGGTCACAAAGTGAGGCCTTATCTCAAAAAAAGTATATAAATACATAAAAGTTACATTTCTTAGACCCACAAAACCTGGGGTTAAATCTTAGCTCTACCATTTACTGTGTGACTTTGGGTTTTCCCTCTCAACCATTTCAACTATAAAGTGAAGTAAATAATAACTACTTTGCAGAATTGTAAGGATTACATGAAATAAGGCAAATACGTATGTTTAATTGCTGAATCCTATGGTATCGGTACTATTAAAAGATTACAAATTCCAGGTCCAGACCACAGTGTGCTTATTAATATTGAAAATGCTTTTGCTTGTCTTGCCTTCTCATCCTCCCACACTCACCAATCTTTGTAATCCCTTGGAAAGCACCAGAGCCCCCACAAGACATGTCATCTTTTGTAAGAATTGTCAAGCAATGTCTCTTCTCTTCAAAAAGATTTGAAAAAATTCTGAAAAGCAGAAGCTATCAAATATAAATATTTACAATAAAAAATTCAACATTTCCTGATTATTTATGTTATTGTAGTAAATGAGGTGATTTAATTCTAGAATGTAGACACATAAACAGTAGAGTTCCCACTCTTATGAACTAGCAGGCCTATATTATCAATTGTACTTGCTTAGTTCAATAGCATAGCTGAGATGAACATAAATCAGAGTAAAATCATTCAAATGAAAGCAAAATCTGGGTAAATGTACATTTCAAAACCCATTCTGAATTACTGAATTGTCCTCACTCATGAAAGTTTAATATTTTTAAAGTACTGTAATACCGTCAGATTTCGTGAGGGGAAGGGATCAACAGCAAGTAATGAAAAGAAAAGCACCATTCTGGTCCACACAAGATTCAATACACACTACTAGGCCTCGGTTATTCAAGAACAGGTAAGACAAAATTCCTCTTTTCAAACTGTCATTTAAAAAATTAATTTAGTTTCCACTTCCAGTAATTGTTGAATATGGTCTTATAGAACGAACACAGATGCAGATAAATAATTAAATTCCAGACTTTTTTTTTTTTTTCTAAAGCAGAAAGGGTATGAAGAGTTAATAGAGTAGGCAGATTCTTGTTGTAGTCTGCATGTTGAGGAAGGAAGTTATGTGTAGTGAATTTCCAATTTTTGCTGTTTTTTAATTTGGGGGTAGGCAGAGTTTTCATGGTGCAAGGTAGCAATAACACTGGAAAAAACAAACAAATAAACAAACAAAAAAAAAACAACGCAGACTTTTTAGCCTGGAGAATCAGAAAGTTGTGTATAGGCGCTGAGGAAAGAGGATGAAATCCAAGAAGAAAATGAGATAAATTATCACCAAATACCACCTACCCAAAACTCGGATGATCTATCAGCCACATATGTATTTCACAGGCTTCAATCACCTCTGCTAAAGACTAGAACACTGAATGGAGATTGAAGCTGGCACCCAAGAAAGTGAGTTTCCATTTTGAGACCAGCAAAGTTAATCATCTGTTAAATCAATCAAGCAACACTCTCTGGGGAAACTAATGCAATGCAGCATCACACAACTCCATATTCATAAGGTCCAGGACACCATCCTGAATTTTGAGACATGTTAAAAACATGTTAAAAACAGAAATATGGAACTCATTCTCAAAAAAAGTAAAAATAATCAATTAAGAATAAATTTGAGATGATCCAGTTGTTGGGATTAGCAGATATTATTTTAAAGCAACTAAAACTGTTAAATTCAATAAGGTAAAAGAAAACATGCTCATAATAATTGCAACAATAGAGACTAAAAATAGAGAAATAGAAATTATAAGAATGAACTAAATGAGAATGTAAGAATGACAGTAACAGAAAAAAACCTTGTAAATTAAACTAAATTGACAAAGGAAAAGGTAAGTAAACATGAATATAGATCAATCAAAATTATCTAATTTGAAAAAAAAAGAAAAAGATCGAAGAAAAAAAAGCTAAATAGAACCTCAGGGAACTGTTAGGTAATATCAAGTGCTATTATGACATAGACAATTGAAGTTCCAGAAGAGAGAAGAAAGATAATCGTGTAAGACAATATTTGAAGAAATAATGGCAGAAAATTTGCTTAAATGCTTACATTTACAAATTAAAGATATGCAGGATTTTTCAAGCAGAATGACACAAAGGTCATTCCTAATCATAGTCAAATTTTCAAGAGCTAAAGATTAAGGCCAATTTTGAAAGCAGCAGGAAGAATATGCCACATAGAAGTAAACAGTAATTCAATTTGTCTGGCACCTCGTCAGAAATTTTAGAGACCAAAAATGAGTTGAATAACATCATTAAGTCAAGAAAAAAAATAATTGAAAACTTTCAACCCGATAGTCTCCATTCATGAAAATATCATTTAGGATTAAAGGCTAGGACTCACTGGTTTCACCTAGAATGTGAGAAGTTGAAAAGAGTATTGCTCACAAATAAACAATAAGAAAAGTCTGAGTAATTAGCAAAACCACAATTTTCTTGAATCCATAAGTGAGTTTATGTCCCAGAGCAATGAAGTAACCCAGAATCTAAAAAGAGACATGTGCCTCCAAGAAAGGATGGAATGTGAACACTGGCTTACTTGAGACAGATACCAAATGCCATGTAAGCTAATAAGAAGAATTCCATTTATATTTTCAGTGAATTGCTAAAGGCTGAGTGTAGGCTAACATGACCGTAAATAACCTCTGGAAACCATAAAAAGAGGAGGAATTCATAAACATTGACAGAATGACTCCAGGATCTCAGTGTGTGCTCTCAAAGAAGACTTAGGGCAAGATAAGACACCCAAGAAACCACCTGAGAAGCAGAAGCTGCTGTGGCAAAAGTATGAACTCCCATCCGTATCCATCTTCCCTACATACCTTATGGAAGAAAACCTTAAATTCCTGGGGGTGAGCCCAATATCCTGTCACTCTCTAGATATAGGTGAGGATCCCTTGCATCAAAGGAACAGAGTTAAAAACACAGCTGTACCTGGGAAGGGATCAGGAGAATATCCTGAGTACAGACCATCAAAGAACCTCTTCCACTAGGGTTGCAATAGGATTTCTGAGAAAGTCCCACTTTTGAGATTCAGATACACAGTATCTTCCTAAAGCTGTAGCTTAACAGAAATATGAAGGATGTTCCCACTACCAGGGTATCAAATGTTGCTTAAGAAGGGCCAACCTTCTATCAGTGGTGGAGGGGTACAATCAAGAAGGGGGACCTTCTCTGAGGCTCAGTTGCAAAGGAGAAATCATTAAGAAACAAGTGGAGAAAAAGACTGTGGCAAGCCAGTCTCATGCTAAGCACAAGGCAATGCTATAGTTACTTGAAGCCTGGGATACGCTGAGGATAACAAGAATAAAATCAAAGCCAAAACTTAGTTTAATTATCAGAATAGATTGGCTCAACTGCTGTATAAAAGCCATGCAAAAGAGGAGGCATCACTATTTCTAGGCACAAATGTTATTTACATCCATCCCTACTGCTCTACACAATATATCCAGTTTTAACCAAAAAGATAGAGACGTGTATTAAAGGAAGAAGAAAATAAACCAACAATAAACCCTGCCAAGAGACACAGCATTTGATAGAACCAGATTAGAAATAACAGCTGTACACATAATCAGATAAACGATTTAAAATTACAATGATTAATAGGTTAAAGGCTATAGTATAAATGGTGAACACTTGCATTAAAACTACAGATGGAAACTATAGGAGAGAAACAAATAGAATTGTTTGGGAGAAGGAGGCAGAGGAAGATAAGGAGAAAGAGAAGAAAACAGACGAGGAGGAGGAAGAGAGGAGGAGACAAAGGAGGAAGAAGAAGGTGAAAAGGCGTAGGAGGACAACAGAACATAATAGAGCTGTGGTTATTATCAAATAATCTAAGAGAGAAGTAATTAAAATATCAGAAGAAGAAAGAGAGAAAAATGGGGTTGAAGAATATTTCAATGATTAATTTAGAATTCTCCAAAATTAATGAAATACATCAAACCACAGAGATAAGGATGTTAGAGAACACCAAACAGAATAAACACCAACCAGTCAAACAGACATACAAACAAAATCTAGATGCACCATAGTCAAACTGTTTAAAGAGTGATGAGGAGAAGCATCTCTAGAATAGATACATATTTCACTAGAGTAGTAAAGAAAATAGCGGATTTGTCAGCTGAAACCCACAAGCCAGAAACAGTGGCGTGACAGGGGCAACGTGCTGAAACAAAACAAAACACAAAGCTCTCAACCCAATATACTTTACCCAGTGAAACTATATTTTAAAAAGGGAAAGATGAATGTATGTTTTAAGTTTCATGGATATATAATATCTTTACACATTTATGGGTATATGTAATATTTGGATACAAATATACACTGAATAATGACCAAATCAGGGTAACTGGAGTATCCTCCATCTCAAAGATTTATCACTTCTTTGTTGTGGGAGCATTCCAAGTCCTCTTCTCTAGTTATTTTGAAACATACAATAAATTACAGTTTACTATAGTTCCTCCACTGTGCTATCAAACATGAGATCTTATTACTTTTTATTTGTGTTTTTGTATGCATTAACCAACATACATCACATAATAAGGAGTTCAGTAAGAAGATATAGTAACCCTAAATGTATAATGTATCTTAAAAGAGTCTTCAGAACACCTGAGAAAAAAATCTAAGAACTGAACACAGAAACAGACATTTATATCTGAAAACATCAATGCTGTTCTAAAAGTACTCACTAAAGTAAGTAGATAGAAAAACATTAAGGGTATAGATATGAAAATCATTGTCAACAAACTTCGATAATTTCTATTGGCAGAATAGTCCAACAAATTGCTCCTTTTAGGTGCAGATGGAACATACGGTGGGCCATAAAATAGACCTCAACAAATTTAAAGAACTAAAATCATTCAAAGTCTGATACCAAAACTAACCAGAATTACAGTAGAAATCAATAACATAAGGAAATATGAAAAAATAAGTAGCATTTACAAAGAAAATGCAAACGTAAGAATAAACAAAAATTAACTGCAAATATATTATTTTTAATTCAATAAGGGTACATAATTTATTGCCAGACTCCTAGCACACATTAATAAATTGTAAATAGGTTTAAAGATTCAAGTGCAAAAAAATATACATTAGGAGAATATACACGTCAGTATTTTGTAAGAAAGACTTTCTTAAAGAACATGAACTAAGAGATATTCTAAAGTCAAAATAAAAGGATGTAGTGAGAAAATATTTGCAACACAATGAAGTGTTAAAAGGTTAAAATAGGGCCCGCGCGGTGGCTCAAGCCTGTAATCCCAGCACTTTGGGAGGCGAGACGGGCGGATCACGAGGTCAGGAGATCGAGACCATCCTGGCTAACATGGTGAAACCCCGTCTCTACTAAAAAAAAAATATAAAAAAACTAGCCGGGCGTGGTGGTGGGCGCCTGTAGTCCCAGCTGCTCGGGAGGCTGAGGCAGGAGAATGGAGTAAACCCCGGAGGCGGAGCTTGCAGTGAGCTGAGATCCAACCACTGCACTCCAGCCTGGGGGACGAGCGAGACTCCGTCTCAAAAAAAAAAAAAAAAAAAAAAAGAGATTAAAATAAAGTTATAATAAGTGAGCTGGCACATACTGTGCATAGTATGATCTTCTATTTGTTTTAAATAGGTCTGTTTATGTAAATAAATATCTTTGTATGAAAATGAAGTACATTTGGTGGGGCATGGTGGCTCCCTTCTGTAATCCCAGAACTTTGAGAGGCTGATGTGAGTGCATCACTTGAGGTCAGGACTTCAAGACCAGACTGGCCAACATGGCAAAACGCTGTCTCTACTAAAAACACAAAATTTAGCCAGGCATGATGGAACATGCCTGTAATCCCAGCTACTTGGGAGGCTGAGGCAGGAGAACAGCTTGAACCTCGGAGATGGTGGTTGCAGTGAGCTGAGATCGTGCCACTGCATTTCAGCATGGGCAACAGAACAAGACTCTGTCTCAAAAAAAAAAAAAAAAAAAAAAAAAAGCAGTATTGGAAAATCATATAAATCAGGCTGCTAACAGTTTTCTACCTCATGAAAAAGGCAATGAATGGAGTTGGTGAAAAGATACTCTCTTAATTATATCTCCACGTGTTATTTTTTAAAATAAGCATGCATTACTTATGCAATCAAAATGCAAAATATAAAAATAAAGAAAATGGAAAATATACAATGTTATTTGGATTCTTCCTTGCTGTGATATGTTGAAAATGAGTTAACATTCATTAATGTCTCAAAGGAATAATCATAAAATTAATGGCTTTTTTATTGGCTAGCATATGGTTCAAGGACTGCAGAGGTATATAGAGTCATTTGTTTTCACATTAAACAACCCCAAATAATGTTTTTTAGTTATTTTACTTGTTTTTATATATACTTTTTCTGTTGGTTTTAACTATTGCTTCTTGATGCTTTCAAGACACCTATTTTGCAAACATTCAAGGATTTATGTATTACTCAACTGGCATTGGAGTAAAGTTTAACAGGAATAATGTTTACAATTGACTATAATTGACTAAATATATGTGGTAACATAAAATTTTGTGTTTTATTTTATTTTTCTGTAGATGTCTTTTCTTAACCTCTTCATTGTCTTTTTTTGCGAGGGGTGTTGTTTCATTTTGAATAGGTTCTGATAGTTCAGATGACTGGTGAAAATTGCTTGAACACTCTACATGGCTTTATTTTGAAATTAAATATTTACATTATTGAAAACAGAATGTAATAAAGTTGACAACATTTCATTCACCCAATGTGAAATGTTAAAAAATAGCCAATGCTGATAGCAATTTGCCATTGTTTGGAATAATACAGTTCCTAAAGAATAAAGGATAACCAAAAGTTTGGTTCCTAGTAGATCCAATGCAGTAATTTCTCAGGACATGATAATGTAACAAAATAATTTCACTGCAGTACATCAATCACTTAGTACTTTTATTTTATAACAATGCTTTTAAGCTGCATGAGATTACATTAATTTAGCTATATATGAAATATGTAATTTCAGCAAAATTAAAATTTACAAATCTTAATGTAATACTTTAGTAATACTTAAGTATATAATTAAATTTTATCATAGGGAGTTAGAATCTACAGAATTAAAGAGAAGAAAGTGCCAAATGTCTCAATAATTAGAACCAAAATAAGCAATGATCTGGATCTCTCATTTTATTACTTGAAATAAGAAAATTTATCTAATTTTCTCAAATATTTCGTTTTCAAAAGATGAAGTCTCCTGCTATACCTAGAAGACTCCTAATTGCATTAAAATGTGGCATTGTTTTAAACCATCTGATTCCAAATTCAATCTTTCTCTTAATGTGAAGACATCATGACATAAAGTGAGCAATATCTGGGTAAGAAATTAGAATGTATGCATTTACCCTGGAGGTTTAAATAATTCTATCATTTTCTCTGACCGAGGAGAACATTTGGCATGTAGGAAAGCAGAAATAAGACATTATCTTAATCTGAGTCAGACTCTGCTAATCTGGGGATTTTTCATATGATGCCAGTGTCCTGATGCTCTCCAATTGTTAAAGGGAAATTAGTACAATGTCACTTTCACGAACTATATATTCTCGATTGCAGCCATATTTTTAAAAGCCTGGGTATAGTATTTCTGCTATGCAATTTTTGGAGATTTAAATAATAAAACAAAATTGAGGTATATTGATAATAATGGACACAACATATTCTTATTGAATAAAGCATCACCAAGCATTTTCATGCTAATAATAATAGGATGAGAGGCTAAATAGCTCCATATCCGTCAACTTGTTATCGTAAAACACATTTTAAGACTTTTACCATCTTAGTTACTTTTCTATGATCATTCTTTTGTTTTTCAGTGATAGCTCTAAAATAAATCCAAACAAAATATATTCAAGAAGCCTGAGTTTATAAAATAAAAATTAGGTGTTGGTTGTTAAAAAATAATGACACACTGTATAAACTTCATTTTTTTAAAGCTATGACATTTTTGACAATTTTATCAACTCAAATCATTTAGCTATGAAATATTTACACTGTCCAAGATTCAAGTAAAATGTAATTCTTGAGTAATGACTGTGGAATTCTGTATGCAAATGCTGTAATACAATTTGGTTGATTAAAATCTCAGGTTACTACCATAATGGGTTTAAGAGTTAAGTATAATTACTAAAATAGCTACTAAAAAAGACTACATTTCATTATACTTTAAATGTTAACTAATGCAAAATACATAGCAATGTTGATTTGATAGTATGTGAGGCTAGAAAATCCCCCTTTCTTTATAAAACTATATTCCACTTTCAAGGTTCATTGACTTTTGAAAAAGGAAAGTATCTTTCCATTTAAATTTCATTAAGCTTTTACCCTATTAATCCAATTCTACTATCATCAGAATCTTGCCCTTTTGGAACCTATGTTATGTAGCAAATATAAGCAAGCAGCTACAGGCTAATTTATCACTCTTCTGAAGTCAGGGCATTGTCTAGGTAACAATTTGTGATTAGACTTCTTAGTTTATTCATTAAACAAATTGTTATTGAATCCCTACCATATGCCAAGGCCTTTTATAGTGCCTACAGGTTCTACAGTGGAAAACTATTGACCTTAGAGTGCTTATATTTTATTTGGAAGAGAGAAAAAATAAGCTAGTAAACATTTGTATATTAGGTAGCAATATTTGCTAGAAAGAATAACAAAGCAGTGTAAAGAGGAAGTGAATGTTCTGGGGTGCCGTTGCTATTTTAGATGGGGTGGAAGGGAAAGCACCTAGTGAGGAATGTTTGGACAACAAGCTGGATGAAGAGAGGGAGCGAGCCATACAGATACCTGGGGGAAGAGTGTTCTAGGACAAGTAAAAAGCAAATATGAAGGATGTGCCTTTACTATGAGGAATTATACTAATCAAACATTCTATAATACTTTCTGGAAGTCACAGAGAAGTCAACAGGCAATGATTAGTCCTAAGAGTAATCCGTACTCACAGTTTTTAGCAATCTGGCTCATGATTAGGAAACAAATGAAGTTAGAGAGCGTGCTACCCATTCTGCACTCAGCCTATGGATCATTAGCTACCATGCAGTTAGGATATAAATATCAAGAATGAGATTATTATCCTGGATCATGAGATTAGGATAAACGAGAAAAAAAAATCATGGCTTAATTTGTACCCTTACCCGTTATAACACAACTGGGAAATTAAACATAAATAAAAGGTATGCGTTACTCAGTGAAAGAAAATAGGTTAAAGTCTAAAGTCTAACTTAAATATAACAAGTAGTCAATTCTTAGATGACTTATATCAGGTTTACCTCTAAAAACTATTGTTTGGTAGTTCCAAAACTGGTAATTTCATGAGGTTCAACTTAATATTTGCATTCATCCTCAACAATGTTTGGCAAAGCATTGGTCCTTGTTTTGGCCACTATTTCCAGCCAACTTTTCCGGATTGTACCTATGGCCTTTATTGATCTCTATTTGGGGTTGGAAAAGATCACATATCTAAGACTTTGTGGTGAAACAGAGTGCTGAATTTTTCAGATTATTAAAGGAGATAAAGTACTGACAAAGCAGACACATGCTAGCATCCTTTCTGCTCTCTTCTCCTGTGTGCCACGCAGCTCAGCACCAACTCAGATGAACCTCTTGAAGTCATTCATTAACTTTCCAACTGTATATTAGTCTCTCAAGTTAGACCAAACAGATGTAAATATTAAGAATTACTTTTTTAGGAAACTATATATTCTATTCACACATATTCTAATATTATAGAAAACAAGCTCTGTGGTATTTCTAGAGAGTAAAAAGTGACCATTTTAATGAACATTACATTAATAATTTAAATGTAATTGGAGATACAGATTCATCAAAAGACAAAGATCTATCTCAAAGGTAATATTCTACACATTAAACAAAAGATATCAGCATTTAAGCATTCTTCTTTGCACAACCAGAAAAAGGTGTGATTTGGCCCTCTCTTGCATGTTTGCCCCGAATATCACTATTCTGACACTAAATACAAACAAGCACAAAATACTTTGTAAGTAATCACTAATAAAAATAGAGATGGCTATTAGGAGAAACAGGTGATTGGTTTAATTTTTTAATTTTAATTACTATTCAAGAATATATAGTTCTATTAACTGAGCATCAATAATAAATAATTTTAAAATTAAGTAAATAATAAACAACTTTTAATAAAAAACACAAACAAGCATTTTTATACATTATTATGCAGGCCCATTGTCATGTTTTCTATATTAAAATGGAATGGTTAGGCATAGGGTTACTAAGAATAACTCTCATGTTTTAAAAATTCGATTCACATAATTTTAAAAAGACTGGCAAAAATGACTGGTTTAATGTTATTTAATAAAACGTAGCTATGATTCTAGTGTATCATATATCAAATGTAAAACACAGCTTACATTTTTATTCTATTTGGATATATTTTTCCTAAACTTATATAGGTATACTGATGCAATTAGTTAGCATTACATCTAAGTGTTTGAGATTATAAAAAACATAAATTTGGCCAGGAGCTGTGGCTCATACCTGTAATCCCAGCACTTTGGGAGGCTGAGGCGGGTGGATCACCTGAGGTCAGGAGTTTGAGGCCAGCCTGGCCAACATGGTGAAACCCCATCTCTACCAAAAATACAAAAATTAGCTGGTATGGTGGAACACACCTGTAATCCCAGCTACTTGGGAAGCTGAGACAGGATAATTGCTTGAATCCAGGAGGCGGAGGTTGCAGTGAGCTGAGATGGCACCACTGCAGTCCAACCTAGACAACAGAGTGAGACTCCATCTCAAAAAAAAAAAAAAAAAAAAGAAAAAGAAACCATGAATTTGTTTTTAACCAAATTAAATCACGTAGATGACAAGCTTTATTTCAACAGTAATTATGTTTTTTAATAAGCCAACTTAAAAACTCTCCAAGAATTTTTGGTAGTTTAAAATGTTATATGTATATTAGATTAAATTAGTTAATAGGTATTCCTTAATCAATATCTAACCTAATATCTAGATCATTTTTAAAAAGATAAAACACAAAAGCATGCTTTGTAATTTATATACTTTTTAATTCTTATTTTTGTAGTTTAGAGAAGCTGTATATACTTGGCTCTGTTAATAAACATGTTATTCTTGCCACATTAAAATGATATTCTATAAAGAAGTGTATGGATATTTAAAAAGTATAAAATTCATATTCATAATATCTACTTATTTACTACAAAATGCTGACAAACCTTACAATTATCCACCTCATAATTATAGCTATAAAGTGAAAATTTAATTAAAAATTATAAATGATTTTCTTAGGAAAAATCATGACATAAGGCAACTTTGTCAACAAGATATACAAGACATTATTTTTTAAAAAATATAGTGCTATCTTAATAGAAAATGACTAATCTTCCTAAAAATGTGAAAAATGTGTAAACAAATGAATAAAATGTAAAAAGTATAAAAGATTCATGAAAAACATTATTTTTTCGTGGTCAATGCTGGCTAATTTTTAAGGTTTCTTATAAGATTTTTAACAATAGCATCAAATTTTATTTTGATGCAAAACTAAAATTTGATTTTTCTCTCTTTATTAAAATGACAAAATGTTATTGGATTTTTTGTTTGTTATAAATAAGAGATTGTAAAATATATTTTTATTTGGCTTCACTATAAAATGCCTGAAGACAAACATTCTATATACCTTATCAGAATATTTTTCTCTGCCTTATGTTGACTTAACCACATTCTTAATTATTAAAAATATAAAAAGTAGCCGGGTGTGGTGGCTCATGCCTATCATCCCAGAACTTTGGGAGGCCGAGGCAGGCGGATCACCTGAGGTCAGGAGTTCAAAACCAGCCCAACCAACATGGAGAAACCTTGTCTCTACTAAAAATACAAAATTACCTGGGCGTGGTGACACATGCCTATAATCCCAGCTACTCAGGAGGCTAAGGCAGGAGAATTGCCTCAACACTGGAGGTGGAGGTTGCAATGGACTGAGATCATTCCATTGCACTCTAGCCTGGGCAACAAAAGCGAAATTCCATCTCAAAACAACAACAACAACAAAAAAAACAAACCAAAAAAACTAAAACACCCCAATGTTTGTTCACTGTCATATTAAAAAATCAAAACCAAACTACGGGTTTTCACAAGAGAGACACTTAAATTAATATAATAAAGAAAAGTTGATTGAAATTTTTAGCAAAGATACTAAACAAATGTGATAAAATGGAATGTAGGAGTGATAACATTAATATCAGATAAGTTGAAAACTGTGCTTTTTAGTCTCCCCCCATTTTTTAATGTTCAAATCACTACTAATAAAGAAAATACAAATTTATTTAACAATGAAATATAGTAGCATATTCATCAGAAGCAAAAGTTAAAATGAATGGCAATTTTTTTTTGCTATTAGGCATGCAGGCAAAAGTTAACTCTCATGTCTTGCTGGTAAAAGTGCAAAATGCCCTAAGCTTTTTACAAAGCAGTCTGGCAATATCTATTATCTTATGTAATTTAAAATGCATGCACATTTTGACTCATTGCTTCCAGTGCTCGTGATCTTTCTCATAGAAATAAAAGCATACAAATTGACTACAGTAGTAACTATCATGATGAAAATAATGAATATTATCAATAATCATTCCTAGGGCACTAATTGAGTGACTCAACTATGGTATGGGTACACAATGTAGCATACTGATTGCTTCTTTGCTTCATTCATTCATTAACTCCTTTCAGTTTTATTTAGTGAATACTATATGTCAAACTCTGTCCTAGGTTCTGGAAATACAGTGGCGAATAAAGACCTCTTACTGCTTTGAGTTTAAGTAGTCTGGTTGGGAGACAGAGAGAGAGAGACAATTAAATAAACATTAGATTATCACTATATTAGAACTGATAAATGCTCAGAAGGGAAAATAAAAATAGAAAGGATATGGGAGTCTGATATTGGAGGATTGGTTCACAAATTAAATAAGATAGAGCCAAAGAAGGATTCACCCAGAGGGTGCACAGATCTGAGGACCTGAAGGAGCCAGCCATTTCTTGTCTATGGATTTGTCATACCTATTCTAATGGATAACTTCCCTTTGGAAATTTTTTTCTAGCTGGCCTATGACTCCTTCAAGCAGTATACATAATCCTTTGGCCCACTTTTTCCTGTCCTGTCCAAAGATATTCAACTCTAAAGAAGTTTCCTATAATTAATCTACTACCTTTAGAGAGTCTCATGGAATTTATTGACAGAAAAAGCTAGAAAGGAAAATATTTGTGAATGTGTACAATTACCCAGGCACTTTGCTGAGTGTTGCAAATATTCTCCATTATCTATCTCCGTATCTGGAAGGACGCATCAGTCTGAACTCAAGCTTAGCTTAAAGGAGAAATTTTAGAGCAAGCAATAAAAATGTTCAACTATGAATATTGGGAGTGGATATGAATTTTAAAAACAGTTGTGAACATGAATCTTTAAAAAATCAATATGTAAAGGTGTGGAAGAAAACTTCTCCCCACTCCAGTGGGGAGGCAATAAATAGAGAGGCAAATATACGGAATCATTATTTCTATTAGGCAAGTTCAAGCTAAAAGGCATCAAAATATTTACATTTGCCAAAAAATTAACCAATAAATCCAGAGATAAGTTTGAGGAATTCTCCTTCAGGAAATGAAAAATACTACAATTTCTTCGTGAAATTCATAAAAGGAAATATATGGATAGTCATTACACATTCAAAGACAATTACTAATCTAAAAGTAATGGCTTAATTGTACTTCTGCATTAAATTATTTCACTATGTAAATTAGATTCATAACTGCAATTGGTTGAAATTGTACAAAATTTCTTAATGTGAAAAAAAAACAAAGCATTTTAGGAATCTAAATAGGATTGTGTTATCCTACTACATCATTTTGTTAGAAACTGCACTTTGAGGGTAGCAGGTGAGAATGGATGGGTCACATCACGACAGGTGATGAATGTCACACATCTGGCTCTTCTTTGCCAGCCAAGAGATGTGGCTTGTAATTGCTACTCCTTCCCCTTTTCTTGTGTTTTGGAGCACATGCTTCAATCTTTGAAAGATTCAGCCTGTGTTTCGATATACTTTTATATGCATTAAATAAAAAATAAATTTTTATACAAATAAAAATAATATAAAATGAAAAGTTTATAAAATTATTCATAACAAATACCCTATTCAATTTGTATTTCTTATTTCCAAGGAATTAAAAAATACTTTTAGAGAATTATACTAATAATTTAAAAACCTTGTAAGAGGTATATGCTCTTTTATTCCTTCTGCATTTTACTTATTTAATTTGCAGATATCCTCTCTTGTCTACTGATCCATTTCACACAGGGTCAAAATAGAGACATCAGCAAAGCAATCTTGGAAATGCTACCATATGGGGGAGTTCTGTTGTGTTCTTTTAAAATCTAAGCACTCCAAATTTTTTACCTTTATTTTCTGTGTTGTTCTATTCTTTACCACCTTCATAAAACACTGAAGAATATTCTCATTCTTTCTGCTCTACTGAAAGCTAAACACCCTCTGAGGAGACATTCCCTTTTCCTCCAATCAGAGTTGTCCCAAATGCCTTATTTCCCTGCAAAATAATACAGGTGCGCTTGGAAGTAATCATGTTCTGATTTTTATTCAGTGTATATGCAGTGAATAAATACTGAAATAGGTGTTTTGTTCTCCGTGGTTCATTGGAAATAAAACTTCATATCAGATACAGTAGCAATTATCAAATTTAGAAATCTTACTGCTTCTCTCAGTCCTCAGCAATGTTTTTGTCTTCTTGTTTTGACTTCCACTTTCGTGAAGGGCCTTGAACCAGTCCCGCAATCTGTTTGCCACTTCCCTGAACTCCAGGTCACTGCATGCTAAAAACAGATAAACAACACAAGTCTTGAATAATATCTTAGTATAACGTTAGTGCTTTTTCTCTCATTTTTCCCATAAATTGAAAGGTAACGACGACTAAAAGAAAAAGGGGTGACTCTGTTTCAGCTTTTTCAAAGTTAAATACATGCTTTAAAATAAGATGTAATATGACAAAAACATTTTATTTAATAAAGAAGTATTACTAGTGGAATTCTGTTTGCACTCTTCATTAGAATATGACAGTTGGAGGATTTGTATTGCCAATACCACAAAAGTTGAGCCATAATATTTATGTCATAAATACTTTTTTATGCTGGGGTGATAGGTTATCAGAGAAAATACAGGGTTGAAAATCCAAAATGATTATTATACATTTACTGTTGGCCATATTTATTGTAAGATGTCACAATTTGTAATTCTTTATTCATATACTCAGTATATGTAGGAATGCACTATTATAAATATATATTGTTCCTATTTGATTTAATGCTATATATTTGTTAATCACAGAAAAGAAATAGCTATATAACTTGTGATTAGGAAAAAACTATAAAATATTTAAGAAAGTACTATAATGTTTCTATTGTAAAAAGACTGTACTGGAAAACCTTGACATTTGGAACTAAAATAACTTCCTCTTTGTTTTTTAAAGATATCATTATTAGCAGAATATATTATGTGTGTGTGACTAGCATTAAAATATAGTATTCAAATTTAGTAATTTACTGCAAAAATACTTTGCAAATATATTTTAAAAGCCACTAATTTACATTGTTTAGAGGACATTGTTATTGCAGACCAATCCTCTGTGCATGCTGTAAATGTGCAATTTCCTCAACTAACAAGTAATTCATGCTAATACTCATTTGTCCATTTGGTTAAAACACTATGCAATTATAGTATGTTTTATTACATTTAATATATACCATATACACTACATGTATCATAAATAACATAATGTAATGTAATTGGATGTAATACCATCCCAGTTCCTAGTTCTAAAGTAGGGGTATCCAATCTTTTGGCTTCCCTGGGCCACACTGGAAGAATTGTCTTAGGCAACAAATAAAATACACTAACAATAATGATAGCTGATGAGCTAAAAAAAATTTGCAAAAACATCTCATAATGTTTTAAGAAAGTTTACAAATTTGTGCTGGGTCACCTTCAAAGCTGTCCTGGGCCACATGTGGCCTATGGGCCATGAGTTGGACACACTCATTCTAAAGGAAATCAGCTCCTAAATTAAAAGGAATCCCCCAGTACCTGGTATGGTGGGATGACCAAATTAGCCAATCATTGTGACATTTTAGAACACTGGAGACAAAATGATGATCTTATAAACTTCCATGGGGGAAGGTAACTAAAATTGTTACAAACAAAGAATAAGGAATCAGAAATGCCTTCCAATATTTAAATAACATTGAAAGGCAGCATAGCAACATAAAAATTATTTCATATTTCTAAGAGAAATCAGGTGGGAAAGTAAGGTAAAGAAATTTTTTACATATACAGGGTCTGCAAAACTAAAAATCCATACAATCTTTGCCCAGGATGCTGCTACAATATGTGATACACCAGAGAGAAAATCAGCAAGAATATGTCTGAGTCACAGGAACTAACGGAAGAGAGAGGTGAAGGACATTCTAGGAAGCTGGCGAAGGGTAATTACAGAGCATGTACTGTGTGCCCAGTCAGAGCAAGATGGCAGTGAGATTGAGATTTCTTGGCCAGGGACAGAGCAATGTACAGAATTCATTGCTATCCTTTCATCCAGGGAAAACAATAAGTTATAGTGAAAATCAAGGAAACTATCACTTTTACTGATAAGGTCCACCACGGCTGAGGTGACGAGGCAAAAAAATAGCGTACTCTTGATATGAATGCTTACACTCTAGCCTGGAGTCTCTGTTTAAGCCATCTTGACATGGGTCTTCCGCTCCCCTTAAAGGGATAGGCACAAGAAAACAAAAACCTACTTGAAAAAGAGGAATTCTACGTATTCATACATGCCTGTGTAAGTATCACATATCTCTAGAAGGATTTATATAAAGACATAACTCCCAAGGGAACTGGATTAATGGAACAAAGTGCTGTGAGAGAATTTTATTTTTACCAGTCATTTCTTTCTCTTTTTGAATTACGTACTATATAGCCGTATTAATATTCAAAAGTCAACAAAATTTTAAAATTAAAAAAAATTACAAATGCATCTAACCCTTGACCCAGTAATTCTTCCTCTCCTCTCCTCTCCTCTCTCGTCTCCTTTCCTTTCCTTTTGACAGAGTTTCACTCTTGTCACCCAGGCTGGGATGCAGTAGTGCAATCTCGGTTCACTGCAACTTCCACCTTTCAGGTTCAAGCTATTCTCCTGCCTCAGCCTCCCAAGTAACTAGAATTACAAGCCCCCGCCACCATGCCCAGCAAATTTTTGTATTTTTAGTAGAGACAGGGTTTTGCCATGTTGGCCAGGCTTGTCTCAAACTCCTGACCTCAGGTGATTCGCCTGCCTCGGCCTCCCAAAGTGCTAGGGTTACAGCTGTGAGCCACCATGCCCAGCCTCTATTTCTTAAAAATGTATCATGCAGGTATACTACATGTATACAAACACAGTCATTTAAATTGTGCTATGTGGTGTATTCAACACTTTTTTAATAGCAAGTTTGTTAACAGCATAACACTCCATCATGTACACTATGGAGGTGAGATCTGAGAGAAAACAATGAACATTTATTGATCATATTCATCAACTCAAACACTGGGGTATTAGCTTCTTTTATAACACCATCAGCTAGTGAATTCATGCTACCTTGTCCAAATCATAGGTATTTGGTAGCACATCTGGTACTCCTAATTTAAAACAATTTCTATTATTTCAAATTAACATCTTTTCCTACCAAAAAACAGTATACCAGTAATATATCTACACAGGAATACTGTATAGTCACATTCCAGATTCTTAGTATTTATTATTCAGAAAGGTTCATATATAATGAGAATTGATGGAGACATTTCAGGAACATTTCAGTAACTTCCATAAGCCCAGGACATCCTAGTTTTAAGTATTATTAAAAATAATACTTTATGTATAAAACTTTTGAAAACATTTTAAATAATTTTTCAATTTAATTTTCATTTGCCAACAATTAACTGATTTACTTTAAAATTAGCAATAATTTATCTGAAACCATTGGCCAAAACGGAGATTCTTGCCAAATTAGAAAGTTTAAACCATACATTTCCTGAAATTAATCAAATTTGATAAATATAAAATTTAAAAATTAACAAAGTTGATATATTTTATAACTATTAAATGAAGTACCTATTAATAGTTATTATTTTTATGTTGTAGTTGAGAGTCAATAAATATTTTTTTCAGGTCTCTAACTTTTACATAAGTTCTTACATTTTAATAGGCACAAAACTCTCTGCCTATTACAAAAATCTCTTAAAACGTCCCCTCAGTCCCTCAAATTGTATTAACTGAAGTTTATGTTCCCTCAGATTCATATGTTAATCCAGTGTTATGGTAATTAGAAGGCAGGGACTCTGGGAGGTGATTAGGCCCTGAGGGCAAAGGCTTCATGATTGGGATTACTGCTCATTTAAAATGGAATCCAGTCAGATCCCTCTCCCCTTCCACCAGGTCAGAACATAGCAAGAGGAAGGCCATCTATGAACCGGGACCCGGGCTTTGATCAGACACTGAATTTGCTGGTGCTGCCCTGATCTTGCACTTCTAGTCTCCAGAATTGTGAGAAATAAATGTCTGTTGTTTATAAGCCTGTGGCATTCTGTTATTCTTAGTAGCCTAAATTGAGTAAGACGCACTATAACATACTTAAATGTAGTTATCAAGAACATGAATTTATTAAAGAACGAATATACTCATATTTGGCAATATGAGTTGTTAATTGTTTATGATTATGTTATACAATAAGGAAGCTCAGATGTAAATACAGAGGTCCAAGCAGAGGGGATGCTCTGGGAAGTTTCAAATCAGAGGCAGAGTCCACATTTTATTGTGCATTATCTTTCAGAAAATTTTGTAAGTTTTGTTCCAATACTGTATTTAACAAGCTGTCTCCTATCTCTACTAGGCTTGATTCATAAAGTTTTTTAAAGCACTTCTAAGGTCACCATTCATTTTTGCTTAATGTTAGAAAATAATACTTTATGTCACAGATGATGAAATGAAGTAGTATAGGCATTCGTTATTTAAACAAATTTAGTAAATTTAGTTCACAAAATACCAGGCATAATTTATTATTTTTTCCCTTATGAAATTTGGTAAAGAGATTTTTCTAAGTCTGATCTATGAGGTGAAGAAATGAAACACTTAATTCCTTACTCTTCATCAGTAAAAAATATTTGCTACCACCACCTTCCAGCAATGTAATGTTTAAGAATTTTGACGGTCTTCCTAATGGGATTGGTTTGTATGTAAGTGTAGTACAGTTAAAATCTGGCAGAATACAATTACTCTAAAAGCAAAAAAGGCTTAAGTTGGTTGCAATGTAATTATTTTCTTTCAAAATATGTCCATTACACAAAGAAAAGTCCAAAGAACATGTCTCTCAGTGTCAACTCCAATACTCCTATTACATAGGGCCACGATGTCCTAGAGACGTGAAAACGACAACATAAGACAAAATGCTCTGATGGCACAATGTTTATTTCAGATTGAAGAGGAGTAAGGAGGATTTTTTTTTTTTTTTTTTTTTTTTTTTTGAGAGGGAGTCTCGCTCTTTCCCAGGCTGGAGTGCAGTGGTGCGATCTCTGCTCACTGCAAGCTCCGCCTCCGGGATTCACGCCATTCTCCTGGCTCAGCCTCCCGGGTAGCTGGGACTATAGGTGCCCACCACCATGCCCAGCTAATATTTTGTATTTTTATAGAGATGGGGTTTCACCATGTTAGCCAAGATGGTCTTGATCTCCTGACCTTGTGATCCGCCCACCTCGGCCTCCCAAAGTGCTGGGATTACGGGAGTGAGCCACTGCGCCCGGCCTAAGGAGGATTAAACTTGTTGGGCTCTACTCTTAATTATTCAAGTACAGATAATCATATATTCTCGAATTAGCTCTATTTTTAGACCTCACTGTGACAGAAGGCAATAAATATTTATAAACAATATACATTAATTATGTATTAATTAATAATTGTAATATAATATCAATATAATATATTAAATATTATTACTTTAATATAATAAAGTAATATTTATAATTTAAGTGGCACAGATTTCCACCTTTATTTCTAAGTGGTGCTTTTTTAAAACAAGTCTTTGATATTTGCTTTATTTGATCTTTTTTATTCAATATACGTTCAGATAAACCTGGCTACAAATATGTAAATAAGAAGAAGAAATTACATAATCTTGAATAACTCTTTTGGCTTTTTATATATTTTTGGTGACTTTTAGTTTATGATAGCTTTCCAAGAATCTCTATTTCCTTTTCCTAGGCTCTAATCTTCCATAATCATGGTTTCTTTCTTTCATTTGAAAGGTCATTTATGAATCATCTAGTTGTTAGAAATTTTTTATGAATCATCTAGTTGTTAGAAATTTTAAACGTTACATTACATGAGTGATGGAAACATTTTACCGTTTTTTATAACAGTATTAAAAACTTATTTTTTTCTGACTACACAGTAAGAGATGCCAATTTTGTAAATGTAGATTATAATATATATTAACAATAAGAAAAATAAACCAGTATATTTAACACTATAATCAATAAGTAGCTACTATAAAATATTTATTGTGTATCTTTGCTATGCATATTTTGCATAGCTTGAATAATGTTAGATAAACAATATTTACTCTTACGCCTTTTCATTGTTTTAAAATGATAATTTTTAGGTCGTTAAAATATCTGAAAACAAAATACAGTCAAATGCTGCTTAACAGTGTTTTGTGCAAAGCACATCATATACAATGTTGCTCCCACAAGATTACAATGGAGCTGAAACATTCCTATTATCTAATAATGTCATAGTATAACACATCACTCATGTTTGTAGTGATGTTGCTGTAAACTAATCTACTATGCTGCAGTGGTAAGAAAGTCCGATATATATAATTATGTACAGTATATAATACCTGATCATTATAATAAACATCTATGCTAGTGATTTATGTATTTATTATACTCTACTTTTTATCAGCACTTTAGAGTGTAATCCTACTTACTAAGCAAAAAGTTTCCATTAAGACAATATGCTGTGTTAAGCCCACAGAAGCCTCACACATCTCGTGTTTACTGCATCCCTTGACTGTGTAACCTCAATGGATTTACTCTCTTGTTTTGTTCATCATGGTCCCTAACAATGCAAAAGCCACTGCTAATGCTGCCAGTAAGAGGCCCCTTAGAGTGACTGTCATGGAGACTAAATGAAAAGTGACTAAGAACTATGAAGGTGGAAAACCAGTGGTGGTTATTGCTCTTCAGGCAGGCATATTCCATTCCACCATAGCTATGATCAACAACAAGAACAAAATGACAGAATCTATTAGAGAATCTGCTTCTTGGAGACAACAAGACTAACAAAAATTCAAGAATGGCCTATATCGGATATAGAGAAACTTCTGATGAACTGGATTAAAGAGCAGACACAGAAACATATCCCTCTCGGCACCATGATAATTATAACCAAAGCAAAATCTGTTTGCAATATGGTAAGAAAAGACAGTACCCAACTACAATGTGAAATTTACTGTTAACTCTGGGTGGTTTAAACAATTCACAAATATTTATTCATTATATAATGTAAAAGTGAGTGGTGAGTATGTAAGTGCTGATGTGACAGCAGCTGAGGAATTTTTGGAACTTCCAAAAATCAGATTGTGTGATTCCACAATAAGATAAGCTGGTTGTGCAGAAAAAATACTTGTGAGAGCAAATCTTCAATATGGATGAAAACTCCCTATTCTGGGAACAAATGCCTGAAAGAACTTTCATCCCTACAAACACCAACTTAATGCCAAGATTTTTTAAGGACGGGATAAGAGTCTTGTTTGGGGTCAATGTTACAGGCTACAAATTGAAACCCTTTGTGATCTGGCACAGTGAGAATGCCAGGACTTTCAAGCCTATTAGCAATAAACACACATTCCCTGTGTACTACAGGAGCAATAGTTTGTGGATGACCCAGCTCCTCTTCCAAGATGCCCGTCTGAGTTGCTACAGGAGCAAAATGGGGAAGTACTGTTTGAAGAATAGCATGCCTGTCAAGATTTGGTTTATTGTTGATAATGCTCCTGTACAGTCTCCTTTTATTGGTGACCTTCATGCCAATATTAAAGTGAGGGTTTTTTCTTCCTAACATCACCTTTTTCATCCAGCCAATTGATCAAGGAGTAATGCCAGCTTTGAAGTCCGACTACCTGAGGACATTTGCCCAGGCTGTTGTTACAACTGAGGAAGACATTCGGAAGACACTGATGCCACTCTGGAAGGATTATGCCATCTGTGACTCTATCCTGGACCTTGCTTGGGCATAGGGTGATGTTGCCAAGGAGTATATAAATGGCATCAGGAAGAAGATACTTAAAAGGTTCATCCATGATTTTAAACAATTTTCCAAGAATAGAAGGTTGTAAAAACCAACAAGCCTGTAGCAGAGATGGCAAACAACTTTAATCTGCGTGTAGATGAGGATGACATTGAGGAACTCCTAGAAGTCATTCCTGAGAAATTGACTAATGGGGACTTGTTGGAACTGAAGCAGAAACACAGAGGTAAAGAGGCAAAATAAAAGCAAACTGAGAAGAAAAAGAAGAGGAACCCCCGACAAGAAAGTTCACAGTGAAAGATTTAGCAGAAGGCTTTGCAGACCTCAACAGGTTCCTTAAAAAGTATGAAAACAGCCAGGCGCGGTGGCTCACGCCTATAATCCCAGCACTTTGGGAGGCTGAGGTGGGCGGATCATGAGGTCAGGAGATTGAGACCATCCTGGCTAACACAGTGAAACCCTGTCTCTACTAAAAATACAAAAAAAATTAGCTGCGCGTGGTGATGGGCGCCTGTAGTCCCAGCTACTCAGGAGGCTGAGGCAGGAGAATGGCATGCCGGGAGGTGGAGCTTGCAGTGAGCTGAGATCGCACCACTGCACTCCAGCCTGGGTGACAGAGCGAGATTCCATCTCAAAAAAAAAAAAAAAAAAAAAAAAAATAGTATGAAAACATGGACCGCAACACTGAAAGGTCCTTATTAATAAAGAGGAATATTCATGGTGCATTATCTGCTTACAAGCAAATCTATGATGAAAGAAAAGAAAAGAAAAGAAATAAACCAAGCAAACTACTATAGACATATTTCTGAAAAGAGTGACACCCCCTCAAGAAAAGCCTCGGTCAGGTCCTTCAGGAGGTATTCCAGAAGAATACCAGAAGGTATTTCAGAAGAAGGCATTGTTATCATAGGAGATGACAGCGCTATGCCTGTCAATGCCCCGAAGACCTTCTAGTGGGACAAGATGTGGAGGTGAAAGACAGTGATATTGATGATCCTGACCCTACGTAGGCCTAGGCCAGTGTGTACGTTTGTGTCTTAGGTTTATCAAAAAAATGTTTTAAAAGTAAAAAATAAAAAATAGAAAAATATTTATAGTACAAGGATGTAACGAAAGTGAAATTTGTTTACAGTGTACAATGTGGTGTGTGTTAAAGGAAATATACGGTGTCAAAAAGTTAAAAAAAGTAAAATTGTATAAAGTAAAAAGGTTACAGTAGCCAGGGTTAATTTTGATGAGTGAAAGAAAATACTTTTAAATATTTACTATAACCCAAATGTGCACTGTCTCTAAAGTCTACAGTAGTGACTTAAGCCTTCACATTCACCACCACTCACTCAATGACACCCAGTGCAACTTCCCATCATGCATGCTTCATTCATGGTAAATGTCCTATATACGTGTATCATTTTTAATCTTTTATACCATATTTTGACTGTACTTTTTCTATGTTTAGATATGTTTAGCTTTACAAACACTTACCATTGTGTTACAATTGCCTACAGCATTTAATACATTGCCATGATGTACAGATTTGTAGCCTGGGAGCACCAGGCTATACCATGTAACCTAGGTTTATAGTAAGCTACATCATGTAGATTGGTTTAACTATGCTCTATGATGTTCCCACAATAACAAATGATAAAATATGTTATTGATCACATTCATCAACTCAAACATTGGGGTATTAGCTTCTTTTATAACACCATCAGCTAGTGAATTCATGTTACCTTGTCCAAATCACAGGTATTTGGTAGCACATCTGGTACTCCTCATTCAAAACAATTTTTATTATTTTAAATTAACATTTTCCCTACCAAAAAGGGGGAATATATTCCTGTCATCAAACAAAACATGACTGTATCTGATAGATACAAAAGTTCCATTATATGAATATATCATAACGTGTTAAAAATTCCACAATAAATATTGTGTCAAGAATATAGTTCCTCATTTATGGGCTTATTACAAAGATCTAGGATTAACTTTTATTCGACAAATTATTAGTGTATCTTATTACTGGGTTTTCTTTGAAAAACCTTAAAAATTCAGTTACTGGATCAAATAATATAAATATTTAAAGGCTCTCAGTACATATAGACAACTTGTTTCTGTAATATACAAACTTTAAATTCCAGAAAATATTTCAAATATATTTAAAATGTGCATTGTTTTATTTATAATTTATTTATTTATAACTGAATTGTTGAGAAATGAAGTAGCATAGGTATGAAGCAATTGAAACAACTCAATGAAGGTTAGAAAAAGTTCTCCAGTATAAAGCAGCGTCAATGGCAGGAATTACATATTAATCTAGGACAATCTCACTAAAAATAAATGTAGAATGTGTAGTCTACAGAATAGCAGACACTGAACAATGAAAGAAAGCCAGAAACAGAGAGATTCCTGAATTCCCCCCAGGAATATGTTCATGAAGCTTTAAAGTAAATGTCAGCTTCTACATTCTGTTCAATTGTGAGATATGTTTTCAACACAGAGCCAAGTCAGAAAGTTTTTCCCAAAGCAAAATTAAAAAATATATTAATCACTGCCTTGAGATAGGCAATACATGTACAAAACACCAAGAACACATGCATTAGAGAAAAAATAAATTAGAGAATATGCAAACATTTTCTGGCTAATTAGTAAATGATGCTGAACATTTGCAGGTATTTTTGAGCTTTTGTCTGTAAAAATCAATGAATAAAGATTTTGTGAGAAAATAAACAAGCAGAGGCTCAAGACATTAGGAAAAGATTGAAGGGACAAGAACAGTATGAATGAAGGGAAAAGGACCAGCATGTCTTTGGCCTGATGAACAGCAATTCTTTTGATCAGCTGTAATAACAGCCGTTTTGGCTGAGTGGCTTATAAACAGAAATATATTTCTCCCAGTACAGATGCTGTGCCAAGGTGCTGGCAGATTTAGCAGGTTCAGTGTCTGGTGAGGGCCCCCTTCCTAGACGGCATTTTTTTATTGTTATGTTTTCACATGGCAGAAGGGCTAACAAGCTCCCTTGGGCCTACTTTATAATGGCACTAATCAAATTCACATGGGCTCAGCCTTTACGACATAATCACCTCCCACAGGTCCCACCTCCTGGTACCATCGGCTTGGGGATTAAGATTTGAATGCAAGAATTTGAAGGGGACACAAATGTTCAGCCCTAGCGCTGTTCTAGAAGCTTATCCTGGTAAATGAAGAGGAACTGAAAATCCAAAGCAGGATATATATGTAAAATATATGTTCACACATATGCATGTGTGTGTATACAACTTACAACTAATTGCCTGATTTTAGAGTAAATTGCACATAAGCTTCATTCCAGGGCAGATTTGAGCAATTCTAAATGTTCTTTCTTAAAACCTCAGTTTAAAAATTCCCGCAGGAATTGTCATAGAGGGACAGATTTCAAGTAGAGTCTGCAGTAGTGGTGTTTCTGTTGCACAAAAGTGTAAAATCAGATAACTTGGTCTCCAATTGCTCTCTGACAAATAAAGCACACACACATGAGCACATATGCACATATATCTTCAAAATTATTCCTTACCAAGGATTATTTCAGTCTGACTGTGCTCTGTATTAAAGCCACACTAAAATTTTTAAGTGATAAATTCTGAAAGTAAAACCATGGGACTTCAGCATTGCTATAAATCACGCAGTTTTATTAAAACATGAGGTACAATTTCTATAGCCATTAAAGAATATTGATGTTCACAAGTGTTTCTGAAACTTTGATTCATAAATAATTTGCTTTTTGAAGACCAGCCTAAGGATGGAGTTGTTCTGTACTGAAGGCATTTTGTTCAGACATTAGAGAGTACAAGTTGAATAGATGAGTCTCCAAGCAGGCATTTTGGCAGTAGTAATACATGATTCATTATGTTCTGACAGCCAGTGGCATTTGAGGTTATAAAAAGGTCTCTCAAAAAGCAGGAGTAACTAGGGACAAGACCAAGTGAAAAAGTGGCATTCCAGGCAAACGTCATAAAGATGACAAACTTTGTTGGGATATGTAATGTCCTGCAAAACATAGATAAATCCATGTATGTCCTGAGGATAGTGATAGAATGAATATTAGCTTATGCCAACATACTTTTTAATCTAAAACGTTTGAATCAATATATTTGAGGCTTCAAATATCTGCTGATATTTTCTACTAGTAGAACATGACCCTAAAACTTAAATGTATCTATGACATTTGATAATGCAACCAAAAGGCTATTAAAATTCTATGCCTAGAGTATTACTAATTTGTATTTCTGGAAAGAGCAGTGAGATGTACTTATCTAATTCATCTGAACATATAAAGGATTGTTCCTCTTATTTTGTTAAATGCAATTTAACTGTATTGTTCATCAGAGGAACAAGCCTTCTCTAACTTTAATAGCTACCCTATATTCTCAAAGAAACCACAAAACATGCAGTAATAAATAAAACTGAAAGAAAGAGGGGTTCACTAGCAGCTTCTATGGGATGATGGGAGTTCGAAGATTTTTTTTATTGGCAAAGGGGTGAATGCAGCATTGCACTGTGACCTTTCTCTTGGTTTGGCCCAATCCATGCTTAGGAGTAGTAGTAAGGTTTCTTAGTAAGTATAAGTTTTGTAAGAAGTAAGAATTCTGGGGCTGCCATAACAAAGTACCACAGGCTGGGTGAAAGATAAATAACAGAAATGTATCTTCTTACAGTTTGGGAGGGTAGAGTCCAAGATCAAGGTGTCAGCAGGTTTTCTTTGTCCTGTGGTGTCTATTTGGCTTGCAGAAGACAATCTTCCCCTCTTTGCAGGTCATGAGTCAGATTGGATTAAGGCCCACCCATGTGACCTCAGATTACCCTATTTACCTCGTAAAGGGCCTATCACCAAATACAGTCAAATTCTGAGTTAGAAGAGGTTAGGGATTCAACATATGACACAATTCAGGCCATAACAGTAGACAAGCCCTGAACTGGAGGAACATTATCACAATGTCACAGGATGTGACTGTTACCATCTAAAACTTTCATTGTGAACATTAAGAAGTTCTTTTTCTGAAATACATGTTTTTAGATATATTTTAAATCTTTATACACATTTAGAAATCTTTGTGTTTCTTGTGGAATCTTAAATATTACATGTCTTAAATATGGCAATTTTCTCTCATACTCGCATACTGAATAAAGTGATGGGAAAACCAAATGTACTTGTCTCCTTTGTCTCCAAGCGTAACTGATGATGCTATGTCTAGAAATAATGCATTTGGCTCTAGCCATCCTGAGAAAAATACACTGATAAGGCAGCCAGTTCTAGTACAGCATTTCCCAAGACATCCTCAAGAATTACTATTCTGTGGAGTATTGTGTTGTTTCATGAGGAAATGTTCCAAAGTCAAGTAAGTTTAAAAAATGCCAGAGCTGTAAATGTGTTAAACTAATTTATTTGTGCCTAATTTATTTAGATATTTAAGATGCTTTCAAACAATATGCATCTCCAAGATTGATATAATATCTAGTATCATCAAAACTTCATTTTTTAAATTACAACAGAACAATATTTTCTTCTGGGCAATAATTTTCTATGGATATGTGTGTGTGTAACATATGCCCTTTTTTTCAAATGATATTTCACAAAAGGGAAATTGAACTACACCTATTATATATTTTTCATGAATACCTAATTTTCACAATAGAAGTACACTGATAATAAATAGATCTCTAAAATTAATGGATGGATGGATGAATAAAACAATGGAAAATATAATGTTACTCTTTTTAAAAGAAACATTCCTTGAGATTCTTCTTTTGTAGGTCTGGCAAATTTTAAATATCCAGAAAATACGTTTTATAATACATATAAAACAAACATTACATTCTAGTAGGTTTTCTTTCCTACTTGATGGTAATTTAATGGTCACATATATCTACAATGGGTAAAAATAATAGTCTGATACAATTTCATAGATGAGGTAAAGTCATACAGATCCATTCAGATTATTATTTTATATGATAGACTGGCAGATTAATCTTTAATCGCAAAAGACAGACAGTAGAGGTTGCAGAAGGTTAGACGGTAATCAAAAAATGAATATTTAATCAGATGAATTCCATTCAGGAACTGCCAAGAACTGCTTTTACTCCTGCATAATATTGATAGAAGGCATGCCTGCTATTACAATCAATTCTAGTGGCCATTAAGAAAATTATTGTGGGGTAAAAAATGAAGTCGTAAGCTCAAAGGTTGGTACACTTGGCAATCATCTGACATAATAAAAACTGACTGGCTTTGCAAGAACAAAATATGTAAGTCTGAAACAAGTAGATGCATTTTCAAGTTCATAAAGTACCATAAGTACATGTTTCAGAAAATTGCTTACAATAAATACTATTTAAATAGTTTAGCCAGTTTTCTTCCACATAGTAAAAGGTCTAATCTAAAACTGCATTCAAGTGTAGTTGCTGTTTGTGGGAAAGCACAACAAGATATTAATGAGTTTATACTCCATACACTGGATTCAAAGGTAATTAAGAGTTGTAGGAAAGTAATGTCATTTAAAAGCAATGTTGAAAAAAAAATGCTTAAATTATGTGATATTGTTAAAACAAGTATATTTTTCTTAATTGCCACCTTATTGCTATTTAAATTGCATGTATATAAACAATATACAAACATTTAGATGTATATAAGTTTTTAATTTGAATCCACAAATTAGAAAAGGTTCTTTATTAGTGTCTCAAATACTTCACATGGCTCAAGTCTTTGGCAAGACCTCAATAATAAATTATGTAAGCTTTTTGATTGCAATAAATACATAATGCTACATTTTTTATATATTCTATTTTACAGTTTACCATAAGTGAGTAATTTTGTTTAAACAAGGTCATCTCCCTGGAGATTGTTTATTTCTTTCTCAGGCAATTAACCTATAATTGATACTTCTATTTTGCATGTTAATGAACTAAGTTACACAATGGCATTTAAAAAGGCTATTTTCATGACTTCTCATGAAAATATTATTTTTTATAAATGAAATACATTTTTAAGAAATCTTAAACACTATTGGTCCTATGTATATATTAAATATGTGAATGTATTATGTAAAGTAGGTGACAACATTTTAGTAAAATTTGGAAAAACACAATTGTTTGTTTGGATTATTAGTGTTTCACACTATTAATGCATTTATCTTAAAGTATGCACCCCTATAATTAAGGTTCAGATACTTAAAACACTGACTCAAGGAAGTTCTAATAGTATAGTAGTCCCCCAACTTTATTCATGCAGGATGTATTCAAAGACCCTCAGTAGATACTTGAAACCTTAGATAGTACTAAAGCCTATATATACTGTGTTTTGGTATACATACATACCTGTAATAAACTTTAATTTACAAATTAGGCACAGTAAAAGATTAACAATAACTAATATTAAAATAAAATTATTATAATATACTTTAATAAGAACTGTTTGAATTTGATCTTTATCTCTCAAAATATTTTATCATATTATAACTGTACTCATCTATTTTAGGACTGTAACTGAAACTGCAGAAAGTGAAACAGCTAAGCACTGTATGTCAGACCAAGAATATATACTTTATTGTTGAGTTTTGCAAGTAATAAGCAATCTGTAGTGAGGTGATGCAGCTGGCTTGGAGAATAGAAACTGGACATAAAATGTCCAAAGAGTTGTATGACTAGTTGTGGGACTGAGTGACTATGTATAAAGCCTTAAAAAAAAAAAAAAAAAAAAAAAACCAGGGTCAGGGGATTCTCGAGGTATGATGGATCATGTTGTCTCATCTTCATCACTTAAGGAGTTTCTTACATGTTTAAGTGCAGAGTGACTGATTAGCAAAGTCATGCCTGGAGCACTGAGAGCTTCACCGTGCTGTTGCTATACATGTTGTGTTGTTGTCTGCCCTGTGTTCTTTAATAAAACAAAGTAAATGTATATTAGTTAAAACCTAACTGTCTCATTATTTTATTCACCGGTGTGACCTCAAGACCACTGCTGCCAGTTGAGCAGAGTGAGTGAGGTACTCAAGAATACCTTTTTGATTAAACTCGTTTCTATCAGTTGCTTTTCCCAATGCTAAAGTTTGAATAGGACACATACTATAAAAAAGAAATCAAAATTTAATGATCATCTGTTTCAACTCTTCTATTTATCAGGTAAGAGGAAAAAATTCTTACTATTTGTATTCCTTCCTAGATTATATATATTTTCCAATTCTTGATCTCAGACGGCATTTGAGTTACATAATATTTTGTCTGTTCCTAAGTTTTCTTTCCGTAGAAGTTCACAGTTTTCTTGAGATTTTTCTTCTCTATGCTAGTTTCAATAGCATGTCAATGACATAATAACTACTTCTAATTCGGGACCATTTTATCTTGCTATGTTCTCTATTATAAAGCCGCAAAACTTTAAATCACATTTCCAGAATCCCTGTAGCATATTTCCAGAGCAAATTTTACCTTAACAGGGGGACTTAAGCTATATTTGAAACACAGAAAAAGGGCAGTCATAGTATTTTTATTCCTCTAGTAGGAGCAAGTAGACCAATGAGCATTGTTAGATGTGAAATTTTGCAGCTGCCCCTTTGTTTTTTTGTTTGTTTGTTTGTTTGTTTGATTGTCTTCTTCTTTTTTTTCAAAAAAAGTCACTGACCTCTAGCTGATTTTGCAGCTGATTTTGGTATCTACCATCTCTCTCCCTGCTATGGACTGAATTATTTCTCTCCCAAACTCAGACATTTAAGTCCTAACTGCCAATGAGACTGTATCTGCAAATAGGGTCTCTGGGAGGTAATTAAAGTTAAATGAGGACAAATAGGTGGGGCCTTAATATGATAGGACAGTGGGTTCATACAAAGAAGAAATTCTCTCTCTCTCTCTGCCATGTGAGGGCACAGCAAGAAGGCTGCCATCTGCAAACCAGGAAAGGAGCCCTCAACCGAACTCCCCCATGCTGCATGGCACTCTGATCTCAGACTTCAGCCTCTAGAATAGTGAGAAAAGACACTTCTGTTGTTTGTCATCCAGTCTATGGTATTTTACTACGGCAGCCTGAGCTAACTAATGCACTTCCTGAAAGCTAGTAAAAATCTGATTCTACTATCTGCCACCCTTGACGTTTCTTTCTCCAACATTTTCAGTGTTATGGCAACATATAATATTACCTTGAAACATCTAGAGTGATTCCTGCATTTCTAAGACTTGTCTATAAAGTCATCATCTGCAAACAGAGGCAAAATTGGATGGGTTCTCATGAACTAGGAATATTTCTGTTTTATGATGTGGAAACCTCATTATTTCTCAAATGAAGTCACTTTGCTCCCACTTCAAATCAGAATCAGTACTACAGAAGACTGATTTCAATGATCTTTTAAACAAATATCTTTTACTAGGAAATGGATATAAATTTGCTTCTTACGCATCTTTGGAGAATAAAAACCAGAGTTACAAGAAAACATGATAATTAAAGTAGAGTTAGATCAAATATTACATGGTTTGCAGATTCTGTCATACTTCTCTCATTAATAATGAACTTAAACAGTAAAAAATAAATAAGCAGATATTAGAAGACTAATGTGCTGAAAATGTATGTGTTATTTATTCCATCCTCCTGCTTGCCTTCCATCCTTCATCCCTTCCTATTTTCCTTCCTTTTTTTGATTCCCCGACTATTCTTACAAAGTGTCAGTGTGGACAGTTGATCAGGAAATTCAAAAATCTCTTGTTAAACAGATTATATATTGTAGGGTCACTTCCTTTTATGGCTTAAGCCATACTATTCCAGTGAATATTCCTTTTCAATTCTTATTCCAAATCTTTAGGCCATTCTCTGTTCAATGATTAACATCCTGTGACTAATGAATAAATGAAGATAATTTTAAATATTAACAAACAATTCTGATACATATTTATGTTCATTCCACAAACTCTGACCCCAAATGAAGAGATGTTGCAATAGAATAATACTTTGAGTCAGAGAGTCAATGTTCAAATTCTGGGTTCGATTTAGACAAATTATTCTTTCAGGTTTTGTTTTTGCTTCATCAATATGAGAAAGCTAATGACATTTACTTTGCTATGTTGATATAATAATCAACTGATAGAATATGAGATAAAGAGATAAGCAGTCCCTGATAGCTGGAGGTGACTGGGTGCCAATTGTGAAGCTTTGTTGTTCCTAAGTTGTTCTGACCTCCCAACTAAGCCATGGTGCTTCTCAGAACATCAGCATCAGACAAGGCCACTCCGTGACCATGATGGATCGAGACAAAAATTAAGTTTACTCTGTAATCATGTATGAGCACAGACAAAAACAAAAATTTCTTCATACCATGAAATTAATCAAATATATCTCTCCAACACCTTTCCTGACTAATACGAATAACAACCACAAATTTATCAATTGTAGTTTGAGGTCTGCTTCATTCCTACCTGTTTCTCCATAAAAATTATTAAGCAACCCAAATATCCAGTTATTTTCTCTTCTGCCAATATCCAATCCAGAGTCAAGCCCCACTTTGTTGAACCCTTCCCCAAATCATTATCACAAATCCAAATGTGTCTTGTCCTTTATTGCAGTAAGCCAATCAACATCCCTTTGTTCAACACCATGTGTGTCCCTGATAGAGGGGAACTAGAGGGAACTGACATGTGCATAAAGCAAATAAAACATAATAACATATAACTAACACTAGTTTTATTTAATTTCCCTCCACATACCACCTAACTCAGTTAGATAAAATGTTGAATGCAAGACATTACAGTGTGTCCTTGTACTCATTCTTAAAAACATTATTTTCAATATCTCATTAATAGAAATATTTGCTATATATGTTTGTATAGATATTTATTTTCAGATTAACTAATTTCCATTTAATTACTAATTCCTTGAGCTTTTTGTCATCAGTGGGTATTGAAATTTATTAAATAATTTCAAGCATGTGATTCACAATGCATTTTTTTCATTGTTATAAACAAAACTGATTTTTTAATGTTAAAACTTCCTTCAAATCCTGGGATTCATCCGACTTTGTTGTGATATATACTTTCTTAAAAAATATATTCCTAGATTGTTATTTTTTATTATTAGTTTAGGGTTTTTATAACTATAGTTATGGATGAGAAGGACCTATTAATTTCTTTTATATTTTGTTGCCAAATAACATTGAGCATATAAAATAAACTGGAGTGTGCCACTTCATCTTCTATTATTTATGTGTAAATAAAGCTAGCATTTTTTAAAAAATCTTGGCCTAAGTTTTTATTTGTAGAATGCTATAAATTTATAACTTTGCTACTACAAATAGGACTGAATAATTTAAATTTTACATTTCTTGTTAGTCAATTTAAGTAAGACCTTTTTTTCAGTATTTATCTAGTTCAACTTCATATTCATATGTATTGACCAAAAGTTTTAAATGTTATTGTATTTTTATTTCTGATGACTCTATAAGACCTTTTTTCAGTATTTATCTAGTTCAACTTCATATTCAAATGTATTGACCAAAAGTTTTAAATTTTATTGTATTTTTATTTCTGATGACTCTATTGTGCTATCCCCTTCTCCATAAATGATATTATTCATTTGTGCATTTCTTCTGTTTCACATTCTCATTATCAATTGTTTTACATTATCAATCATTTTACCTAACTTTTGTCTTTTGCAATTCCCTGAATTGCATTTTTATTTGACATTTTTATTCATTTTTCCTCTTGTCTTTATTATTTTCTTTCTTTTTGGGTTTAATCTGTTATTTTCTTTTAACTTCCTAAGATAGATTATTTGCTCACTGATATTCTGCTTTTCTTTTTTTTTTTTTTTTTTTTTTTACATCTAAAGTTTGCAGGCTAAAGATTTCTTTCTAAGCACTGTCTTAGCTCTATCCCATAAATTATGATACCTAGTGTTTTTATTATCCTATAGTTTCATGTTTTTTCATTCCACTGTGATTTCTTCTTTGACCCGTACATTATTTGGTAGTATATTTCTTAATGTGTAATGATGTGGGGGATTTTAGTATCATCTTTGATATTGATTTCTAGTTTAATTACACCATGATTAGAGACCATGGAATGATTCACATATGAGAGTGGCAAAGTTACTCGTATAGAATGCTCCTCAGAGATCAGTTAAGATAAGAGATTGGTGATTGCTAAATTTAGTAATATGGAACATAATGCTAATCTTGAAACAGCCATCCCAGGAAAATAATGGAAGAGAATTGCTATTATTTGCAACACAGTATACTTATTCATAGTGATAAAATTACCTCATTTAATTTTCAAAGCTATACTTTATTACATCTCAATCAAATTTTACTTTTGAAATATACCAGTTCTCAAGAATCTTTTAGTATTTTTTTTTTTATTACTACCTGGAAAGAGTATTTTACGAAAATGTTTTCATTTTATTATTTAGATTGAGACTGCCTAGATTGGATAATAAGGATGTTTAATTCTTAATTTTTTCCAATTGTCTAAAGATAGCAAGCGATAGTCAACTCTCAAAATTAAAGATCTGTGTTTTGCTCATTTTGTTGCATATTTTAACAAATATTTAATCGGAACATTAAATAATATAGAAATGTTCATTTCCAAACACTGATTAGTGTTTCCAATCAGTATTTTCCTGTATTAATCATTATTCTACACAATATCTTTGATTTAACACATTCATTGATAATTTAACTCCTGTTCTTAATGCACTTAGAGCCTCACCCAAATCACAGTAATGCACAAAATTAATCAAGTATTTATTCCATAATGATGATTTTCTATGACCCAATATATGAGATTACCATTTAATATTTGACTCACTTTCAACTAGGTCTTCAATATTCTAATAAATGCTGTTTAATTTAAATTTAAACTCTAATTGGGCTTATGTGAAAAGTAAAGTTAACGTAAGAATTAAAGTTAACATAGAGTAAGATAACACAGGCAAAGTCAACACAAAGTAATTGTTCATTCAGATAAAAATGAAGTGGTACATGTGATTCCCCTTAAGGGAAGTAGGCAGATGATAGAGATTTCACTTAAGATAAATTATCATACTCAAGATAACAAATTCGTCATAAACATTTCACTCTAAATGTAGAAAGAGATTCCAACTGAATGATATTGGACAACTTTTTAGAAATACTGCTTCTATTTCCATTGTATTTCTATTCGTATTAGTTCAACTAAAATATTTAAAATATGTCAACAATATGATATTAGAATGAACTTTTCTATTTTGGGATATACTTCCATCAGATCATAATTCTTCACCGGGATGAATTAAATTTATTACTTACAAATCTTAAAGGTTATATATTTTCAAAGTTCACACATACACACATATACTCACATGCATATACATACAGAGTAACAATACATTACGTTTCTTTCAAGTTCATTGGTCACATGCTATCATCAAAGGTATTATGGGTTTTGGGGGGTTGGTGGGAGTTTACTCTAAAACCAATAAATATTTGCACTTTTATTTCCTCTCTAATGTAGCATAATGAATTTTCTATTTCAATGATTCCACTTCATTGCATAATTAACATAAACACTATAGTTACTGTATCAGGGAAACACAGCTGCTTACTCTCACTGCTTCAGATTAATGTTCCATACACACATTCTGTCCATGATTAATGTAACATAAACCTTAAAATGACTTAAATTAAAACATATTTTCATAAAGTAAATCTGATCTGATTGTCTCTTCACAACTCGGAAGACCACTAATGGCCTGTAGAACAAAGGCTAAATAACTGTACAATCGAATAAGCAATAAATATCCAGGGAAGGTTTAGAAAGCGTCTGCAGCATATTCTCACATAACATATCATAGTCATAGCCTGAGATTCAAATCTGAAGATAGAAATGAAAACTCAAGGATTAGGCAAGCTCTGAGAAATGTAACTGAAATAACATCAATGCATCACTTCCCTCAAATTGAAGAACAGCAACTCTAAAATTATTACATCACAACTAGGAGTTTATTATCAAATATTTATTCATTCAAATAATAATTCATTTCAGCGAGGAATTATTCTCACAAAAAGAGATATCCAAAAATATAATTGGGAAAAATTAGAGTAATAGATATAACTATATATTTTTATAATATAATATATGCTTCATATACAATATAATATTGTAAAATATAATTATATATCAATTAAATTTGAGGGAAAGAAGAAAATACATGTATTTGAAATTGCATATAGAGGAGTCTTCAGTAAGTTTATGGAAACTGTATATTATGAAAAACACTGCATAGATTTCAAAATTCTTTTGTACCAAAATAAATTCATATTCTCAGAGAGGGTATGAAAAAAAGTAAAATATAAAATGCAAATAAATAAACTGATACGACTTGTTATAACATTTCTGAATAGAATCTAATCTGAGGCACTAGGGAGGATAAGGCATTGGTTTTCAGAGTCCCTATCAGAGTAACGTGAATTCTGCTAAAATTGAAGTTCAAATAAACACCAAATTGATGGTAAAACTTGGGTAAAAGAAGAGTGAAATTACAAAAAGTTTACAGGAACAATATCCCCCACCCTAAAACCAGCAATTTACACATCGATAACCTTCCGTTTTAGCAGAAAAGAACCCTGAAAATCTTCACTAGTGAGTCCTCCTTCACTACGAAAATGCTCCTACTCATTCTTCTCATCAAACAACGGCAATTTTGTGAGAGTTTCAGTGAGAAATCGTTAGGCATCCATCTTAGAGTCGAATATGGCTCCTTCTGACTTTTTTGTTTTCTAATCTTAAAAAATCCTTAAAGGGTCCCTGATGGTTGATGTTAGGTGTCAACTGGATTGGACTGAAGGATGCCGAGATGGCTGATAGGTAAAGTGTTGTTTTTAGGTGTGTCTGTGAGGGTGTTGCCAGAGGAGTTTGACATTTGAATCAGTAGACTGGGAGAGGAAGAGCCTCATTATTGGTGGGAATCATCCAATAGGCTGCTAGCTCTGCTAGAACAAAGCAGGTGCGAAAAGGTGGGATAAGCTGGCTTGCTGAGTCTTCTGGCTCTCAGCTTTCTCCCTTGCTAGATGTTTCCTTCTGTTTCTGCAGCCCTTGGACATCAGACTCCAGGTTTTTTGACCTTTGGACTCTTGGACTTACATCAGTGGTTTGTTAGGAGCTCTCAGGTCTTTGGCCACAGACTGAAGGCTGCACTGTTGGCTTCCCTGCTCCTGAGGATTTAGGTGGACTGAGCCACTACTTGCTTCTTTCTTCTCCAGCTTGCAGATGGCCTATGCTGGGATTTCGCCTTGTGAGTGTGTGAGCCAATTCTCCCCAGTAAACTCCCTTTCATATATATGTATATCCTATTAGTTCTGTCCCTCTAGAGAACCCTGACTAATACAGCACCCACTTTTCTCTAGTCAAAAAAGTAAAAAGACTCCATGGTAAATTCCCAGAGCCCCCTCAGTTATTTAGGGATGGATTCAATGATGGCTGATATCATTGCTACAAATGTGTTTTGAACTTGATGGAACTTATGTTGAAAAACAAAATCCATATTTTTTACTTCTATCTTTTGATTCCATTTTTCCATGAACTTTTTGAAGTTTCCTTGTGTATGTATATTCATTTCTTAAAATGACTGTTAGAATGAGTATGGAAAGGCTTAATTTTAAAACTTCATGATTTTTTTTTTCTTTTTCAAAACTAAGATCTAACTGATGTACGGAGAAACCCTTTCTGTATTTGGAAATTTTCCCCACATTGTCAGACTGACGATAGTGGGCCCATCAACTAATTAGTAAAAAAAAAAAAAAAAAAAAAAAAGACTTAGGACCAGAAAACTGTATAATTACAAAAAGTGAATAAAAATTATAATGGTATTAAATGTAGCTTAAATACTGACCATACTGACCTTATTAGTACTGGAAAGCTATACATTTATTTGATGTGATTATAAAATTCTGAATAAATCATGTCTTTCATAAAACACCTACATACATTGAATATGATCTGTTAAAAAGGTGTGCATATTTTTAGGATTTAACACATGTAGGGCAAGCAAGGTGGCTCACACCTGTAATCCCAGAACTTTAGGAGGCGAAGGTGGGAAGATCACTTGAGGCCAGGAGTGGGCAACATAGCGAGACCCTATCTCTACCAAAAACAACAAAAATTGTCTGGGCTTCGTGGTGGGCACCTATAAGCCCAGCAACCTGGGAGCCTGAGGCAGATTACTTGAGCCCAGTAATTCCGGGTTACATGAGCTATGATGATGCCACTGCACTCCAGCCTGGGCTACAGAGCAAGACCTTATCTGTTAAATAATAAATAAATAAATAACAAAAAAGTGTTGCCTCTATTAATAGGATTTTAGATAATCAACCCATTAATCAACCCTAAGAGGCATTATCACTATTTTAAAGAGGAAACTGAGGCTTAGACTATGTACATAGTTAACTCAAATCTATACAGCTAGCTAAATTGCATAACAATGTAACAAATCCTGTTATTAAAGGCTTTGCAACTCACATTGTTCTTACTATTACGCTATTGCATTTTTACAATTACAGAGGTTAAAAATCTAACAACATAATCTGGTAGGAACTGTTTAATAATTCCTCTATTAAGATAAAATACTTATCTAGAAAATGAATTTAAATAATTTATGCTTTAATTGCAGTTCATTTTGTCCTTTTCTGTCTTCTTTGGAAATGAAAGTAATTCATTTCAAACTCATTTAATGTTATATTTATATAAAAAGCCCCTGTCTTGCTAAAAATTAAGCTACCCTTCAATGTTTTTTAGCTTTAAAAATGAATAGGCTTTGTTTGTAGATTCTATTTCAACTGGGTATATTTATATAATTTTTAGTATGTGCTGTCCTTCTAGGCTGTCTCAAACTTCTTTATATATCCTAGGTAATTGGTGCTAAATACTGCATTATTCATTCTGCTAATTCATGCCAAAATGATTCTTATGTATGTGTACATTTTGGCCCTGAGGATTTTTAATTAATTTCATTGCCGTCAAGTAGCATTTTTATAAAGCATTTTGTGTGTTTCGTAAGAATGCAATTTTCCAGTCTGCCAAATATGTTTTGTTTTGTTTTGTTTTGTTTCCCTTCAAGGACAAGCTTCCTCTGGAGCCACATAATATCACTGTGCTGATTGGAAAGGATATTGTATACAAGTCAAGCACTTTGTGTTAAGATGAATGCAGAGCTAATTTTAAATCACAGAAATTCTATGCAGTCTGACAAAATATTGAGAAGGCACATAATCTTTATTCTCTTTCAGAGCCCAAACCTAGAGAAACCACAGAAGTAAGAAATAAATAAGGATAAAAACATTAAGGGGAACACTATTAAAAATCTTCTAGAAGATAGAAGACCTCTGTGGTATGGTGTTAAGCAGAAAAACTTAGCCTAGAGGTCGAAGGCCCAGTGCAGTGGGAGGGGTTTGATGCGCTTTTATCTTAACTTTGCACTGGGTGCACCATTTTATTGTTCTTTCCACTTTGTGGTAGAAGAATAGTGTCAAGAACATGATGAGTCTGAACGTTTACCCTACTTACACAGTAGCCTGACATAGTTTTATGAATATTGACAGAAGACCCAGACTCTGGGCAAGAAACCAAGATCAGTTTATTACCCATAGCGATAGGAGCAGTCAGAGGATAATCATTTTCTTACTATTTCCCGAAGGTCTCATTCACAGGGCAATGTGGTAAGGGCCAGATGACACAACAAGGACAGGTGATACCGGCCTGTAGAGTGTGTTTCACTACAGGAAAGGAAACTTGAGCTTAGGAAACCTGTATCTTTTGTAATGGGCTGTAGACAAACCTTCCTTTTTCACTAGGTGAGAAACATTACCTCTTACTTTCCAAGACAGAAGCAAACCTGCCTTTTACTCTCAAGGGAGACACTTTCATCTTCTTCTAAGGCTGTTCACCATGTAGACATCCCTGAAAAGACATTCCAGAATGAGGGCAGACAGTGCCTTTGCTCATAATATGGGCATAAATGTGAGGGACCCATAGAGTATTGCATCCCAACTGATAGTAGCAGAAGTTCAGGGTCACAGACTAATATTAAGTGAAACAAGAATCGAAATTGGGTGAAAAGTAGATTTTGTTTCAAACAAACACAATATCCACTCCTGAGAGTCCCCTGGTCAACATTTCCTCATCCTGAGTCTGGAGACATTAAATCAAGAGAAAGAGGAGATCTAAGAAAGAATTCAATTTAAGGCAGGTAAAAAGAAAAACAGGCAATTAAAATCTAAAGAAAACCAAGGTAACAACATTTATATCAAATAAAAGAGAACACAAGAATAAAAATAGCTTCAAGGGCAGAGAGAGATATAATACAGATTTCAGGAAGAAGAGTGGCTTAAGAAACTGACAGTAACTGACAGATACACACATAGCTATACAGCCCCAAAACACAAAACAAGGGCATTTAGTTAATACATGTAATGTGTCTGGTCTTGTTCTCAACTCTTTAAAATTACCATTTTTTAAATAATATCAGTAACCATAAGACTTAGGTTACTATTATAATGTTCATTTTTTAAAATTAAAAAAGATACAAAGAGTTAAACAATATGTCCAAGATGATGCAAGTATCACTTTTGTCAGATAACTGTTTTGAAAATAAAAGAAGCTAGCGTTCTCATAGATGAGTGAAAATATGTCATATTTATCTTTCGGTTCCTAATCTATGTCACTTAACATAATATTCCCCAGGCTCATTACTACTGCTGTGAATGACCAGATTTCATCCTTTATTTGGTGGTTGAATGATATTTCATTGTGTGTGTGTGTATGTGTGTGTGTGTGGTGTGTGTGTGTATTATTATGTGCCAACTAAAAATAAAAGAGGATCCTTTTAAATATCTCAGTATAGTGCCTATAATTATACAGGTGTTCAATAAATGTTAGCTTTTATTATGTGATTCAAAACTCTTGTTTAATATAGTACCCCAATACCTTAACTAGCATTATAGTAAAAACATTTTGATGAGTATTATGCAGTAATCTTTTAAAAAGAAGTAGTTTCAATTTTTCTTTCCTTTGCATGATTAAGTTTAACTTACTTTTGATTTATGGAATTTTATATGGATCATAAATTACTAGCTATACTTGCTTTCTACACAATATAAACTTAAAACATCATATCTACTAAGTTTCTCTTTTTCTGTCTTGTTACAATTAAAATAGGCACATACTCCACTTATCACAATTAATGCTAAAAGCTGTTGTTGAAAATTGCACCTAAGACTTGTACTTCTTTTAAAACTTCTTCTGTTAAAGTATAACTTATATCCATACTAAACTTCATTTTAAAACATTCCAGCTTAGTTTAAGTCTTATTGCAACTACAGATAAGACTCTTAAAATGTTTTTCAATCAACAGGACTTAAAACAGAACCTTGTGAATTTTCTATTTTTATAACTGAAAGAGACTAATAAATGAAAATTTAATAGGAACACAAGATACCTTTAAAAGTCTCTAAACTTTTTAATAATTTGAGACATAAAAGTCTATTCCCACATATTGTATACTTGTGAAATTACCACTGATTTTTAGCATACCATATAAGTAGTCTCCTGGTAATATTTGGACAAACAATAAAGCAAATTCAAATCCTTGCTTATCCTTGTCATTATTTTTAAATTGCACATATTAAGGAAAAAAGATCACATGATGATCTCAATAGATGCAGAAAAATCATGCAACATATCGAATACCCATTCATTCATTCTCAAGAAAAATGCTCAAAAACTAGGAATAAGAGGGAGCTTCCTCAATCTGACAAAGGGCGCCTACAAAAAATTACCTACAACTAACATCATAGTTGAAGACTAAATGCTTTCCCTCTAACATGAAGAACGATGCAAGATATCTGTTCTTACTACTCACACTCAACATAGTGATAAGGCTTTCAGTCAGAGAAAGGAGGCAAGGGAAATAAACATAAGGTATCAGAATTTAAAAAGGAGAAAGTAAAACAGTCTTCATTTACAGACAACATGATCTGTATAGAAAGTCCTAAGGAATACACACAAACATACACACAATTAATAGAACTAATAAAGGAGTTCAGTAAGGTCACAGGATACAGAATCAATGGACACAAATATAATTATATACTCCTAACAATGAACAATCAAAAAAAGTAATCAAGAACACAATTCCATTCACAAAAGTATCAAAATGAATGCAATAAGAATAAATTTAACAGGTACACACTAAAACTACACAAGTTGCTGCAAGAAATTAAAGATTAAAGAAATTGAGAGATACCCATATTCATGAATTAGAAGATTCTTTTTTTTTGAGACAAGGTCTTACTGTGTCACTCAGGCTGAAGTGGCAGCCTTGAACTCCTGGGTTCAAGCAATCCTCCTGCAACAGCCTTCCAAGTAGATGGGACTATAGGCATGCCACCATGCTCAGCTTAATATTTATCATTTTTCATAGAGACAGAGTCTAGCTATATTGCCTAGGGTATTCTTGAACTCCTGGCCTCAAGTGATCTTCCTGCCTCACCCTCTCCAAATGCTGAGATTATAGGCATTAGCCACCGTGCCCAGCCTGGACAATGAATTTTTAAGATGATGATTCTCTTCAAATTCATGTATAGATGGAAGGCAATGCCTATCAAATTCTCAGGAGAGTCTTTTTCAGAAACAAGTAAATTGACTCTAATTAAAACAGTGAACAGCATAGTGACTACAGTTAATAAAGATATATATTTTGACAGTTATTTATAAAAACACATTTTATATATTCTCATCACAAGAAAGTGATGACACAATGGATATGTTAATATGTTTGATTTAGTCATTCCATATACATATATCAAAACTTTGTACTTCATAAATAGATAAAACTATTATTCATCAACTAAAAATAAAGTTAAAATAAACAAAACAATGTAGTACTGGTATAGTACAACAATAGAGGTTTATACAGATACACATTTAGATTAATGGAAGAAAATTGAGAGTCTAGATATAAATCCTTACATTTAGGATCATATAAATTTAAGATTTATGGTCAATTGATTTTTTTTACAAAGATGCCAACTCTCACACTAAACAGTAACTTGAAGTGAATGCATCCCCAGCTTTAAGAGTTAAAATCTAGCACTTTGGGAGGTCAAGGTGAGTGAACCACTTGAGCCCAAGAATTTAAGACCAGCCTGGGCAACATGGCAAAACCCCATCTTTACAAAAACGTAAAAATTAGCCGCGTGTGTTGGTGTGTACCTGTGGTTCCAGGTACTTGGGAGGCTGAGATAGGAGGATCGCTGGAGCCTGTGACGTGGAGGCTGCAAGGAGTGGAGATCATGCCACTGTACTCCAGTATGAGTGACAGAGTGAGATCCATCTCAAAAATTTGTTTTAAATAATTAAGACTATAAAGTGCTTCAGAAAAAAAAAGAAGTAAATCATTGTGACTTTTGGTTAGATGATGACATCTTTGCTACAAAACCAAAAACATTAATAATAAATGAAATAATTGACATACCTCATAAAAACTAAAAATGTCTGCACATCAAAGACATTATCAAGAATGTGAAAAGATAGGTCACAGCTTGAGAGAAAGACAAAATGATTTCAAATGATATATCTGATGCTGAACTGCCAGAAAACACAAAGAAATATTATAATTCAATGAGACCTAAAATAATCCAGTTAAAATAGAAAAATCAAATTAAAAATATAAAACATATGAATGAATATTTTCTTAAATAAGATATGCAAATTTCTGATAAGCACATGAAAAGATTCTCAACATATCATTAGTCACTAGGGAAACACAAATAAGAAATAAAATAAAATACAACTTCACAGCTACAATTTGTTATGGAGTATAATAAGTGTTGTCACAACTGGAACTCTCATACGCTGCTGGTGAAAATGTAAAATGGTGAAGACATTTTGAAAAACAGTTTGATAGTTCCTTAAAAATTTAACTGTAAACTTGTGTATGACTCAGCAATCCCGCTGTTAGAGAAATGAAAACATACGGGAACACAAGGACTTGCATGGAAATGTTCATAGCAGTATTATTGACAACAATCAAAAAGTGGAACCTATCCAATTTTCATTTCCTGGTAAATGGATAAACAAAATGTAGTATATCCATGAAATGAAATACTATGCAGCAATAAAAAGGAACAAAGTACTGAAACCTGTTACCACACAGATGAACCTCAAAAAAAGTGACACTAAGAAGAATCCAGACACCAGAGATCAGAAAGGAAAATTTATAGAGATAGAAAGTAGATTACTGGTTGCCAGGAGATGGAGATGGGAATTAACAATGTCTACAAATGAGCATGAGGTTTCTTTGGGGATAATGTAAATGTTCTAAAATTAGATGGTGGTGAAGTTTCCACACATTTGTAAATTTCCTAGAATTAACTGTATATGTGAAACAAGTGAACTTTATGGTATGTCAGTTATCTAAACATAACTGTTAAAATTGCAGCACACCAACATAGCACATGTATACATATATAACAGACCTGCACGTTGTGCACATGTACCCTAGAACTTAAAGTATAATAAAAAAAAATCATATGTGTTATTGTTTATTAGGATAGATCAATTTAACTATCAACTGTTTGAAAAAAAAATACACAAATGACTGAGTAGGTATTTAAATAGAACAGCATTTTTAAAATGCTTTTTGAGATAGAATATTCTGGAAATATTTCTGCCTTTATTTAAACCTAGTTTGATCCTAACAATAAAAACAACACTGAGGTTTGATTTTGAATTCTATGATCACACTAATCATATCAGTGCTTATCTCACAGTGAAGCTGCCATATTTCCCTAGTGAGAGTCTACGTAGCACAGTCATGAATTGTATTTGCTCTGAAGCTTAATGCTGGACCTTCTTATCCTTTTTTTCCCACGGACCAATGAAATGAACTCAAGCAAATTGCTTAATGTTGCTGTTTCTTAATTTTCTCTCTGAAAATGTGGATCAGTATTTGTCACACAGAGTCATTATTGGAATTATAGGAACTATCCCCTGTAAACCTCTTTGAACACTCTTTGGCCATCAGAAGCCCTCAATAAATTCTGGCTATTATTTTTAAATGTCTCGGAGATTTTTCAGCCCTAAGGATGCATAGAGTCACCCATAGAAGCAGTTTCATAATTTCTTTGAGAAATTTTTTGGCACTCATAGGATGTCTGATCGCTCATGTGGAGAACTGGCAGTTAAGCTGATTGTTTCTTGGATCGAATAACAGTCACTTTCAAAGGCACTATTGCACTCCATACACTCCAAGGTGTCTTTTTCAAACAGGATTGAGTAGAAATTCTGGTAACAATCGGTTCCTAAAAATCTTTTATTCTTGTAATTTATCATCCCTTTTTCCCCTTAAGTACATATGTCTTCTGTTCAGTCCATCTAGAAAAATGTGAATAAGTTCTGGGCCTTTAACTCAAGAAAGTTAATATAAAACTACAGATGTTAAGGATTTGAATTTATCTTGTTTATTAAGCAGCTTTCATTTGGTTTAATATCTTCTTTTAAAAAGTGAGAGAAGCTTAAATTTTTCCTCTTGCTGTTACTGGTACAAAAAGAGAAAACAATTAAGTTAAACTAGCAAAAAATAAGTTTATCTTGGCTAACAACTACCCAAAAATGTATAGTTAGGAAGCCACATGCATATGTGGCTGGAGTTGATACTCAGGAATTCAATTCATTCCTTCCCAAGAGTTTACATTGTGATGGACACTCACATTCTTCTTTGGACTTTCTGAAAAGGTTGTTTATTTTGCAACACATTTAAAACCTTCATTGTGAAAATATAAACATTTGATTTTTTTCAAAAACAATCTTGTGTTTTCACCAATGGAACGTGAGTCAAAATGATAAACACTTTCAAGCTGGGACAATTGAAAACAGCTTTACCTTTTCTCTACCATTTTCCTTCATCTTCTGACCAAATCCAGAGGACTTGACACAGGACTCTGAAGGAGAGACACTAGATAAAAAAAAAATCCTGGGTGCCTGAGTCACAACATAAGTTGACTGATGTACATTCTATTGGACTGCTATGTGAGAAAGAGGTAAACTTTCATTGTATGAAGTTGCTGAGATTTAGGTATTGTCGTATTGCAATACTTAGCTTATGCTGACTGACATAAGTCATTTTATAATTTCTGTGAAAATTCTGACTCACTCTTTCCAAAGCAACAACAACAACAAACACGATTGAAGGGTTTGTTCAGTCGTGGGAACACTGGCAGCAGCACTGTGATCCTGCCGCAAGTCACTAGGGAGAAGAATGAATTCTCACCAACATTAAAATATAAATATCCACTATTTCCTTTGTGAATGTGCATTGCGTCTACATCCCTAGTTTCATTTGGTCCTAACTCAATGATGTTATGAGATAGGTGTTATAGAAATGAGCCAAAGATAACTTCTATTTTTTTTGCCTCTAGGTTATTGATTTCTTGATGGCAGATTGAGACTCATTACCTCCAAAGCCCACTGGCACCAAACTCAAATTTATAAACATCCAATTATTTTAGAAAATAGTCTAACCAAGCACATTTTTGCCTTTAGCACCTGCCTGGTTTGCATAATCTACCAAACCTCACCCAACAGCTGTTATCGGTTAATGAAATAGGGCCTTGCAGTATTAAGTCCCTGAGCTGCTGCTTCCAGGGGGTTCCTGACCCAGTGTCCCCTGTCCTGCTCCTGAGTGACATCACCAAGACAGGTCAGTCCCCTTCCAATGCCCCTCGACATTGATTTCCCTTCTAGATAGTGACCCCTGGGAGCCGTAGCCTCTCAAATGTCTCATGCTGTGATGGATTTCTCATCTTATGCAACCTGTTCAATTGCTATCCAATAAGTTTGTTTGTTACTACCTCTAGTGACCACATCTTTTTCCTTGATCAGCCTCAAATACCTTGAAGTATTCTACAATACATCCAATAGATTATCCCATTTATAACCAAAAAGGTAGAGCCTTTGGACCATTGAGTTGCTGAAGCCAACCCTGATTGCTGCCATCCCAAAAGTTGTTTCCCTTTTATTCCACTCTTACAGAGCCTAGATCTTATTCCAGAGTATTTCTTCTCTCTCTAGTATGATAAGATCTGACTGATCTAAGTTAATTTGCTACTGTCACATTTCTGAATGAGCATGTGATCCAGTTTTGGCCAAAGACACAGAACACTAAGTCTGCTGGGAGTGTCTGTGAAAGATTTCTTTGGTTAACACAAAAAAATGAAATATAGACATAAGAAATAATCAGGCGTTTTCTTTTATTGATCATTGCTGTTTCTTCCCATGATTCTTGAACTAGCAGAGACCAGTATTTGGTTACATGTAAGCTTGAGAAGACTAAAGATACAAGAACAGAAAAATAGAAAGAATCTTCCCCTTTGATGACAGTGTTAACTAAATTTATCAATCCCAGATAACCAATCTCTATACATACTATGAGAGATCTTCAATCCTATTATTTTTAGGTAATTGTTCAGTAATTGTCTGGAGTTCTCATATCCTTGCAGGGAAAATTACACTAATTGATACACTTTACTAAAGTTGTATTGCCAATGGGGGAAAAAGCAATTTAAACCTGCTCTATGAAGATGAATACATGAAATTAGCAATATTAGTCTCCTGTAAGAATGGAATCACATTTAATTAGATGGAACTGTGGAATAATAATTTGGCCTTGAAACATTTCATTTATTCAGACATTATGTTGTCCATGATGTTTTTATGCTCATAAGTAATCTAAAGATTTCAAATACATATGACCCATGGAAATAAAAATAGTCACTATTATGTGACAAAGTACTTAAGAAAATAATCCACTTGATGAAGGTCTATGTCTTAAGTAATATTAAATTTGATCTTGCCCTAATTTTACCATAGGTTCCAGTGTTTTTCTTTTATATTTTCTGACCTGAAAAGTAAAACTATTAAGATTGTATTATTGTTACATTAATTTACTACAATAATATCCTATTATTGAATAGTTAAGTTATTTTGCTCTAAAGGTTATCTATACTCATCTGAAATATAACAGACGTCAAAAAACACCTTTCACAACTAAAGGAAACAATTTTACACTACAGGTGGGAATGTAAACTAGTACAACCACTGTGGAAAACAGTGTGGAGATTCCTTAAAGAACTACAGTAAAACTACCATTCTATCTAGTAATCCCACTACTAGGTATCTATCCATAGGAAAAGAAGTCCACATGAAAAAGACATCTGCACATTCATATTTATAGCAGCACAATTCACAATTGCAAAAATATTTTGCATAAATGCCTTTCAACCAATGAGTGCATAAAAAATGTGGTATATATGGGATGGAATACGATTCAGCCATAAAACAACTGCAGAACGGCCTTGGCAACAACTGGATGGAGCTGGAGGCCATTATTCTAAGTGAAGTAACTCAGGAATGGCAAATCAAATATTGTATGTTCTCACAAGTGGAAGCTAAGCTATAAGGATGCAAAGGCATAAGAATGATAGAATGGACTTTGGGGACTGGGGGGGAAGGTTGGAAGGGAGGAGTTAGGAATAAAAGACTGCGTATTGAGTACAGTGTACACTGCTTGGGTGACAAGTGCACCAGAATCTCAGATATCATCACTAAATAACTTATCCATGTAACCAAAACCACCTGTTCCCCTAAAACTGTTACATGTTTCAAGAAAGAAAGTAATATAGTAGAGTTATAAGATTCAAGAGCCAAGATATGGGTAAAGGTTAGATACAAAGCACAGAGTACTCATTTCAAATAAACAAAAGCAGTACAGAGATTACAAACATTTTTAAAAATAACTTGCAAAAAATGATATATTTTTCCATAATCTGCAAAACAGACATCAATACCGAGCTGTATTTTGTATTGTGTATTACTGTATGTCATCAATTCTAAGATGCAATTTGTTTTTCTCACTTAAATGTTTTACAATTTGGCAATTGGAGGTGCTTTAAAAGTAAAGTGGGCAACTTCTTAATGGCATATAAAATAACGGTGCATCATCTGTTAACTTCTGAGTCAATGGAATATAGTAATTTAATAAACTGTCAAGTCAAAATTTATGTATTCATTCACTCATTCATTCAAATCACAAGAAAGAGCAATCATTTCAAAAAGAGAATGGCCAAACTAGTTGTTCTGGGCTCCACATCATGTGGTGTGGCTAACATTTTTGTGGAGAATTCTCCAAATGGATATTGAGGATAATTTCCAAGCCATGAAATTAATAGGCCGAAGAGTATGTATAATTTTACAGTCAATAAATAAAATGTTGTGCTTTTTTTTCTATTTACATTCTAACCTTGGATTATGTGGGAATGAACATATCCCATATTTCTGGGAGCACAGTACCTTAATACGAATATGATTTCTGTCTTTGTGGCATTCCTTTTTTGTTCTTTTCTTTAAATCTATCTTATTCTCCCCTTCGTAGTCATCTCGTGTTTTAGGTGAAGTTAGGTCTGATTCACCTTTGAGAGGGCAAATGGCCTGGACAGAGAATCAGATTGTCCAGTCTTACTTGACTCCAAAGATCAGATAAAGAATGAGACTAAGACAAAATTGAAATAATTAGAGATCTTCTTAAACATTTTGCTGGGTCCATTAAGAAAATAAAAACATGACTTTATTTTATTTTGCTTTGTTTGTTTATTTAGTAATCTAAAGTTTGAAGGAAGTACAGACTCTGTCAGTGGTCCCTATATTCAATCAAACTTTATCTTTCCAACGGTGTTTTTCATTTTGCTTTTACTTTGCCAACATTTTCTGGAGCGTATAGCCTGAAAATTAGAATTAACTTACTTGTTGATAAAGAACCAATAGTGTCAAACTATATGAAGTAACTCTGAGCGAAGTTTTCTTTGAATACTTAATCTTTCACAAGTGATTTAATTACTATATATCTCCTTCCTAAGAACCACCTCCTGCCTTTTGGAAAGGAGATAAGAAGAGGTAATTAAGAGATTTGCTGTTTACCTGAGATAAGGGTATATACAGCAGCTGGGAACACCGCCTGGCATGAGACAAGTACCCAAAGAATGGCAGTCATTACAATTGTTCACTGAGTTTAAAATTTAGAAACATTTATTCAACACTTACTGTGCCATGGACTTGGATTCTCTAGTAGCAAGTTTTATTTTGTTTACAGCAACACAGAGCTGCCCTCAGTTACCACTAGGCTTTCCCATGGGAAAAATAAATGGCTCAGGTCAGTATTTAGAGAAAACAACAGCAACATCAAGAAAACAACAACAACAGCATCACTTTAAGTGAGAAAAATATGTTAGGACTATACATTCTGGCCAGCTTGACTTGGCTGTTACTTGCTCTGATTAGCAGTAAATCTGTAGAGTTTGCTGAAACCAAGGGTGTTCCCCATACATTACAGCATTTTGCACCTGAAACCCACTTCAAATCTGGGAGTGAGAATAATGGCCCTTATACATACCTTACTCATCATGGAAAAAAAAACTGTATGACCGAATGGAAATCATTCTAAGACCACATTATGAGGAACATATGCCAAATATGTCTCATATATTACAGAGCATCTCTCTTTTTAATGAAAAACTTTTAGCAGCCCATAAATATGATTTAAATTTCTCCAAATCATTTAATCTGAATTGTTATTTAAAAGAAAATACATCAGAAAAATACTTAAGCAGCACAGCATTCAATGGTTTAATCATTTCCCCTTATTTTGATTTTTTTTATAATTACAAGCTTAATTAGTTTTAGTATAATATCTTCAGCTTTTCTAAATTTGTTGGTTGATACGTTCAATAGATTTCTTCTTACATATATTTTAAATACCATAGAACTAGACTGAATAATAATCCCCGATAAATGGAAAAATATAGAGAAAAACTAGTCACAGTTTATGAATTTAGTACCATGGTATATTATTTGTTCTATAATTTCAAACTTCAATAATACATTTTTATAAGCCAAATTTTTCAAAATTTCCTTTGTATTCAATTAGAAAATTAGATTTTTTTTCAAATGTAATTTAGCTTGGATTTATACATTTTTGTTTGACTATTTCCAGAGGAGAAAAATATTTATTATCAGCAATACTTAGGAATTAGATAATATTGTGTAGCTTATCATATTATGTAGGGAACAATTTTTCCCACTTTTTATTTTACACCCAGAGTTGTCCCACAGTATCATATTACTTATCTCCCAAGGCACCACACTATTATGATATTACCATAGAGTTTAATCACATTTCTAAGATAAAAAGCTTCCTCCTTGACATTGTGGTGGTGGGAAATGATTGTTTTGCATTGTGAAAATGCAGAATAAGCATTTATCTGGGTCAATTCTTTGTTCATTTTAACACATTAAGAACAAAAATGTCTACAGAATATAGGGTATCACATACACAGTGACTGTGGATTTACAAATGTTACATTTCAATGAAATAACTATTTCTTTTGACCATGGATCTTTATTTCACTCAAGCTTGTCCAAAAAGGCTTGAATCCCCCCCCAAGAGAACTGTATCTTGCTTTTCATAGAGAGGAATGTTCTGAGATGCAATATTTGTACTGCAAAGACTGATGATGCATCTACTGTTTCTCCATTAAAAATAAGTTTATCTGAAATATTGAAAATATTATATGTTTGCTTATGAGGATTTTAATTAGCCAATTTAAATGATACAATAACTGATAGCGGGTCTACCTGGTTTTCGCAAGTAGTTTCCAAAAAGCTTTACAGAAATGGTGTAACCTCACCGCACAGATAGAGACAAACACAAACACAGACATAGATTAGATTAGATACTGCTGATATAGATTATAAAGTATACATAACATACCAGATTAACATGGCTCAACACATCCAAAATTGTTGTAATTTTGTTTAACTGGAGATTACACTATGTAAAGGTTAGCAGATAATTTAAAGACTACCTTTGTTAAATCATTTTTGAATTTGCTTATTAATGTTTGTAGTTTTCATTTAATATAGTAAGTTGTGTCAAGACAAAGTTAACCTCATAAGGGGAGCTGGCATATATTCCTTTCTCTTCTATTGTCTAGCAAATTTGGGGTAGAAACTGGTAACATTTTTTATTTTTACTTAAATGTCTGTTAGAAACTGCCAGTGAAGCTATCTGTGTCTGGAGTTTTCTTTGTGGGATACTTGTTTTGTTTTGTTTTGTTTTGTTGTTTTGTTTTTGAGACGGAGTCTTGCTCTGTTGCCCGGGCTGGAGTGCAGTGGCCGGATCTCAGCTCACTACAAGCTCCTCCTCCAGGGTTTATGCCATTCTCCTGCCTCAGTCTCCGGAGTAGCTGGGACTACAGGCGCCCGCCACCTCGCCTGGCTAGTTTTTTTTTGTATTTTTAGTAGAGACAGGGTTTCACCGTGTTAGCCAGGATGGTCTCGATCTCCTGACCTCGTGATCCGCCCATCTCGGCCTCCCAAAGTGCTGGGATTACAGGCTTGAGCCACCACACCCGGCCTGTGGGATACTTTTTAATTACAAACCAAATTTTATTAAAATATATAGGATAAAAAAGATAGAAGACTATTCAATATATGAATTTCTTCTTGAGTAAGCATTGGTAATCTATGCTTTTGAAATCATTTGTCTATTTCATTTAACATATCAAATTCATTGAAATTAGTTGTTCACAACATACTCTCATTATCCTATTAAATAACATCTATGGCGATAATGGTAATATGTGTTTTCTCTTATTTTCTTGACCAATCTGAGTAGAGTTTTGTCTATTATATGGACCTATTTTTTTTGAAAACACCTTTTGGTTTGATCAATGTTCTCATTTTTGTTTTTTAATTTCATTTATTTCTGCTCTTATCTTTAATATTCCCTACCCTCTGCTTGATTTATACTTAATTTCCTCTTCTTTCTCTAAGTTCTTAAGGGAAAAGCTTAGACTGCTTGCATGTCTTCGTTTGAGACTCATCTGTTCATGTTTCTTGCCTCCTTTTTAATGGGGTTGTTATTTGTTTTTTGCTTGTTAAGGTCCTTATAAATTCTGAGTACTAGATCTTTGTCAGATATATAGCTTGCAAATGTTTTCTCACATTCTGTAGATTGTCTGATTAATCTGTTGATAGTATCTTTTGCTGTGCAGAAGCTCTTTAGTTTAATTAGGTAGAATTTTTCAATTTTTGTTTTTGTTGTAATTTCTTTGGAAAACTTACTCATCAATTACATCCCAAGGCCAATGTCCAGAATGATGTTTCCCATGCTTTCTTCTAGGATTCTTAGTTTGAGGCCTTACATTTAAATCTTCAATCGATCTTCAGTTAATTTTTGTATATGGTGAAAGGTAGGAGTCCAGTTTCTTTCTTCTGAATATGGCTAGCCAGCAATGAAATGCCCAACATCAGAGAAATGCAAAGCAAAACAATAATGAGACACCATCCCACACCAATCAGAATGGTTATTATTAAAAAGTCAAAAAAGCAACAGATGTTGGTGAGACTGAGGAGAAAAGGGAGAACGTGTACATTGTTGGTGGGAATGTAAATTTGTCCAGCTACTGTGGAAATCAGTTTGGACATTTTCCAAAGAACTTAAAACAGAACTAACATTCAACCCAGTAACGCCATTACTGGTATATATTCGAAAGAAAACAACTGTTCTACCAAAAGACACATGTATTTTCAATGCAGTACTAGTCACAATAGCAAAGACATGGAATGAACCTATATATCCATCGATAGTAGATTATAGAAAATGTGGTAGATATACATCATGGAATACTATGCAGTCATGAAAAAGAACAAAGTAATTTCCTTGCAGCAATGTGGAGGCAGCTAGGGACTATTACCTAAGTCAATTAATGCAGGAACAGAGAACCAAATGGGGCATATTCTCACTTATAAGTGGGAAGTAAACACTGGGTAAGCATGGACATAAAGATGACAACAATAAACTCTGGGTCCTACTAGAGTGGGGTGGGAGGAAGGAGGATGAGGATTGAAAAACTAACTATTAGGTACTACAACCACTACCTAGGTGTCAGGATTGATTGTACCAAATACCTCAGCATCATGCAATACACCCTTGTAATAAACCTACACATGTACCCTGAATCTAAAATTAAAGTTGGTATCATTTTTTTAAAAAGCAAATAAATATATATATATGTGTGTGTGTTCGTGTGTGTGTGTCTGTGTATGTGTATCTTTTTAATTTCACTTGTGACTACCACTTTAATCCATGGCTTATTTAGAAGTTTAATTTCCAAATATTTAATAATTTCTAGTTTAATTATATTTTTGTCAGATAATATACATCACATGATTTCAATTCTGTAGATGTTTGTTTAATGATCCAGATATGGGTTACTAGGTGACTATCATGTATGCACTTAAAAAGAATGTGTATTTTGCTCTTTGGGGGTTATATGTTCAATAAATGTCAATTTCGTTAAGTTGGTTGATAGTGTTATTCAGGTCTTCTATACATTTATTGATTTTCTCACTTTTTGTAGTATTGGCTACTTAGAGACAAACGTTGCAGTTTCCAACTCTAATAGTGGATATGTGCATTTCCTTTTGGTTTCTATCAGTTTTTGCTTTGTATGCATTAAAATTATGTTGTTAGGTACAAACACATTAGGCACTACATTTACATTTATTGTAATTTTAATATCATTGGATTTAAAGCTACCATATACTAGTTATATATTCTCGTTATATTCTATTTGCCCCACATATTCCCCATTCTTTTTTTGTCTTTTTTTCTGCCTTTTGAATTAACTGAATTTTTATGATATAGCTTTTTCTCCACGAATGGCTTCTTAGTTATATCTCTTAGTCTTGCCTGGTGCACCTAGGACCTGTGGTGTGTCCTTTTCAGCATTCTTGCTTCTCCTCCCAGTTGTAGCCAAACTCTGTCTTCTATCTGTGGTTGCCTTTGGGCACGTGTTGTGTCACCTGCCCTCTCTTGGAGGAAAAATGGTTCTTCTGCTCAAGAGTAGTCTCTTCCACTGCTCAAAGGTGGTCTTGTCTTTCCTCAACCAGAGAGATTTTGCTTCTACCTCAGCTTTAGAAGGAAACTTGCTAAGACGGTTTCCAATATCTTACCCAGAATAAAAGCATTTTCCTTCTACTCCTCCCCAAGAAGCAAGAGCTTTTTTCCTGCTTTGGGGAAGAGGGGTGACAGAATGTGTTCCCCCAGAGACTTAACATTATTGCACACTTCTCTGGTCTTTTGCCCTGTCCCAAATCTTTCTCTTGAGCACCAAAAAAAGTCTATGGAAAATAACGTAGCATTGATTGCAAACTCTCTTTGTTTCTGTGGCCCCCAAGTATCTCAAACCAACTCATCTTGCTGTAATTGGGATTTGCTAACTCATCCAATTCCCCAGATTCTGATTGCTTATAGGCAGCTACCTTTTCCTCATATGCTCTGCCAAATCTGAAACAGCCTATGTCACCTGTCTTCATTGGAGAGATCTTGCTCCTCTTTGAAATTCAGTTTATTTGATGGCTTTGCCACCACAGCTGTCTGATGAGCTCAAGATTATAAATGTTGAGAGAACAAGGCTTCTTCTCTATGATCAGGCGAGAAAATTCAAGTGGAATCCATGTTCTCTTAGGACTTTCTACTGCCAAGTAGAAGTCTAAAGTCTTCTTTCTCGTGTGAGATTAATAGGACATTTTCTTTGGTATCTTTTATTGAAGTGTGTTTCACAAAATACCTGAACTGCTAAATAGTTCTGGAAATCAGATGAGAAAAAAACAAACAAATGAACAACAACAACACAAAAGTCTAGGAAATGAATCCCGTGTTTTCCAAAATATATATGACCTCAGAATTCTATATTTTGCTTGAGAAGTTTTTTTGAGTGAGGGATTCTAAGTATTTTCCCTCTCTTTCTCCCTCCTTCTTCTTTATCTCTCTTTTAATTAGAAAAATTTGACTATGTTTCAGTCAATCTGTACTTCTACTATACTCTGATTTCTCAATAATAGTTATATAAACAAATCTTTGCTTTTTTGTTTACGATTCCAACACCTTCCTAGGTAAATTTGGAGGGTTTTTACTCTTCCCAAAATCGATCTACGAAGATTTACCACTAATATGTAAAAATCTGAATTTGCAAAGTATAAATTGATTATCAATAAAAATGTTCTTCTGTTAATTTACTGTGATATTTATATAAGTACTGTTAATAATAATGATGTCTTACATTTATCTATAAAATTGTTATTCATCATAGAATAGTAAATATTTCTGAACTAATCGGCTACACTGACTTACACATTAGATTGTAAAGAATTATTATCATCACTGAGATTATTTCTTCCTACAATTTAAGCATCTATTAAATATTACCACAATGTCCAAAAAGCTTTTGTCTATTTACAGAATTCATAAAGCCAAGAATGATTATAATGTCGACAATGACATCAGCATTTTGTTAGAACGTTTCAAAAACAATATTTAAGTAGAAGATATCAAAGGAAACAAAACAAATTATTTTTTTAAACATCTGAGGTAATTTTTTGTGTTATATCTTAAACTATTCAAAAAAAGGCTGAAAGGGAGTAGCTAATGTGAAACTAGTCCTTCATTTTTCATACATCTGTATGAAACCTTCACTATTCCTTTTCTGTCAAACTATTTCTTGATAATTTTTTATTTATCTTATATGTTGTTCTGTATTTCACCTTTAGTGGGCTATACGTTTGTGGGTTTTAAACATTGTTTATCCTTTGTAGACACTTTTTCTTCATCACCAGAGGAATTTCATGAGACAATATAAATAATCCTTAAAAAAATTATGTTTTGGCCAGGAGCAGTGGCTCACGCCAGAATTTTGGGAGGCCGAGGTGGGCGGATAACCTGAGATTGGGAGTTCAGGACCAGCCTGAGCAACATGGAGAAACCCTGTCTCTACTAAAAGTAAAAAATTAAAATAGCTGGATATGGTGTTGCGTGCCTGTAATCCCAGCTACTCAGGAGGCTGAGGCACAACAATCGCTTGAACCTGGGAGGTGGAGGTTGCGGTGAGTCAAGATCATGCTATCGTACTCCTCCCTCCTGGGCAACAAGAGCAAAACTCCGTCTCAAAAAAAAAAAAAATCTGTTTTATTATTGAAGCCTTTGAGATGCCTTCAAAACAGTGTATTGTTATGTTAACTATATGAATCTTAGCAGAGTAAAATTTTATTATAACTTTTATTCTTGGTCTTTCTGCTCTCAAGTTGTCTGCATCTAATAAATAGATGAAATGAGGACCCACTATATCCTAAATTGAGTACTTTAGCTAATTTTAGTACGCCTTCTCAATTTTTTGAGTTATTTTCGAAAGCTTAAAGCACAAAACAGTGCAAGAATAATATAACAAAGATTCATATATTAAATTCCCAACACGATTTTATCATTTTTTTCAGCTTTCTTAGAAATATTTTTAAAATAGCACATAATTAATATTTTGGTTGGCCATTCTTTTTCTTTTCTTTCCATAATGGCATAAAGAAACAACTACAATGAACTTATATTAAAACTGCCACAAGGCATTGTTTTTTGTAGAGCTTGAGAGGAAATTTTGTTGTTGCTTTTCTTTTAGTTGAATCTATTGACACATATTACTTATGTGACTTGAGATTTTTTTGCCCTGAGAATTTACCCAGTGAAGATTGTTCTTTATGGCAGTTCCACTTCCTAGCTGGTAAAGATGGCCCCTATAGAGTGGTTTTTGTTTTTGCCTCATCTAGAGACCTATGGATTTCTGTTGAACACGGCACTCCATTCCTTAAAAGACTCTTTCCATCAAACCTTTAGTAATTCTCCTTTGAGTACTTTCTGACCAGGTTCGACCTTAGCCTGAGAAAGAATTCTGCTAAATCAATTTAGTGAAAATCCCCAGATCTTGGTATCTGACCATCATCCATATCTTATTACCCTGGCCTACTTTCAGAGATGATTCTAATGAGTCAAACTAAAATCTCCCTTACTCCTGATGTTTTACCTTAGTAATTTTCCATTCATTAACTGAGCCTTGCTACTTGGCTATCAATTCCCACTTGTACGTACTGTATTTGGAATTGAGTTCAATCTCGCTCCCATTGCCATGGTTCCTATACCTGTTGCAATGACACCTCTTGAATAAAGACTGCCTCACCATCTTTAATAAGTGCCCAGAGAGGACTTTCTCCTTTATTACTGCATCTACAAAAAGCTGGCAGGAGTTTTGTTCATTCTTCTTTAAAGACCAGAAAGTCTTTAGATTCCTGTGACTTTAGGTATGTACGTTTTAGTTCTTTTCTGAGTGGCATGAAGTTAGACACACCAGCTTTAGCCATTAAACCTAGCCTTAAACGATCAATGCCCCTGTGAATAATTTCAGAATAAGCCCACCAATACCTTCTGGACTTGAGCTATATTTTATTTTAAGGTAGAGATGGTGTTTCACCATGTTCCCCAGGCTGGTCTCAAACTCCTGGACTCCAGCGATCCTCCTGCCTCAGTTTTCCAAAATACTGGGATTAAAGGCATGAGACACAACACCTGGCCTGTATAGTTTTTACTGCTTGCTCTAGCCATTACATTATATATACAAAGCATCAATAGATTGCACTGATATTATCATTTCACTAATTGGAAAGATTTATAGAAATTGTACTTCCCATTACATGACCTTACCTTCCCTTATATGAGATATAATGTAATTTTTTTCCTGTGGACATTTAGAATCATTTTAGACAGTTACAATGATTGCTTCTGTCCTGAAACATAATCTGGAACACTAGATAGGAGAAGAAAAGTCAATTGTACCTACTCATATTTTTTCATACCAAGTCCTTTCTTCCTTTCTGATGTTCCAAGATTGGTTCCTTTAGCATTTTCTTTCCTTTTCCAGACTTTCCTATAGTTATTCTTTTAGGGAAGCTGTGGTTGCTACAAAGTTTTTTAGGTTTCCTTCATCTGAAAATGTTTTGATGTTCCCTTAATTCTTGAAAGATATTTTCACTTGACAAAGGATTCTGGGTTGACAGTTCTTTTCTTTCATCTCATGATATATATTGTGTTGCTTTCTTTTTGCCCTCATTCTTTCTAATGTTAGGCCCATTGCCAAACAAATTGTTCTTCCTTTATAGATAAATGATGTTTCCCTCTCATTGCTTTCCAGATTGTTTCTTCATCTTTAGTTTTGCAGAAGCTTGACTTTGATTTGTCTTGGTGTAGATTTCTTTAGTTTTATCTTGTTTGGGGTGTGCTCAGCTTCTTGAATAAGTTGGTTTATGTCATTTGTCAAATGTGCCATTTTCCACTGTTATTTCCTTAAAAACTTTTTAAACTCCACTTGGTTTTCCTTTTCTGGCAAAGACTCAAATGACATAAATGTTAGGTCTTTTGCTGTAGTCTCACAGATGCCTAAGGATTTGGGTGTTTTTGTTGTTTTTTGTTTTGGTTTATTTACTCTGTGTCGCTTAGATTGCATAATTTTATTATTCTATCTTTCAGTTCACTGATTATTTTTTCCTTTGTCTCCTACATTATGCTACAGAGTCAACCCACTGAGTTTTTAAATTTTATTTTGGTTTTTATATTTTTTAATCCCAGAATATCCATTTTTTTTTTTTTTTACATTTTACATTTCTTTGCTGAGACTTTCTATTGATTTGTTGGGACTTTAGAAAAACTATTTGTGTCAAGTATGTTCATACTTGGTCACTGAAATATCTTTATCATGGCTACATTAAAATCTTTGTCATAGAATGGTGTGGTGGCTCACACCTATAATCCCAGAACTTTGGGAGGCTGAGGTGGGCAGATCATGAAGTCAGAAGATCGAGACCATCCTGGCTAACACAGTGAAACCCCACTTCTAACAATCATAATAAAAAAAAATACAAAAAATTAGCTGGGCATGGTGGCAGATGCCTGTAATCCAGCTACCTGGGAGGCTGAGGCAGGAAAATCGCTTGAACCCAGGAGGCGGAGGTTGCAGTGAGCCGAGATCGTGCCATTGCACTTCAGCCTGGGCAACAGAGCGAGACTCCAGCTAAAAAAAAAAAAAAAAAAAAAAAAACTTTCTCATATAGTGCTAACATATCTGTCTTATGAGAATTAGTGTCTGTTGTTACATTTTTCATTCAATCTGTTGTCTTCCTGGTTGTTGGAATGATGAGCAACTTCCTTCTGAAACCTGGACATTTGGGGCACTATTTTATAAGTAGGATCTGATTCATACTTCATTTCAGTTGGCGTTTTCTGACACTACTCTGGCAGAAGTGAGGGGGCCACCATCTCATTACTGCCAGGTGGTTTCAGAAGCCTGCTTCACTGTTCCATCACTCTTGACACTGAGGAGTTGTGCTTCCTGGTTACAGATGAGTGACAGGGGAGTTCTTATTCCCTAGTAGGCTACCACTCATATGGAATGTCTCATTGTTATTGCTAAAATAACCTCCACTGACAACAGGAAGAAGGTGTCTCATTAGTACTAGGTGGTAGTGAAAGTCTTGACTTTCCACTAGGCTTCCTCTTATACCATTCTGTTTGGTAGTTAGACATTAGCAAGGCATAAGAGAAGAGAGCAAAAAAGGCTGTCACTAAGGCAGCCCGTGACTGGCCCACCTAAGTAGAGTCCCAGAACTGCCCTAACTCCACACTAATGGATGAAGTTCCTGGTAAAGTCTGTGGCCAGAACATCATGGAGAACGAAAAACTAGGGAAAATCTCCTAAAATGGCACAGGCCCAGTAACATAGAACTGTGTCCTCAAGTTCACCCCAAGCTCATTTACCATCATTATAATCAATTTACATCTGGTTTTACCTCCTGACTGTGGGCTTTTCTTAACAAATTAAGGGTATGAATGTGCACAGTTTAATTTTAGCTATATAACCAGTAACTGCCAATCAAATGCCATCATCCTGTCATTCAGACACAGCCCAAACCTCAACTCTTCCCCACAAAACCCCCATAAAAGTCTCCTGGGTTTTGTAAAGAGGTACTGATTTCACTTCAGGAAAATCAGTCCACTCTCCCTCTGAGGGTGTATTACTGTGCTTCAATAAACTTTGCTTTGAGCTTGCATTTTAGTGTTAGTTTGCAATTCTTTGCTCACTATCACAAGAACTGAGATTGCTGGTCCAGACCTTCAGCTCCATTGACTTCCTCAGTTAAAGGATCTATCCCAGTGCAGAATTCCCGGTAATATCTTCAGTAGGAAAAAGGAGTGGTGTCTCATTATCTCCAGGGGAAGTGAAGTCTAAGTATTGACACTTGAGTGAAGGGAGACTCATTTCCAACTAGTGGAGAGGAAAATTTCAGCTCCCTACACAGCATTTTTTCATAGTACTTAGGTACATAGTTGGGGTGCTTCACAATCACTTGAAAATGTTGGAAGTCCAGGCTCCCTGTTCAGCCCTGTCTGATTTGGGTGAATACTGGCTACATTATTTTAAAAATCTTATTTAGATGCAAGAGAGCAATTATTGTCTAAAGTTTTCTCTCTTGCTAGATTTACCTTGTCCTTGCCCTTTGACTACAAAGAGAAGAGGGTTTAGTTGGACTTTTTTGTTTGTTTATTTTATCTGTACCCATCATATCTAATGTTTCTGGGCTTTCTAGTTTCTGGATTTTCTAGTTTGTCAGCTCCAAGTCTTGTGTATACAATGCAAAAAAATAAGATAAAATAAAAGAAAATAAACCAGGGAACTTACCTATTCCTTGGTTCCTGAGGTACCTAGCTAGTTGGCCACCTTCTCCCTACATTTCAGAGTCATGTTTTTCATAGACATAATTTTCAAATTTCTAATTGCACTTAGAAGAAAGAATAGGAAAAACTATGTCTAATTCATCTTTCCAGAAGCAAAAGTTTTTAAACTAATTTTAGAGTGATTCCTTGAGAGGAAAGAAGCAAGCCTAAGTGTTGTGGGTCTGAAGTTTACCTCTTCAATTATTAGAGACTGATATAAACATGCTAGAAATTTGGGTGCAAAAAGGCTTTAAACATGGAGCTGTGGCAATTTAACTGAAGATCAGTTATCAATTCCTAATTTCAATCATTTCCATTTCTGGCTGTGGAGTGCCAGATGTTAGCTATACCAGTAGGATGTCATAGAATAATAAGAATATTGAGTATAGATTCAAGCAAAAGAAAAAAAATTTCACTCAAATTTATACAATTATAAATTGTCAATTTACAATTTTTTTTAAATGTCTTAAAGAAAAAATAAAGGTTCTTTTACATTATGCTTCTGGTTTCTACTGTTAAAAAATAAGGAATCATTCTTTACTTCTTCAAAATTTAAATCTATTTAGTTTTCCTGTACTTTCTAGCTCTTATTTTTGTGTCCATCACTTTTCAGTAGTTCTTATAAATATGCCCTTCCTTAATTTGTTTTCATTTCTTACTGTGGAAAATTATTAAAAAATAAAAAAATATAGTGTCCATAAGTGCCCCTTTTTTTGCATACATGTTATTCCAAAGTAATATTACAAATCCTCCCCTCTGTCTGTGGAAGGCAGAATTCGAAGATGTCGACCATTCCTACCTCCTGCTCTACACAGACTATAGTTGCCTTCTTGAGTATGAGCAATATCAGTGACTAGGATGAAATATTTCTCCCATGATTAGGTTATGTTATCTGGCAAAGGTGAAGGGATCTTTCAGATGCAATTAAGCCCCTAGTCAGTTGACTGTGAGTTAATCAAAAAGGACATCAGTACATTTGGACCTCACCTAACAGGTGAGTCCTTTTAAAATGGTATAGAAGTAAGGGAAAAGATACAGCAGCAAAAATTATCTTACTAGTCTTAAAAAAAGAAGTCACCATGAATCTTGTAGTTTCAAGGAAATAAATTCTGCCAACCATCTGGGAGCTTGGAAGACAGCCCTGAGACTCCCACACGACCCTAGCCTTGGCCCATGCTTGATTGCAGCCTTGTAAGTACTCAAGCAAAGGATCCAGTTGGCTCTGAATCTATAGAAAGGGTGACAGTATTAAATGCATGTTGTTTGAATCCACTAAGTCATAATTTGCTGTGCAATAAGAAAATAACTAATACGTGTCTCTCTCTGTATCCCTTGAATTTAGTCTGACAATGGGATGTCGTTTGTCAATGGGATGTTGCCAAAGGTGACATGAACAGAGGCTTGAAAGCATCTTAAATGATGGGGCTTGAGACTCTGAGATCATTATGTAGAAAAGGCTGAGCTAGTTTGCTAAGTGATGAGAGACATGGCCTAGCTATCCTCATCATCCTAGATTACATTGAGCTAATGACCGGGTATGTGAATGTGTCCATTTTAGACAATTCAGCCCCAGCCCAGCAACCAGCTAGGCATAAACACAATGTGGGCCAGCAGCGTGTGACTGAGCCAGCCCAGACTGAAAGTGGTTCTAAGCCACTACAATTTTGGGGAAGTTACTTAGAAAAGCCCACTGATGTCTTGTGTTTCTCTGGGTCAAAAACAAATAAATTAACAAAAATGGCTACCTGAGTTCAAATTCTATCACCGTCCTTTACTAGTTACTTGATTTGTATTAACCACATTTCCCCATCTTTGAGTAGGGTATGATATGACTACCTTAGAGTATTTTTGTAGTGACTATAGGAAATTGATGTAATACATGTCTTAGCATATACTTTATGTCATGGTCTATTCTATGAATCAACCTGGCTAGGTCACGATATCCAAAAGTTTGATAAAACATAATTCTAGATGGTTCTGTGAAGGCATTTTTTTTAGATGCAATTAACTATTAAATCAGTAAACTTTGAGTAAAGACATTACCCTTCATAGTGGGATTGAGCCTCATCCAATCAGCTGAAGACCATACAAGCAAAAGGTTGACTTCTTGCCAGTAGACCACCTTGGACTCAAACTGCAGCACTTTTCTGGGTGTCTTGCCTGCCAGTGTCTGTCTGTCTGTCTCTCTATCTGTCTCTTTCTTGATATATGTATAGATAGATATATATCTGTATATTATCTATCTATCTATCTATCTATCTATCTATCTATCTATCTATCTATCTA